>NC_140933.1:36928106-37473106 GCF_014529385.1 Adiantum capillus-veneris | reverse complement strand
CATTGACAATGAGCATACTCGTGCTATTATACATGTGTAAAAGTAACTTTCCATAGTGATCTAGCTCTTTCTCATCCACCAGTGAATAACGATCATACAAGTGAACTTCCTCCAACTCTCTTGAAATGTATGACATATCAAATTTTGAGTATCATGTTACAACGTTTTTGTGCGAGCATTCATAACCACAAATACAATAACAACACCTTAGCCTTTGAAATAAGCAACTTCCTGTTCCAAATCAAAAAATGGATGATCTCTATCCATGCAAGCATAAAAGGGGAATCATGATGAGGAATGTAGCAACCAACTACAAAAATGGGTGCTCTTTTTAGTGTCATAATTTTCAGCCATACATAACGTTTGTACTTGTCATCTTTCACAATTGATACAAAATCTTCGAATCCTTTTTCAATCATACATGCTACCCCTCCTTTCCCTCTTCGTTGCTTGAGATTCTTTGGCCACATCAATGAATGTACATTATAATCCTCCAAGCCGTTAATCCTTTGTGTATCACGTTCCCAAGTTTCATCAAGAAGTACAACATCGGCTTTGCTTGTTAGTTCATCAATGCCAACCCCCGTATTTCATGGGTATCCATTACAAAAATTTCAAAAGCATATTTTCAATTGTAACTCGACCTCATAGGTCATGCATCCCAATTTGCTCAAGGGACTTGCCTCCTCCTTGGGCACATTTTCTTTGTGAGAGATCTCCTTGTTTTTCTTATTCTTTTTGTCATATGCCTTGCGACACATATTTTGTTGCTTAATAGTGCGATCTTCACATACAAAACATTTTGTATCCCTCAAATAGATCCAACTATTATCAAGGACAATCTTTCGTTTGGTCTCATCTGGCATGGTGCATACAATTGGCCGTTCTCCCAAGCGAGGAGCTCCTTGCTTACCCACTCTATGTGCTTCATAGACCATAAATTTGGATATGCCAAAGTGGGTTCAAAAAAAATATTCGATAACAAAGGCAAGAGAAGGAGGCGTCTCTAACTTCTCTTTGGGAATTCCACGAATAACAATGTTCTTGGAATGTCGCTCCCGTTCCTTCAACTCCTCCACATCCACATTCTCAACATTCTTTTTTTTGAGCCATAGCTTGCTTGCAGAGAAACACACACAGCTTGGAGAAGACGAAAGAAGCTCAAGGCACACAATAGAGAGTGTGTTACTTAGTGTGCAATGAAAAGAAAGATAGCCCTAGAGAGATGGGCGTATATATCAATGCACGGGGGAAAAAACCTCCTAAAGAGGGAAAAAATGCCCCGGCGGTCCTAGTGTGTTCACACACATCACTACCACATGTATATGGTAACAAATCCCCCCTGGAGTGATGCGGTGAACGAGAGCTGGCACATGAGTAAAGGGAAGTGCCATGCCCTGAGGACAGGATCAGTCCACAAAGGGGAGTAAGCCCAAAGCTTTGCGGAAAGCTTCAAGCTTCTCACGAGACAATGCCTTTGTGAAAAGATCTGCAAGGTTGTCCTGTGTTGGCACATAAGCCAAGCTGATCTCTCCTGCTGAGAGCCTCTCCCTGACATAGTGGTAATGCACCTCAATGTGCTTTGTGCGAGCATGAAAAACTGGGTTCCTCGCAATTACCAATGCGCTCTGACTGTCAGTGTAGATAGTGTTGGCAGTGTCCTGTACAACACCCAAATCACCCATAAGGCGTCTGAGCCATACACACTCAACCGTAGCTGTGAAGACTGCCCTGTACTCAGCCTCACAACTCGAAGTGGCCACAGTAGGTTGCTTCTTGCTCAACCATGATATACATGAACTGCCAAGCATGAAACAAAAACCACTTGTGGACACTCGCGTGTCAAAAAAACCAGCCCAATCTGAGTCCGAAAAAGCATGTAAGTCTGGCGGCAATGATCCCCCCTTGGGATAAAACAAGCCAAGATGTAAAGTGCCACTAAGGTAGCGGAAAATCCTCTTGACAGCCTGCCAATGCTTAGACCCTGGGCTATGCATAAATCTGCTGACCTGTGAGATTGCAAACTGAATATCTGGCCTCGTGTTGCATACATAAATGAGGCAGCCAACAACAGTTTGGTAAAGAGTGACATCAGCAGGATCACCAGCATCATATAGACTCAACTTCAAACCTGTTTCCATGGGAGTGGCAATAGGTTTGCAATCCTCAAGTCCAAACTTACATAGCAATGTCTCTATGTAACTTTTCTGACACAAGGCAATACCACCATCACACTGCTTAAACTGTATACCCAAATAATGATGCAACAGCCCCAAATCCTTCATCTTGAAAGTAGCATTCAAATCAGCCTTAAATTCAGCAATATGTCTCTCATTTGGTCTAGTGATCAACAAATCATCAACATAAAGAACCACGATGAGAAATACATCACCCTCACGCTTTACATACAATGTGCTTTCTGTTGGACTGTTACGAAAGCCTTGTTTGACCAAATGAGTGTCAGCTTTCTCATACCAAGCACGAGGAGATTGCTTCAACCCATACAAAGACTTGTTACATTTGCACACTTTGTCCTCTTGTCCTTTTATGACAAAACCGCGAGGCTGCGTTACATAAACTTCCTCAAATATGTCACCATTCAAGAAAGCAGTAACAATGTATGATTGATGTACATCCCAACCAAAATGAGCTGCCAATGCACATAGAAAACATACAGTAGTCATACGACAAGTGGGAGCAAAAGTCTCTTCATAATCTATGCCTTTTTGCTGTGCATAACCCTTTGCAACAAGTCGAGCCTTATGGCGATCGATCTCACCATCCGGTTTGCGTTTCAACTTGTAAACCCACTTTGTACCAATGGCCTTTTTGCCAGGAGGCAAATCACATAAAGTCCATGTGTCATTTTCTATAAGTGCATCATATTCTGATTGCATGGCAGCCATCCAATTTTCTGAATTTTGTGCTTCATCAAAAGTCAGAGGCTCCTCAACATCATGTAAACTAGACACAACCAAAGCATAACAATCTGATGCATAAGATGCATGGTGAGAGCCTGAACGAGTACGACTAGACAAAGGTGCATCCAATTTACTGTCACGCAAAGTGTGCACCAGCCATTTTGGCATACCTCTAGCCTGCACATTTTCAGCCCTTTCCTCATCAAGTACATCATGTACATCTGCATCAGTAATAGACTGATCTAAAACATTTTCAGAAACCCCCATAGGCTGTACATTTGCCTCATTGGAACTTACATTCGTATATCCACCACTGAAAAGAGGCAACAAAGTGTCATAAATGTCCTGTGAGCTTACATTACTGTCTCTAGTACATGACAGCAAGGGCTGAACAGAATCTTCCACAAACACTACATCCCGAGAAACCAGAATATAATTTGTTTGCGGATGATACAACCTGTAACCTTTGCTTTCAACACTATAACCAACAAAAATACATTTGACAGCCTTATCATCCAATTTTCTGCGCTGCACTTGTGGCACCAAAGCATATTCCAAATAGCCAAAAACACGCATGTGCTCAATAGAAGTCTTTCTATCATGCCATGCTTCATATGGAGTAATAGACTGCAAAGCTTTCGTAGGACACCTATTTAGTACATAAGTGGCACACATGATGGCCTCAAGCCAAAAAGAATGCGGTAAAGCTTGACTTTTGACCATACATCGTGCCATTTCCGTCAGTGACCTGTTTTTCCTCTCAGCAACACCATTTTGCTGAGGCGTATAAGGCACTGTACATTGGTGTTTTATCCCACGACTAGCCAGAAATGCATTAAATTCATGAGACATATACTCCCCCTCTCGATCGGAACGGAGGGTGCCCATAGTACATTTCGAGACATTTTCAGCCATAGCCAGAAATTGTTTGAAGCACATAAAAACTTCGGACTTCGCTTTAAGCGGAAATACCCATGCATGCCTGGAGTAATCATCAATGAAAGTCACGAAGTACAGGTAATTGCCCAAGGACGGAGTTTGCATGGGCCCATAAACATCACTATGCACAAGCTGCAACCTGCATGTGGCTCGAACTGAACCATCCTTTGGAAACTTAGAACGTTGCATCTTACCCAAAATACAGCCTTCACAAACATGTTTGACAGGTGCTTCAAGAGGCGGCAAAGAAGCAACCATAGCAGATTTCTGCAAACGCAGCAAACTGGCAAAATTCAGATGACCAAAACGTGCATGCCAAAGTTTTGCATCTGAAATAGCCCTTGAATCTGCAACAGCATTTGCAAAATTTTTTCCACACTTGTCATACAAAGTGAGCTTATACAGCCCACGGCACAAAAGGCCAGATGCAACAATTTCATCACCAAAACTGAGATCATGAACTGTACATCTGTCATCCACAAATTTGACTACAAGTCCAAGTCTAGCAAGTGCGGATACAGACAAGAGATTCTTCTTGATCCCAGGTACATAAAGTGCATCAACAAGTGTGAAAGAACTGCCATTAGCAGCAGTAAGCACAATCTTTCCAACTCCCTGAATTGGATAAGAGGCATTGTTGGCACAAGTGACTGAATTCCCATGAGGGACAGACTCGAGAGAGGTAAACAATTCACGATGTGAGGTAATGTGCTTTGTAGCACCACTGTTGAAATACCACACATGTGAATCTGCAGCAACTGACAAGCATGCATCATGGACAACAGGATTGTAAGTGCACTCTGCGCTAAAAGCCCATTCTGCATCAACATCAGCATTACAGTCTCCTTTCACAGAAGACTCAACAATGGCTGCATTTGTAGTGGAACCAGCATTTGCAGTGGAACCACCCTCTTTCTTCTTAGCCTCTTTGGCCTTCAACTTAGGACACGACTTGATCAAGTGATCATTGGCTTTACAATAATGGCAGCGCATCTTCTTTTTGCCCGTATCACCAGAATTGCCAGACGAAGTACTGCTAGCAGAAGCATTAGGAACATAATTTTTGCCACTCGTAGCAGAAACATAAGAAGTGGCTGCATTACTGTTACCACCCTTTCTTTGAGATGCAATAAAGGCCTGTTCAACTGCACCCTGCCTAGTCCTGTTTTTTCTAGAAAGTGACTCTTGCAACAGCAATGTGCAGAATGCATCAAACTTGACAACTTCAGGATTTCCTTGGGTCATTAGTCTCCAAGTACTAGCAAAAGTCTGGTAGGAATTTGGTAAGGCATCAAGAATAGTCTGCACAAGGGAAATGTCTGAAATGACTTCACCTGCAGAAATAAGCTGCTCATTGATATCCTTGACACTAGCAAGGAAAGTGTCCATATCATCTTCCTCATGCATAATCTTTGACTCCAGCTCTTTACGGAGCAAAGAAATTTTAGCCTCATTGCAGCTTGCATAAAGACCTGCTAAAATATCCCAAGCCTGTTTTGCAGATTTTGCTGAACGGATGTGAGGAACAATGGTGCGCTTCATAGACAACGCAATCAATGCATGAGCCTGCGCATCCTTAACATCCCAACGAGCTTGTTTTTCCGTAGGCAAAACAACTCTAACAGCTGCAATCCTTGCAGCAAGACCTGCAACATCCTCAACATCGCCTACATCCTCAGAACCAGGATGTACATCAATGCCCTGCACAATGTTCCAGACACCCTTTGACACAAGAACATGTTGCATCATATAAGCCCACATAGGGTAGTTGTCCCCATCCAACCTGTCCTCAGCAGCAAACATCTTGAACACATCTGTGTTGTTGTTGTCAGCCATGGTAAATGTTGTACCTGATGTGAAAACTGCTCAAAAATAGAAGAAATGGAGCGGGAACAACCTGTGCTATATAGCACAAACCGTAGAAGACTATAAGGCACCTGTTATGCAGAAAACGACACTGACAGAAATTCTGCACAAAATGACGAAATAGCATGTGCAGTACTGCCTGTAGTGGAAACGGAGGCCGAAATGAGCCCAAATCAAAATTCTGAGCAGTCCAAGGTCTTTGAGCTTACCAAAAATTTTTGTCAGCCTGCGAACGCTCGCCAAAGCTCACTGAAATCAGAGAAAGTGAGCAGGTGTGTGCTGGAGCAGCTGGCGACTAAGCCCAGGAGGACGTGACCTGCTCTCATACCAATTGTTGGAATTAGGGTTGCAGAGAAACACACACAACTTGGAGAAGATGAAAGAAGCTCAAGGCACACAATAGAGAGTGTGTTACTTAGTGTGTGTTGGGGTATAAAGCCCAATGTGGTCGCCCAGGTAAGTGGGCGGGCCGCCAGGTATGTACACATATTCTTTTGTAAAAACCTAATAAGAACTCACTATGCTCTACACATTACAGAAGAGCGAGTTCACCATATCGTCGTGCTCTTCTTCTCGCACTCTCTCTCGCGTCGCACTTTCGCTCGTACTCCTTCAACTGGTATCAGAGCTTAGATCGAGGCTCGGGGCAACACTGCAGGAGGCTAGAGTCACCAGCTCAGATTGGAGTGAAATTCGATAGGCAAAGACACGGCCCCAAATCTTGTGGGAGTGCCCACAGGGCTTGGTGTGCTCAAAATTTCATTCTGAGGTCATCTCGGTCTCCGTTTGGCTTCGACAAAGTTCTGCGCAGGCCATTTTCGACTACGTGGTCTCAGCGGGTGCAGATCCGACTCTGAAAATTTGGGGTTTTCGGACTACGACTGCAGGTGTTGAGGATATCGACACTCCCAGAGTGTTGATTTGTGACTGTCTACACATCGAAGGATGGCTCACAGTTCTTGGAGGCGTGTCACATACGACACGAGCGCATCTACACACAGACTGTAGGCGACATCCACCCTTAGATAGGCAGCTACGATGTATTGACTGTGAGTTAGACAGTTGGGATTGCATCTTTGCTTTACTGCCGTTGAGGCATTGTCACAGTCTATGCTTACAGGACAGTGACAGGACAGTCAGAGACAGTACAGGTGCAGTACAGGTTTACCCACAGCTTACAATGTTAGAGAGACAGTGGTTTTTTCAGCTGTTTTTAGTACACCAGAGCCATTTTACAAAGGAGACTCTGCCAAAATTTCTGCAGAATCTGAAGCTTTCTTGGTTCATTTGACAGGTTGATATTGGTTCAGAGGTCAGTTTACAGGGGAAACTCTGCCGAATTTTTCCCAGGAAAGTAAACTACTATGAAGCGTAGCTATGGCTGGATCACAGGACACTGCTCTTTACAATATCAAGAAGCTGGATGGAACTAATTTCCCATTGTGGAAGAAGCAGATTTGGCACGTGTTGGTACAAAAGAAGCATATAAAACTTATAAAGCTCAAGAAGCAGATAAAACCTATAAACCTATAAACCACTTTTGGACAGAACATGTGGAAGATATCCAAGGGTTCTATGACAGTAGCACATCGAGTAAAGTCTGGAGGACTTTACATGATTTATGTATCAAATGTCTCTAAAAATGTAATCAATGTAACCGAGCAGCCGAACGTTTCTTTGTGGCATAGCCGGTTAGGACATATGTCCAAGAAGGGAATGGAAATCTTGTCTCGTTCTGGTTATTTGCCTGGCTTTTCATTTAATGATTTTGAATTCTGTGAACATTGTCTGTATGGTAAGCAAACACAGCAGCCACATAAGCATAGAAGCAGTAGAAGAGATACACAGTTGGCACTTGTTCATAGTGATTTGTGTGGACCTATGCCTAACCTATCTCTAGGGGGAGCTTCTTACTTTATGACATTTATAGATGATTACTCGAGGAAAGTATGGGTTTACTTTTTTAAGCACAAGGATGAAGCGTTTAGTGTTTTCAAAACGTTTGTGACACTTGTGGAGAATCAGAGTGGCAAGAAGCTTAAATGCTTACGCACTGACAATGGTGGAGAGTATGTTTCAAAGGCCTTTCAGGACTTTTGTGAGTCAAAAGGTATAAAACGTGAACTTACTGCTCCTTACAATCCTCCTCAAAATGGTGTTGCTGAGAGGATGAATAGGACCATACAAGAGAAGGTCAGAAGTATGTTGTCTAATGCACAGCTGCCAAATGGGTTTTGGGCTGAAGCTGTATCAACAACTGTCCATCTTGTAAATAGATCTCCTAGCAAGGTTTTGCAGAAGGATTCAGTGCCAGAGATGGTATGGTCAGGTAAAATGCCCTCATACAAGCATCTCAGAGTCTTTGGCTGTGAGGCATATACTCACGTTCCAAAGGAATTTAGGAACAAACTTGAGCCAAAGAGTAGAAAGTGTATCTTTCTAGGCTATGGTAATTCTGGTGAGATGGGGTACAGACTTTGGGATCCCGAATCCAGAAAGGTTGTCCGCAGCAATGATGTTCACTTTAATGAATCCAAATATCATTCTAAACCACAGAGGGTTGAGGAGATTAGAAGAGTTGTCTTCCAAAAAGATGGACCTGCACGTGCAAGACAAAATGTCAGGGCTCAAGAGGAGCAAGGACAGGATAGAGTGGAACCACAGGTTGTGGTTGAGCCTGAGCCACCTATTGTGCGTAGATCTGGACGTGTCACGCGACCTCCTGATAGGTTTGTTCCATCTATGAACTATGTCATGTTGGCTGATTGCAATGAGCCTTCATGTTACAAGGAAGCAGTGCAAATGAAGGACTTCGGGAATTGGCAATTGGCCATGCAATCAGAGATGATAGCTCTGCATAAAAACCAGACATGGAAGGTAGTTAAATTACCACAGGGCAAAAAGGCTCTACCCTGTAAATGGGTTTACAGGTATAAGATCACCGCTCATGATAGTCAGCCAAAGTACAAAGCAAGGCTTGTTGCCAAGGGCTTTAAGCAAGAACAAGGCATTGACTTTGAGGAAGTCTTCTCTCCGGTGGTCAAGATGACTACATTGAGATGCTTTCTTGCATTGGTTGCCATATTAGATTTGGTGTTGCACCAAATGGATGTCAAGACAACGTTCTTGCATGGTGATTTAGATGTGGAAATTTACATGCAGCAGCCAGAAGGGTTTGTTGAGAAAGGCAAGGAAGATTGGGTATGCCAGTTGTTAAAGAGTCTTTATGGCTTAAAACAATCACCGAGGGCATGGTACCATAAATTCCACAAGTTTATGCTTTCTCAAGGCTACAAACGTAGTGAGTTCGATCACTGTCTATATACAAAGAAGGCTAAGGATGGTAGCTGGCTGATCCTTATTTTGTATGTGGATGACATGTTGATTGCTGGCAAGCACTAGGAAGAAATTTCAGCTTTGAAGTCAAAGATGGCAAAATCGTTTGACATGAAAGACATGGGTGAGGCAAGTCATATACTTGGTATGCGCATTGAGAGAGACAGATCAAAGAAGTTGATTTGGTTATCTCAAACAGAGTATATTGACAAGGTTTTGCAACGTTTCAATATGGAGAAGGGAAAGGCACTGAGTGTTCCATTGCCACCATATGTGAAACTTAGCAAACAAGATTGTCCTGTGTCTGAGGAAGAACATGCTGAAATGGATAAGATTCCATATGCGTCTGCAGTGGGTAGTTTGATGTATGCAATGATTGCTACTCGCCCAAACATTGCATTTGTAGTGGGAGTAGTAAGTTGATACATGTCAAACCCAGGCAAGAAACATTGGGAGGCAGTGAAAGGAATATTGAGATACCTGAAAGCTACAAAGAGTATGCGTATATGCTATGGGAGTTAGGAGCTAAGTGTAAAGGGTTTTACAGACTCAGATTATGCAGGTGACTTAGACAAACGAAGGTCTACGTCAGGGTATGTCTTTACATTGGCTGGTGGAGCAGGATCATGGCGTTCTAGATTACAAGATTGTGTTACTCAGTCTACTACAGAGGCTTAATATGTTGCAGCATTAGAGGCATGCAAAGAATCAATTTGGCTTAATCGACTAGTAACAGATTTGGGTATCGAAGAAGAGATGCCTGTGTTATATTGTGATAGTCAAAGTGCTATACAATTGGCTCGCAATCCAGTTTATCACTCAAAGACAAAGCATGTGGATGTGAAGTATCATTTCATCAAGGAAATGCTTGAGGATAAGCAGCTTCAACTTGTCAAAGTTCACACCACAGAAAATCCTGCAGATCTACTTACAAAAGGACTTCCCTCAGAGAGCTTTGCACATTTTCGCAAGCAGTTAGGTGTAGGGTAGTACATCACTTCTCTACATCTCTTGTATATTAGCTTGTATAGTAGCTTCTCTCACACTTAAAGTACCACATTGGACTTTAAGTGGGAGGTTGTTGGGGTATAAAGCCCAATGTGGTCGCCCAGGTAAGTGGGCGGGCTGCCAGGTATGTACACATATTCTTTTGTAAAAACCTAATAAGAACTCACTATGCTCTACAGTTCACCATATCGTCGTGCTCTTCTTCTTGCACTCTCTCTCGCGTCGCACTTCCGCTCGTACTCCTTCAGTGTGCAATGAAAAGAAAGATAGCCCTAGAGAGATGGGCGTATATATCAATGCACGGGGGAAAAAACCTCCTAAAGAGGGAAAAAATGCCCCGGCGGTCCTAGTGTGTTCACACACATCACTACCACATGTATATGGTAACAGTGTGGTGCAAGTCAAGCATCACTTGCGAGACAAACAATGGAGCTGGATGATAAAGAAAAAGAAGACCTTAACAATCTTGACATTGATGAGCAACAAAGCAGTGGAGAGGATGTTGATGGAAATGAAGACAACAATAACGTAGACAACACGGATGATAGTGAAGTTCAAGAAGCTATGAATTTTGATCATCAAGGGGGGGCAGACAATGTTGGAGAAATGAGTCCAATTGTGGATGTTGAGTGTGCAAAAGAAAATGATGAAGATAATGAGGATGATGATGCAGACAATGAGGATGCACAAGAGGATGATAGAGCCCCTCAAGACATTGTAGTAGCTGATGAAAAAGGTGCGAATGCTTCTTAGAGTATTTTTGATACTAGGTTTAATGATGCATGCCATTATCATGTACCAATAGACTCCTAAAGTATAAAAAGGCAGGATAGTGTATTGAATTGATCAATTGTGATACTTTAGGTCCTTCAAACACTATTTTCTTAATACTATCTTGTGTCTTTATCTAAAAGTATGTCATTTTAATTAGATCTAATTGCTGTTGTTTTAAAAAATGATGGGGGGGATCAAACTTGAGTTTGAGCCATCACAAAGCACATGTCTTTATTTAAAGTGTCAATTCACAAAGCATAGCTAACATACAGATGTGTATTAAGAGTAAGAAATTTTGGTTTTGGTGAGACAATAATGAAGCATTACCGAGTTGTTCTAAGTGAGACTTGAACTTCCATATCCTAGTACAGCACTTGTATATGGTACGTGAAACTCATAATGTCTTTGTACCTAACAAGGCATTGAAATTTAGTTTGTAGGCTCGAACTTAAGTTTGAACCTTGCCTCCACATGTTAGTGTAGCACTACCATGTGAGGCCGAGATCATAAGCACTACCATGTGAGGCCGAGATCATAAGCACTACCATGTTAGGCCAATCTCAAGAGCATTGTAGTAATATAATCTTCCAAATAGCAATACTTACGGATCATGAAGTAAAAATGATCATACCTTGAAAAATTCATAGTTAAGAGGTTTTTTGAATAGGCCCTAGATGTGCACAATATAATAATTTTATACATAGTGAATGCGTTGAGACTAGACATGGCTTGAAATTTAAGCCTTACACTTGAAACATAAGCTTAAGGTTAAGACTTAAGCTTTAGACATGAACTTAAGTTTGAGCCTCAAAAGTCCTTGTCATAGAATCCTACCTCAACAACAAAAGTCCTTGTCATAGAATCCTACCTCAGTACTTCCAAGTGAAGCTCACAATTTCAGATCCTATTGTAGCAATTAGATATGTTAAGAAAGAGAAAGAGTCATAATCTATAACAAGAAACTGAAATTTATTTTGTAAGATCGAACTTAAGTTCGAGCCTTGCCTTTGTATGTTAGTGTAACACTACCATATGAGTCCAGTCTCATGAGCATTGTAGCAAAAAAATGTTACAAATAACAAAGTACTTATAGATTATGAAGAAAATTGGATGATAGCTTGAAAAATTCATAGATAAGGGGTTTTATAAATAGGTCTTCAGTGCACATAGTATAAAAGGTTTTCACATAGTGAATGATGAAGACTAAAAAGGGCTTAGGACTTACATTTTAAACTTCAAATATAAGCATAAATTTTGAGACTTAAGTTTTAGGCTTGAAACAAAAGCCTAAACTTTGAGACTTAAGCGTTAGGCTGGAGCTTAAGATTAAGCCTCACTTTCAAATGTGCTTTAGGTATCATTTTAGGTTAGCATTTTTGTGTTAATGTGCTAAATGGCGCCTTTCTAGCATAAAACGTCTGGGTTAGATGATGGAAATGAAATGGATTCTATGGTTATTGAAAATCCACTAGACTATTTTCTAAATAGGTAAAAAATTTGGCTTTTTTCATCTTTCAGATGAAGACAACAAAATAGAAGACGGAGATAACATATCTCAAGTAGCACAAGTGCTACCCACCATTGTTGGAGAGACCCAGTTTCATAAAGCTGACCTTGTAGAGCACAAAAGTGATCTTGTAGAACAAACCTCTCAAAAAAATTCAAATGACATGACTAAAGAGAGCGAGAACATGCTACCTACAATTGGAGAGACCCAAATTCATGAAAGTGACATTAGGAATAGTGAAGAGGAGATTGTGGTGGTAGAGCATCAAAGTGATTTTGTTGTGCAAAATTCTCCAAAACCTTCACACGACACTAACAACATGCTTCAAAGAGATGGGGATGCAGAGGGTAGTGAGAAGAAGGGTGAAGCCAATGAAGAGCTCCAAGCGACTCCTGCAACCAAGGACATACAAGAAAAAACTGACAAAGGGACAGGAAAAGCGACACCAAATACAAACAAAGTCCAAAGCATTCAAGAAAGGGAGCAAGGGATTGAAGTTGGTGAGAAAAACAAAGGTACTTATTTGTTCAATGTGATTAGTATAGATATGGCCCTTTTTGGAAGATAATACAAAATTCTATTATGTTGTCTTTGCAGGTGAAATTGACATTCAAAATCAAGGATCCAGTGTGCCACAAGTAGACATCAATGTTGAGGAGCTACGTCCTGATGCACGAAAACGTAGGCCACTTGGAAGGTTATATTCTTTTGAGAGAGATGGAGATAAACTAGTCTCTCAATCTTCCCACATCAATAGAGAAATGCAATCAATTCTAAGCGACATCATTATGGATGAGTATGGGAGTATGAGACGCAAATAAACGTGTGCAATTTATAATTGTGTGCTGCAAATATATGGTCCCTTGTTTTGAGATTTATAAGTGCAAAAACTTAAATTGTTATCATTCTTTTGTATCGTATGCAAAAAATATTGCTCATGCAATCAGCATGAAGAAACATGCACTCATTCTTGATCTTAATGGATTTTTACTTAGCAAAGAAGACAAGAGGCATCCATGTATAGATTGTGTCAAAATTGACCTTGGTCACACCACAATTGTTGTTCGCCCGGGTTGTTTTGAATTTTTGGATGAGATATGTCAGTACTTTCATGTTGGTATTTGGTCCACCATGCTACAAAATAATGTTTGCACTTATGTGAACACTCTTGAAAAGCATGCACATAAAAAATATCATTTCTTTATGGTATGGGGACAACAAGATTGCTACATCCATAATCTTCGAAAAGTGTATAGACCGGATAAGCCTAATGTTGAGGCCATGTTTAAGCCTTTGTTGAGGGTTTGGTATCAGTGCAGGAATTTATGCAGTACAAAGAATACATTGCTCATTGATGATAGCCCTTTCAAGGGATGTATTAACCCAAATGATAACTGCTTATATCCTGAAAGTTTTCAAGGGAGGCCTGAATATCTTCTTTGCAATGAGATTCTACCATACCTTTTAAATCTAAATAATATAGATGACATTCAATCTGTTATTTCACTCAATCGGCTAGGACAATCTCCAATCATAGAGGTTCATGACCTATTTACAAAGTTTCAAGACATTATGGAAGAATGGGGCATGTTCAATGTCCAAGTTCTAAGGGAAGAACTTGACAACAATTCAATCAAAGTGGAAAGCTCATCTTGTGCATCTTCACAGCTACCACTGTGCAATAACAAGTTAAGTTATGTTGAAGAAAGTAGAGGCAAGAAAGTAGTAAACTCCTTAAGCAAGGATCCAGCTATGTTGGCATCCAAGTTTGGTGTGCCACTATTATCTTCAAACCAGCTGAACTTGTTAAAATTGTCTCACAAAACAAAAAATTTGAGTGGTCAACATGCTATTGCTTATGCTACTAGCTTGGGGTATGGTCGTGGTCATTTCATTAGCGGAGTTGCAGCAAAAGCATACATATCAAAGCTACAAAAGGCCTACTTAAGCTTATGGGTAGGACTCACTTTAGATTTATAAAAAAATATAAAAAATAAAATCAAATTTTTATATAATCTAGCATATTGTTATTGCAGGTGGAAGAAAACAACCAGTAAGGGCTTGGCGTGCGCGTTGACTCAATCACCTGGAATGTTCACATACATCTAGAGTGGTGGAAATGTGTTAAGAAGATTTTGACCAAAACAATGTGTTGGGCTCTAGTATTCCGGCCAAAACAATGTGTTGGGTCCAATTATTTGAACATGAACCAAATATGTACACTTTTATATTTCATCAACTAGATGTTATTCAACCTTGGAAAAGAAGTCTCTCTTTTATCTTTGTGGTTGGAGCTCTTTGTACAAGATTTCTTCTGTGTATTGAAGAAAAATATTTTCTTTTGTTGTCTTCTCAAGGTTTAAGTCTATATATATCATGGATAAAATAAATAATGTTGGTGCACAGTGTGTTAATTGAAAATAATATCTCTTTCATTGACCATCATGCCTTTTTTTTTGGAACAGGAGATTTTGAAGCATATAAATTTGATTTCAAATGTTCAAAGCATTTACCATTGAGGTGGCACATGTCATTGAGGACTCATAGGCCTAGAAGGAAATTGATTCCACCACCCTCAGATACTATACGGAAACAAAGAAGAGTATTGATCCTTGAACTCAATGGTGTTTTACTTAAGACCATTGAAATGCAACATGGTGATGTATGCCCAGATTGGGGAAAACATATGCATCTCGTTGAAGAGAGTATAAATGTGTGGCATTTTATTCGCAAAGATGCATTCACTTTCCTTGATTTTTGCATGCAATGGTTTGAGGTGTGGATTTGGAGCACTAATAGATTGCAAAGGACTCGTCGTATTCTAGAGTTATGCTTTCCACAACACCATCAAAAATTTAATGTCATAGCAGGACATGCAGCATGCCAAAAGACAAATCTTCTAATTGGATATCAATTTGTATACCACAAGAACTTGGATGTAGCATGGAGAATTTTTCATGATTTGGATGGAAATAACACCTTAATTTTTGACGAGGCCCTTTACAATGTAATGTGGAATATGCCCGGAACCTACTTGATTTTTCCAAAAATGTGGAATCAATGAAAAGAATAGCTTGAAAGTTTTTTGGAGAGAACAATCACTGCATGGTTACTTGGTTGGATCTATGCAAGGGACAAACGAGAGTATACTTGCAATATGCTGGTAAATGAAGCAACGTGTGATAGAGAAACCTTGTACGTATTGGAACAATACATGAGAAAACGCAAAGTTTAATGATGTATTTATAGTCATTGAGCATCTTGACATAGTATCATTTCCTCATATGAGTTGTACAATACTTGGATCCATGTAAATATGTGAATTGGATTTTATTTTTTATCTTGGTGTTTCTAAACACCACACTATTCTGAGGTCCCTTCAATTCTAAAATTTGTTTTTGATTATTGTAAATTCTTTTTATGAGTGTTGATATAGCCAATTATTTAACGTTAATGTTTCAAATCTGAGCTACTGATTCAAAGAACTTTTTCTACATGAATAATGTTGTATAATGCAAATTGAGTTAGTGCCATGCTTCCCTCATTCTTTTGATGTCATTGTAGTTGATGCATATAAGTATGTGTATAAATACACATATCCCTATAGAGATGTGTTAAGGGGTATATGAAACATAGAGTGTAACCAAGATTAGATGATAGCTCAAACTACACAAAACTACTAAGTTTTTTAATAGCGTTATAAGAAATGGGACTTGAATAATTCTCAAAATTCCTAAATAGGTCTTAAGTCTTAATTGGCTGAACCTTAGGTTCTTTGAAGCCCATTGATGCACATTGCTCTTTTGAAGATGGCCCCCCCTTTGGATCCCTATTTTCTCTTCGTTGGATCCTTGCTATGACCGGTCTGCCAGCCTAACCAATATCCTAGCTTTTTCTCCCAGGGTACTTCCAAAATATTAACTGATCAGTTTAACATGAGAAAATCATTTAGGAGAAGTAGATATTAGTTATTACGACACTTTTACAACATCTTCTAACATGTCAATCCTCCACTTTAATATACTCAGTTTGATAAAGTAATGCTCATATATTTAATTTTTTTTAAAAGTACTCTCTTTGCAGTTGTTTTTACAAGGCTATATACCCAAGCAATTTTTCAACAAGTAAGAATATCGTCGGACACTTTTAGAAGAGAGAGCTTATTTACTTGTTTACTTGTGTTATGAACTGCAAAATCCATTGTTTCTAACATCATGAATCGTACTTATTTTGATTGGAATCTCTACTGAGATGAATTGTCATACAACAACTACTTTTACATGAGCTCACTTTCGTCAACATTTGGTACATGCTTCAACATTCTAGCCTATTCCAATTCGATATCAAGCAGGTAATTTATATTCCATTTTTTAATGTCTTGTCTAGTCCATTGGTCATATGAACACAAATTTGTCGATATAGGCAGTGTGTAATTACTCTCATCCTGTAGATTTGCAGATTTAGGCAACACCAGTGATACGTATAGATTCATTGATTTAGGCAGCACATTAACAAACTACATATTCATTATTTTAAACAATCTCAAGTGTCGATTCATCGATTTAGGCAGCACAAAACTTAATGCTGATCCGTCGATTTAGACAGCATTAGTGCAGATTTGTCAATTTAGGCAACACGTCTCATCGGTGTAGATTCGTCGGTTGAGTCAACACAAATCACAAAATCATGCCGCAGTGGTTCGCGAGCAATATAACTAGTATGATTTTTTAAAGCCGGGTATATAATGAAAGTGAATGGGATTTGGACTTATATTTGAAATTGGATTTGGACTTGGTATATGATGATTTTTTGTCGCAACCAGGTTTATGAAATTGGACTTGAGACTTACTTACTGAATGATGAGTGTGACCAATGATATCGTGATTCATCGGGTATGACATATACTACTTGAGTCTAGTGGTATGGGACACTAGAATATGTAGTATGTGGATGACGCCAGGCATAAGCAATGTTGTTTAACTCTATAAATATTTCTTTTAATTTGTGATATCTCTAACATAGAGTACTAATCATTGATTTTGACAAGTATGGTTTGCAAATTTTTATCTTCGCAACCGAGGACAATTGATTTCTAACGGAGAGGTATGTAATGGAAATTCATAATTACCTATTTATTGCAGCTAACAAGTGGCAAAAGCGTCAGCAAGTAATGGACTATGTGGAAGGAAACACATTTTATGATTTAAGTGCTCTTTATGAGCTATGGCCATTTAAAGTCCGATCAGCCAGTATGCATTCACTTTGAGCATTGAAGAAATCTATAAATAAATACGTTGTCGTGCATATTTAAGTATAATAATAAGCCTTCTATCTCATCCTATTATTTTTCTCAAGGGTAACATATCCTTACTTTACCATCAGAAAATACTATGGGAAAAGCATCAATAGCTCCGCCTCTTTAACTTGGGGCAAAAAGCATTGATTCTTTATTTCTACTATTTCATTATCATCTCACACCCTAGCTAGATCCTATATCTAGGGTAAACTCCAATATATATATATTCTATGTATTTTTTATACTTTTCTTATATTTCTTTTTAAATAGCTACAAGGAGAGAATCAAATCCTAGTGGGACACTAGGTGGCATGATTTCAAAGATACACTTATTTTAATGCATTATTGCAAGCATGATTAAAAAAATTTGTCAAGGAGCAATGTCATGCTTTCATATGGCATGAGGTGTCCTTTGGAATTAAATGAAAGTTTAGGCTAAGGAGACCACATGAAGACTTTTGCTGCCATAAATGGACCCTATTTTGATGAATTTTTTACACAAGGTTCCAATCCGAATTGGAAAACGATTTTAAAATGAAAATCTTAGCTAATGAGCTGAAGTTTTTGCCCATATTTTTACTTTTTTATTTTGAGCCACGGTTGAGGAGATATGATCAAAATACTGGACCCCAGTCTGCCCACATCATGCAGGGACAGCTCATTTCCAACTTTTCCAATTCCTGTTTACACTGGCTCCTCTCTTCTTGTGTAAACCCTTGGGGGTTCCCTTCACCTATAAAAGGGGACCTCTTCTTCCTTGGAAAGGACTCAAGCATTCAAGCCATTGATGAGAGTTCTTGAGGGAGTGAGTAGTAATGCCTAATTGTACTTAGCCATTAACATAAGCCCAAGCCTACACTTTCTCCTAGAGGGAGACTAGCCATTCTTGCAACAAGCTAACCTTGGAAGATCAACTCTAATCAAAGAAGGTCTTGCACTTGGTGTATCAATCAAAGTGGAATTATCCACTCTTCTTCTCTCTCCCATCAATAATGGTGCCGAAGGGTTTCAAGTAAGATGTGTTCTACATTGATGTTTTCTTGATTTCTTGTTGTTTTCTTTTTCATCTCTAATCCAACATATATATATATATATATATCTAATATCATCTCTTTAACCAAATCTATCTCTTTCACTCTTAGTAATTCATCCTCTCTACAAATTTTAGGTTCTCTTTGCTAAAGGTACATCTCTCCCCGCAGTATCCTTATTGTCTACGGGCAAGAATAGGGCTTGGGAGGGAAAATTCTCATCTCTTCACTTCTCTCATATCTACATTTCTCACATACTATCCTAGATGAATAACCCACATGATGATCATTTCTATCGCTTTCACTCTGTACAATCTATTAGAATTAACGTATGGATTAGCCGTAAAATACACTTTCAACAACGTATAGTGTTTCTCTTTGGCCCTGAAAGGCTCAATGAAATACTTCTATCACCGGATCCCATCATACTACCTCTCATAGACTATAATTTTTCTTTTGATGTAAGCGTAATTATCTTGCTATGAACCAAGAGGATTTGTACACACAATTAATCCCAATCACTAGACAAAATATCTATATTATGGTAAGCACAAAACTACAATTCCAAAGAACAATTCGTAGCCTATTTGGTTAGCCAAGATTGAATGCCATTAACTCATCCATTAACCCTTTCATATTACCCATGATACGATATGACCATAGCCTTGATGTTTTCATCTTCGTATTGTTTTGACATTCTCTTTTGCGTTCTTTCTTTGTGTGTGTGTGAGTGCAAGAGAGAAAGAGTGAGTCTTCTTTGATTGCACTTCTTTCCAAACCCTAGTCTTCATGGCATCTATGGTTTAACTCCTTCATATAGTTTTTGTTGAGTTCTCTCACAAACTCTCACAACCATAAGCCCGGTGCTTTCCTGGCAAGACCGCAAATATCTCGACATATTTTTGGTGAACCCGACGCGAATCTGCTAGGGTGAGAGTTTGTGGGTAACCATGGGTGATCATGATGAGCAACAGGGTATGCATTTTGACCCAACAACAATGCAAATGTTTCAAGCATTTGCAATGTTCATGCAACAACAACATGCTACTGAAAGAAGGGAGATTTCAGCAACGAAGGCCATACAAGCGGTCGTCAACAGAATGGATCAGTTCAATGGCAAAGATGTAACCAAGTACTTACGCGAGTATGTGAAGGAGATGGAGCTGCATCGTGTGTCAGAAGGTGAGATGATTCAAAGCTTTGAGCTAGTTGTTGCTCCAGAAATTAGGGAGCATGTTAGGGCAATTAAAGATGGGCATGGGAGAAATTGGGAAGAACTCAAAGTAGCTTTAAAGGAGGAATATTTCATGGAGGACTTGGAGAGAGTGACCAAAAGGACATTCTTAGAATGGGTAGTCAAGCCAAAGCAAGGACTATCAATAACAGAGCTACTTAGGGAATTTGAGCGGCGCTATGCACAACTCACTAGGACAGAAAGGGCCACACTAGATGCAGAGAAGACAGATCTTTTCTTACAAGCTGCAGGTAAAGAGTTTCAAGAAAATTTGGAGCTTCTTCTTGAAGATAAAGATGCTGAGCAAGGACTAAAGACCGACTGGAATGAGGTTGAAGGTGCTGTCTCACTGCTTGCCAAACGACAAAGAAGAAGGGACAAGATGGTAGTAAACACTATAAGTCCTTCCACCTCAACTTCTGACAAAATGGTAAAGCCTACTTTTATCGCTCCTAAGTTTGATGAGTCCATGCTAGATGAGCTTGTGAAGGGAATGCGTGACTTGAAGGTGAAGTTTGCAAAGCTTGAAGAAAAAGGCCAACCATCAGGTCCACTTCCTAGGCAAAGACAACAGCCCAAAGAAGGGTTTGTTAATAGATGTATTTGGTGTGATAGTACAGACCATGTAAGAAGGGATTGTGATGATTTTAGTGATGCTTTGTCAAAAGATGTTGTCTTTTTTAAGGATGGTAAAATCCACTTAAGAGAGACAGGTCTACCCTTGAGAACTAACTTTGGGAAGGGGGGAATGCAAACCTTAGTTGAAGATATGGCAACTAAGCATGCCACCTCTTCAGTTGAGGTAGCTACTTATGGAGTAAAAATTGAGCATTTTTGTGATGAAGAGATGAGTGACCATCATGGTCAAATTTGGCCAAATGTCATGCAATTAGCTAAAAAGGGAAAGCTTACAAATGAGATTCTACATGAAGCAAGTGATTGCATACGTCTAGAAACAGGATGGAATGATCCAGTGGACTTATTGTCAGTGCATGCCTACATTACAAAATGCCAACAAAATGAGGCAATTGTAGAAGAGAAGCGCAGACGTTGTGAGCGGGATGAAAACACACACAGCGCCTCTATAACGACCCGACACACACTCTTGGGAAGATACACACACACACACTAGGGGGCACCACTCGGCTTACACAACACACCTGGCCGAGACAGGGAACACACCTCTGGAGTGAGAGGAGAGAGACTATCCACTTGCCCACTCCACACAGAGACACACACACACACACACACACACACACACACAAAAACTCAGCTCAAAAGAGGAGAACTTCTGATGTTTAGATACAAATGAGCTTGGGCCAACACCAATGGGGCAAACAGCTCACACAATATGGGTAAAAGATACCAGATACAATCACAAATTGGAGAAGAAGCTTCACTCACCGGAGAAGATTATACAGAAAAACAGCAAAAAAAGAGTGAGGAATTTGGCAAAATGGACAGCGCCATCGCGTCCGGAACGGCCCAAAACCCCAGTCTACAATGTCAAAGTGCTCAAATCCGACCTCGGATGAGCAGTTTACGGCCAAAACAGGCTCCAAAATGAGCAAAAACACACCTGCGGCTGTTCCTCCTCTCTTCTCCACGTTTTTTCTGGTCTTCTCTCAGTTTTTTCAGTTCCCACACTTAGATTTTTTTAGTTGGGCACCCTTGGCCTTTTAGATGACCTCAAACAGACCCCGAACAGGCCAAAAACTGACCTTGCAGTGCATAGTTGTCACCTTTTTGCATCATTCGCACACCTGGCACTCAGCTTTTTTCCAATAATGCACCTCGCCACCACGTGAAGTGGCCCCAAAAAAAGGTCCTCATGATGACCTTTCTGCATAATTCTCACAAGCAAACACCCACGTTGTGTCCGTCCTCATCTGCGTGCAAATATTGACCTCGTTCGCCCTCCTGACGCCACTAGATGCCATCTGACGCACCTGCTGACCTCACGTCGTCGGCCCGCGGATAGCTTCCTCGAGAAGTTTTACGCGCTACCAACTCCTCCTTATTGTAGAAAAACACAATGGTACTAGTAACGATGAAAATCGATGCACTATGTACATGGTGTCCTACCTGTACACATGTGGGCCCCACGTAACCACCTGGCTCTGGAAAATGGGCAATACTTTATTTGATGCACCATGCATGGGTATGTACATATGCGCAATCCCTTGCTCCAAAAAACTCCTGACATAATTTGCCCATCCCCTAGCCTGCTAGATCATTCATGATCAGCAGCAGCAAAGAGAGATATGAGACTCGCCGCATCACAAGTCTCCTCATCCTTCACCAACATTTCTTGCTCCATCGACAACTCATCTTGCTCCACCATCATCAATCTAGCATGATACAATTTAAGACGCAATCCATTTACCCTTGACTTATGTAGAACACCATCCAGGTTAGCCAGCTGATATGTGCCATTTGGAAAACACTCTACTACCTTGAAAGGGCCTTCCCACTTAATTTGAAACTTCTTTTGGAAGGTGTTGTCCAGCTTACTGTTGTAGCGCAAAACCAAGTCATGTTTCTTGATACCCTTACTTTTGACCTTTTCATTTATCTTTGTCAAAGCCTTATCCTGCATCTGCCCATAATGCTCCAATGCGCTCATCCTATCCAACTGGACCTCTTGTAACTGCAAGAGCCTCTCTTTGAATGCATCACTAGGCGCCCCAAGCAACTTCTCTAACATCTTGACCGCAGGCAACTCTACCTCCATAGGCAATAGTGTCTCCTTTCCATACACCAAATGAAATGGAGTAAACCCTGTACCTGTCTTCACCGAAGTACGGTAAGCCCATAATGCACTAGGCAATTCCAAATCCCAATTCTTTCCTTGGTGCTCTGTCACTTTCGAAAGAATCTGTACCAACTCACCATTGAATCTTTCATTTAAGCCATTACACTGTGGGTAATAAGGAGTGGTATGCTGGTGCCTAATCTTCATCTTTGTGCATAAGAAGTCTAGCAGTTTAGCTCTAAATCCTGGCCCCTTATCTGAAAGTAGCTCTAATGGCACCCCAAACTTGCAACATATTTCATCATACACAAATTTTGCCACATCCTTTGCAGTGATCTGTTTTACTGCTATAGCCTCTGCCCATCTAGAGAGATAGTCCACTGCCGTCAAAATATAGCTTTTGCCCCTGCTTGTGATAGGTAACGGGCCTATTGCATCAATTCCCCACTTTTCAAACACATCAAACGCCATAATGGTTTTTCATAGCTCTGGCTTCAACACTCTCTTCCCAAATGCTTGACACCTATTGCAAGACCTACACCAATGGTGAACATCCTTGTGCAAACTAGGCCATACATACCCCTCTTGCAAAATCTTATGCAAGGTGATCTTTAGAGCAAAATGGCCACCACATGCGCCTTCGTGATTCTCTTCCAACACTCTGTAAAGCTCCTCCCACCAAGGTACACGTCTCAACACGAGATCAGCCCCTTTCATGTATAAGACATCACCAATCAATTTGTACCTGTATGCTCTACGCACAAAGCCATACTTCTTAGACTTCTGAATCTCCTTTGGAATGATTCCTGTTAGCAAAAACTCCTCTTCTTGAGCCAAACTTTCCCGGCCATGATAAAGAGGTAAAGTGGTCCTCAACACAAATAGCTCCCCAATCATGCCTTGAGCTGCTTCATGTGCCTCTCCATTTAGAGCACGTTCAATGTGTCTGATACTCCATGCTTCAAACTTTTTTAACAGGCCTTTAATTCTGAAGCACATCTCCTTCAATGAGGTGTTCTTGCTCTTCCACACACCCAGCACTTGCTTCACCACTAACAAGGCATCACCTTTTATGCTCAACCTTCGAACCCCATGCTTCAAACAAATGTGTAATCCGGCTTCCAATGTAGCATATTCAGCCTCATTGTTACTATGCGCATCCAATTTGAACCCTCTCTTGCATACTAGCTTCCCCTCTGGATCATAAAGTTCTATACCCCCTGAAGCTGCATCGTGGCTCTTTCTGTATGAACCATCAAAGAACAACACATGTGCATTGTTGATCTGTGGCACTTCTTCAACTACCTTTCTCACCACCTCTTCCTTAACAATAAGGGGATTCTCCTTGTAGGTCAACAAATCAGCTAGGGTAGCCCTTGTACTATCTTCCACTAGAAAAGAGAACTCAAACTCTTGCAGCTCAATTACCCATTTCTTCACCACATTTGACATGTTAATACCATTAATTAACTGTGGCAAAAAGGCATAACTCGTCAAGAAAACAAAAGGCCGTGGTAGCAAGTAATGACGAAATCGTCGACAAGCAAATATTACACTGGCCATCACTAGCTCTACTTCCGATAACTTTCTCTCAGCTACCAACTTCACTCGGCTTGCACAATACACTGGCCTCATATAATGGCTGCCCTTCCCCTTTTGCAATAGCATGGCTCCAATGGCATCATCCCCTACTGATGGATTTACATAAAAAACTTTCTCCCAATCAGGAGCCTGCATGGTTGACAACCCCCCTAACACCTCTTTCACCTCTTGAAACACTTCTTCACACTTGTCATCCCATTGCAATGGATCATGCTTTGCCACTTGCTGTAATGGATAAAGAAGCTGCGAAGACAATGGAATAAACCGTGCCATGTACTTCACTTTGTGTATAAAGGTTGCCAATTGCTTCGTACTCATAGGTGATGGAAGAAGAATAATAGACTTAACCTTATCCGGATCAGCCTCAATGCCATTTTTTGACACCATATGGCCCAATAACTTCACCCTTGGCTGTGCTAGATGACATTTCTTTGGATTTAGTTGTCCTCCACATTCATCATATCGAGCCAATACCATCTGCAGCTTCTCATGGTGTTCAGCCCTACTGCTATAAACACAGAAGTCATCCATAAAAGCCTTAACACAACTACCAATGAATGGTTCCAGCACCCAATTTGCTCTTTCTTGATAGAAGGAAGGTCCATTTGACAACCCAAATGGCAATACTGTGTAGCAATAGCAGCCCCATGGAGTAATAAAAGTTGTCTTTGTGCGGTCTTTAAGAGCAATCTTCAATTGAAAATAGCCTGAAAAACCATCACACACACTGTACCTCTCATAACCTGCCACTGAATCCAAGATCTGATCGATGAATGGAAGAGGATATGGGTTCTTCTTAGTGGCTGTGTTTAAGGGTTTAAAATCCACACAAATTCTCCACTTCCCATCCTTCTTTGGACTGACTACAACTGGACTCACCCATTCTGTGGTCTCCACTGGAACTATGAACCCTGCCTTCAATAACTTGTCCAACTCTACCCGCAAGGCTTCCATTTGCTCTTGACCCATCCTTCTTAGCCTTTGCCGCAATGGCTTAGCACCTTCTTTCAGCTCTATATGCATCTAATCACCCTTGAACCCTCTGATCTCTTCATATGAAGTAATGAACAAATCAGGAAAACTAGCCAGCATATGCAAATATATATCCTTCTCCATAGCTGAGAGGTCTCCACTAATCATTTGCGTCATTAATTCCTGCTTCTTTGACAACTCAACTTTGGTTTGCATCAGCCCTTCAATCACTTCATAAGGCCCTTCACTTTCATCTTCAACTTCCTTCGCAAATGCGACTAAACCACACTCCTGGATTTCTTTATCCATCAAAAGAAATGCAACATCAGCATCCTCATCACTACTGGTAGTGCTATCACTGTCCTCATCTGTCACCGTGGAAGAGTCTTCATCAATAGACTCATCCTCATCTTCATAAAGCTCCTCTAATCGTTTCCTTGTGTCCATATTATAAAGCTTCTTGGTACCTGTCTTTCCATAGAGGCTAATCGTACCATGTCGCCAATCTTGAACAGCTCCCACTGCACGTAACCATGGTCTGCCCAATATAATAGGATATGCTCCCAACCCTGCTGGCATCACATGAAAATCAACCACTGCCTTTGCATCATATGCCTCAACTTCTAAGCTCTTTACAACACCCAAGCATTTTACTTTTTGATGGTTTGCCAATCTGATCCGAAACCCTGACACCCCAGCCACTGTGAGACCCATCTTCTCAACGCATGAGTGTGTTATGACGCATATTTGGGCTCCGCCATCCACATAACCTTGTCCCAAATTTTTCCTTTTATGCCACACATCTACTATTGGACAAATGTCTGGTAGCTCATCCATTGCCAACACCTTCACTGAATCTCTCTCTGGCTCTTTCTCCATTGGGTTAACCATCCTCTTCCACTGTCGCTTTAGCTTAGGCACCATCTCTATAAGCTGCCCAAAAGTAACATCTGCCTTCCTGCTCGTCAGATCCTCCTTCAAGTCATAGCTTAATTGCCCATCCCCTAGTGGAAAATCTGAAACATGAAACTTTCGACGAGCTCTCCTTTTCCTCTTGGCCTTGACATCCTCGCCTTCATGGCTCTTTCCTTTCTTCTTACTAGGACGTGGGGCACTTCTTCCTTCCTTATCCTCTGTGGTCCTCTTCCCAATAGGCATCACTAATGTATCCTCTAGCTTTGATGCCTTCTCTAAGGTGACTACACTTAGCACTTTTGTCTTTCCCTTTTCCTCCTGGGTCAGACCACTGGTTCCTTCGTCTCCCTTAATTTCGATGCCATAATCATTTGACCTAGTTAGCACCTGTCTTGGCAATGGATACATGTCTCCCCCCATCCTTGGTGGCTTATCACATTGCGGGCTGATGTGACCCAACTCTCCACAATTATAACATGTGGGCGTCTGCCTCCAAAACCTACCATTGCTTTGTCCAACACCATTCCTAGGCCTTTCTTCACCTCCTAGCTGATTTGCAAACCTCCCTCGACCTCGATTATTTCCCACTTGACCTAGCATGTTTAGGCTGAGATTCTTCATCAAATCTACCATTTGCCTCATGTCTTGCCTTAGCCCATCATCTTGAACTGCTGTAGTGACCACTGCTGGCATAACTTGAGTAGTAACAGGAACTACTGGTTCATGATGAACCCCTGACATGCGCCCTTGTAAAGACTCTATAGGCTGAAATTCAGACCTCATTGGCAAAGACTCCACCCCTAACTGGCTCATTTTCCTCAGCTTCCACTCTTTGTTCCTTGCTACCTCTAGTGCATCCTCATATGTCCTAGGCTTCTTTAGCTCCACTCTCCAACGTATATTCTCCCAAAGACCAGCCAAGAACCTGTCCTTCTTCATCATGTCAGGCGGGGGTACCTGTGGTGCTAAGGCCTTGCACATTCGCTCCCATGCCAATGAAAACTTACGTATGTACGCATCTACTGGATCACCTTCCTTCTGCACCAAAGCCTGTACTTCTTGCCACACTTTGTCAGGATCTTCTATCTTCACAAACTCCACTTCCAACCCATGTCGTAGATTGTCCCAACTCAACCTTACAGGTGGATCAGCCACACGCAACTCCTCTTCAAATGCTTTAGACCAAACTCGTGCATCACTCTTCAAACAAATTTGGAGAAGGCGTAACATTTGCGTAGGGTCATGTATCTGGTTGCTAATGCATGCAACCTCCATCTTTTCCAAAAATTCTTCCACATCTTCATCACTTCTTCCATGAAACTCCGGATAAGAGAAAGCCATGGCTACCCAAATTATGATGCTTTGAGAACCCCTTCGAACACACGTGCAAGAACCCAAAACTTTTCACTACCCAATCCCCAGAAACTTCAATGGAGCTCAGCTTTAGATAAGGACAAACACATGCACATCAAATGAGTTTTCATAGTTAATCATCGGAATGACAACAGGCAAAGGACATTCCAGGATCTCTCTCAATCTTCTTGGCCAAAACATAAAGACTATGCGCTGCTGGAAAAAGATCTTCCTGGACACATGAACATTAATCTGAATTCTTTGAGTTAAATGAAAAGGAGTGAACTGAGGGCCATTTTGATCATCCATTAAAGCCAACCATGAAGCTCCCAAGAAGGCACACCTGACTCAACCTCTGATTTTGCCAAAATTTCAGCAACATAACAGCATAAATGGCTCAAAATACCAAAAAACCAGCCATCATAACTTGGAAAAATTTCGACAGAATTTCCCCAGAAATAGAGCAATGAGAACCCAAAATATAGACTGTATCTGTATGCATAAACTGCCAACAATAGAACCCGAGCATCAAATAGGACTCACTAGTACATAGCCTATGGCGAGGTCACAAAAAGGGTGCTCCAGCTACCTGTATCACCGAAAGGATCTCCACATTTGAGAATCCCCCAGCTCAATAAAAATCTCACGCTATCGACCCTTACACGAAGGATAATGCAAATCGCGTATAGTCAAGTCTCAGAAATGACTATCTTCCAGACCAAGTCTCAGAAATGGCTGGAACTGCCAAATACAACCAAGTATGGCTCCACAAATGCGTACAATGGCAGTTTCCACAAGTAACGTACAATCCAGCAGACAATGCGCTCAAATAGGCGCCAAGTGATGCATGCCCACAACAACTGCAAGTGACATCACTGCTAGTATATCACTGTACCCCAGCTACCTGTACCTCTGTTAATCACCTGCACCTGTACTTGTACCTGTAACCTGTAACCTGTAACATGTAATCTCCAATCTGCAATCCCGAAGCTCGAAGCTCGAAGCAGAAGGTACTCGAAGAAGATCCTCCGTGGGGGCACCAAAAGAATGTGAGCGGGATGAAAACACACACAGCGCCTCTATAACGACCCGACACACACTCTTGGGAAGATACACACACACACACACTAGGGGGCACCACTCGGCTTACACAACACACCTGGCCGAGACAGGAAACACACCTCTGGAGTGAGAGGAGAGAGACTATCCACTTGCCCACTCCACACAGAGACACACACACACACACACACACACACACAAAAACTCAGCTCAAAAGAGGAGAACTTCTGATGTTTAGATACAAATGAGCTTGGGCCAACACCAATGGGGCAAACAACTCACACAATATGGGTAAAAGATACCAGATACAATCACAAATTGGAGAAGAAGCTTCACTCACTGGAGAAGATTATACAAAAAAACAGCAGAAAAAGAGTGAGGAATTTGGCAAAATGGACAGCGCCATCCCGTCCGGAACGGCCCAAAACCCTAGTTTACAATGTCAAAGTGCTCAAATCCGACCTCGGATGAGCAGTTTACGACCAAAACAGGCTCCAAAATGAGCAAAAACACACCTGCGGCTGTTCCTCCTCTCTTCTCCACGTTTTTTCTGGTCTTCTCTCAGTTTTTTCAGTTTCCACACTTAGATTTTTTTAGTTGGGCACCCTTGGCCTTTTAGATGACCTCAAACGGACCCCGAACAGGCCAAAAACTGACCTTGCAGTGCATAGTTGTCACCTTTTTGCATCATTCGCACACCTGGCACTCAGCTTTTTTCCAATAATGCACCTCGCCACCACGTGAAGTGGCCCCAAAAAAAGGTCCTCATGATGACCTTTCTGCATAATTCTCACAAGCAAACACCCACGTTGTGTCCGTCCTCATCTGCGTGCAAATATTGACCTCGTTCGCCCTCCTGACGCCACTAGATGCCATCTGACGCACCTGCTGACCTCACGTCGTCGGCCCGCGGATAGCTTCCTCGAGAAGTTTTACACGCTACCAACTCCTCCTTATTGTAGAAAAACACAATGGTACTAGTAACGATGAAAATCGATGCACTATGTACATGGTGTCCTACCTGTACACATGTGGGCCCCACGTAACCACCTGGCTCTGGAAAATGGGCAATACTTTATTTGATGCACCATGCATGGGTATGTACATATGCGCAATTCCTTGCTCCAAAAAACTCCTGACAACGTGAGAATGCTGATGAAGGACCATCAAAAAGAGCTTCTAGAACTGGGGGAAGAAGTGACTCAATTCCTTCTCAAACACCCTCAACAAAAGGAGCATCTCCACCTGAAGTACTCATGGAGGAGTCTACAACAGGAAAGAAGAAAGAGCCAACAAAAGGTAAGACAAAAGGCCCAACTTATAAACTACAATCTGATATTGAGGTTGCTACAGATTTAAAGAAAGTCTTGGAGGAAAGGATCTTGAATAGCAAGATTGAGTTTACTCTGGGAGAAGTTCTTGGCATTGCAAAGCGTGAATTCCATGAGGAGATCATTGACATCATCAAGAGAAAGAGGCAAATCCTTGCTGAAGTTTCTCGTCCACAGGTTGAAGGGGAAACCTCAAAGACACAAGGGATGCAACTGCAAAATAAGGAGAATGATGGAGATGTGGTAGGATGCTACCAATCTAGTGGGAGAGTGAAGCAAGTGTATTTCTCAAATGATGATGAAGAAGTTGAAGATATTCCTAGGAGTTACTATTCACGAAGTCATTGGGCAAGGGCTACTACAGAAACTTTGGTCAAGGTAGGTGATCTTGAAGAGCCATTTGTTGCCTTGATTGACCATGTTTCAGAAATAAACATAATGTCAAAGAGTCTCTACAACAAGTGCAAATGGCCGATGGACACAGATCATGGCTGGATGGTAAAAGTGGCAAACAATTCATCCGGTGAATTGTATGCAGCATGTCCAGGTGTGAAGGTAACAATAGGTGATGTAAAGATTGACCAAAACTTCTTTGTACAGGATACATCTTCATATCATCTCATCCTTGGACAACCCTACATTGTGGGAGTTCGAATGGAAACAAAGGTAATGGACGATGGTTCAGTATATTCTAGAATACGTAGCAAAGATGGTAAACGAGCTGTCCAATTTCTCACAGTCTGTGTAAACCATGAAAGAAATCGTGACAACCTCAGAGAACATCCTCTACCAAAGGTAAGCAAAGAGTTTCATGATCATAGAGAAATGATGGGTTTTGGCCAAGTACCATTGTAAAGCGGGATTGCAGTGGTACAGAAAGAAAAAGGGTCTCGCTTGATCCAAAAATAGGTGAAACTTTCTCGATGAGCTCCTTGGTAACAAGGAATGGATCAGTATGTTTTACAAAACTTGAAGATTTGAAGAGATATAAGAGGCAATATGTGCATAATGTACAAATAGGCATGAAAAAGAGTGGGTTGCTAAAGCCTATTGAAAATGTTTTGGGTTTGTGTGAACAAGTTTCTTTTGTAGATACTATGGGTGAGCTTGATGCTATAATGAGGTCTAGTTTGCATCTTGAAAATGAAGTTGTGGAAGTTTGCTCTATGGAAATGTATCAAGTAATAGAAGCCTTTAAAGAAAGCCAAACAGTTGGCCCAGAAGTCCATGTTGAAACTAAATACAAGAGTGTAGCAAAGAAGGTGAAACCAGTAGCTTCACCCTTACCACCCAACAACAAGGAAAAGATTGAACAGGCTTCTTTACAACCAAGTTTGCGGAATCCTAAAAAGATCGGGCATACCTTCACAAAGGAGTCCTTTCAAGAGTTGCAGATTGGTTGCAAGGAGTTTCTAACACAGGAGGAGACAAAGTGCTTCAAAGAAATGCTTTCAAAGCATGGTAAGGCTTTTGCATTTGAGCCACATGAGATAGGATGTGTTGATCCTTATATTGTAGCTCCTATGGTAATTTTTACAATACCTCATGTGCCTTGGAATCTGCGGCCTATTCCGGTTCCAAAGGCTCATTTGCCAAAGTTAGTAGAGCTACTGAATGAGAAAATCAAAATGGGAATCTTGGAGCCTTCTTGTGCTCCATACTCAAATAGGTGGTTCACAGTTCCAAAGAAGAATGGTTCTCTACGCTTCATCCAAGATATGCAACCAGTGAACAAGGTGACAATTAGAAATGTAGGTACATGTCCAATTGTGGATGAATTTGCAGAGGCGTTTGCAAGGAGGGCAATCTACTCAATGGGGGATCTCTACTCAGGGTATGATCAATTTCAGCTTGCAATCGAAAGCAGAGACTTGACAACCATGAGGACACCTTTGGGTTTGGTAAGGATGTGTACCTTGCCACAGGGAGCAACCAACTCGGTTGCACATATGATGAATGGGATGAATAAGGTCTTACGTGACTTTATTCCTCAAATCACAATGCCTTTCATTGATGATTTGCCTATCAAAGGATGTGAAGAAAGTGACAAAGATGAAGCTTTGGATCTCAAGGGATGTCGCAGGTTTGTGGTAAATCACATGAATGATTGTGATAAAATTTTGTCTAGGTTGGAAGAAGTGAATCTTACATTGTCGGGGAAAAAGTCTATGTTTGGTGTCAAAGAAGTGCTCATTGTGGGGCACATGTGCGGGCCATATGGTAGGAAACCTTGTCCATCAAAGGTAGATGCCATCCAAAGAATGAAAGAAACACGCACTAGCATCACTGAGGTTAGAAGGTTTCTGGGAGCATGTGTCTTCTATGTTATTTGGATTCCACATTATGCACATGTAGCTGATCCTCTTTATCAGCTGCTTAGAAAGAATCAAAAGTTTAAATGGACAGAAGCACATGTAAAATCCATGAAAAAGCTAAAGGAGTTACTCCAGTCAGCAACGACTTTGAGAAAGGTAGACTATGAGTGTCAAAGGCCAGTGATTGTGACAGTAGATACCAGTCCTACAGGGATTGGATGGGCAATAGGGCAAGATGACAAAGAAGGACACAGGTATGTGGTAAGATTTGGAGCAAAGGTACTAAGTGCTCGCCAAAGAAACTATCCACAGATAAAGAGAGAGTTATGGGGTATGGTTACAGCCTTGAAAAGTGGGAAAGAGTACCTAATTGGTGCATGTGTGGTTGTAGAAACAGATTGTCTACCACTTCTTGGGATGATTACAAGCTGCTCAACACCAGACATTGCTATGTTGCGGTGGATTGCCTACATTAAGTCCTTAAATCCCGAGTTTAAGCACATTGCGGGTAAAGACAATACAGCGGCAGATATGCTATCAAGGGCAAGGTATGAAGATGAGTCACAAATGATTGATGAGGGAGATGATGTAGGCACAAAATTCTATTCTATCTCTCATGTCAAAGGTAACAATGTCTGCATGACTAATTCACTTGAATTGTTCTTGAAAGATCTTTATGAAGGTGATTGGCTTTCTATTGGAAGGTACTTGAGTACTCTAACAAAACAGGATGATTGGTCTGAACAAGAATTCAAGAGGATACGCAGGAAAGCATATGGGTAAGTTTTAAGGGATGGTTACTTGTGGAAGCATCCTAAACAAAAGGGTGCTACACCACAACGGGTTATATGTAAAAAAGAGACTCAAGTAAAGCTCATGCAAGAGTTTCATGAGAGTCTATGGGCTGGACACAGGGGTGTGTGGGCAACCTTCTCCAAGTTGAAAGAAAAATACTGGTGGAAGGGTATGTATAAAGATGTATCTCAGTTTGTAGAGTCATGTGTAACTTGTCAAATGTATTCAAATGTTCGACATCGTGATGGATTGCACCCTACATATCCACTAGCCATGCACTATAAATGGGTTGTGGATCTAGTCACGATGCCTTTAGGACTCTGGCAGATGAGATACTTGGTTCTTGCACGAGAGGACCTAACTAACCAGGTTGAAGGAAGAGCATTAAGAGCTAAGACCACAGAAGCTGTGTGCAAATTCCTTCTTGATGAGGTGATTTGCCGTTATGGTTGTGTGGGAAAAATCACTGCAGATCGAGGTGAACTGGATGCCGAAGAAGAAAGGGAGTTCTTTTCTAGATTAGGGATCAAGCTTTCTCTTACTACAGCTTACAACCCTGAAGGCAATGGAAAGAGTGAAAGAGGGCATCCTCCTATCATCAAAGCTTTGGCCAAGGCTTGCGAAGGAAGAGTTGGTGAGTGGCCAAAATTGTTACCATATGCTTTATGGGCTGATCGTACAACACATAGCTCAGTAACTGGCTACATGCCTGCGGAGCTAATGCATGGTCAAAAGCCAGTGATGCCGATTGAGGATACAATTCCCACATGGAATGTACTACCTTGGCAAGAGGGGCTTAGTAGGGAAGATCTCCTTGCACTGCGTATAAGGCAGCTAGAGAGAAGACCTGGAGACATTGAAGCTGCAAAAGAACGACTCAAAAATGCAAGGTTGAAAAATAAGGACTATTTTGATAAGCGACATCGACTCAGGAGCAAAGCAATTGACAAAGGTGACTGGGTTTTAGTGTATGATAGTAGCCTTGATAACCAGCACACAATCATGCGTAAGTTCTCAAAAAGATGGTTTGGACCGTATGTTGTAAAGCATGTGCATGAAAATGCTACTTACAGCTTGTCTGAACTAGATGGTACAGAAGTAAAGATTCCCATTGCAGGAAAAAGGATTAAAATGTTTAAGAGAAGAGGAGACAATGATCTAGAAGATATGGATGAGGAAGAAGAGAAAAACACAGGTGAAGATCAAAGTGAACATGAAGCTCTGGAATCATCCAGTGAAGAAGAAGACAAGGAAGATGTACAAGAGGTCTAATCTTACAAAGAGACAATGTGGCACATACCGGAGGATGTGCAGGTTTAGAGGGGGTGGATGTCGTGCTGTGACACGTACATAGTGGGAACGCATGCTACAAGATCTATCTTGTATTTTTTTAGATACATAATTATATTTCCTATAGTGTACATATGCATATTTAAGTATAATAATAAGCCTTCTATCTCATCCTATTATTTTTCTCAAGGGTAACATATCCTTACTTTACCATCAGAAAATACTATGGGAAAAGCATCAATAGCTCCGCCTCTTTAACTTGGGGCAAAAAGCATTGATTCTTTATTTCTACTATTTCATTATCATCTCACACCCTAGCTAGATCCTATATCTAGGGTAAACTCCAATATATATATATTCTATGTATTTTTTATACTTTTCTTATATTTCTTTTTAAATAGCTACAAGGAGAGAATCAAATCCTAGTGGGACACTAGGTGGCATGATTTCAAAGATACACTTATTTTAATGCATTATTGCAAGCATGATTAAAAAACTTTGTCAAGGAGCAATGTCATGCTTTCATATGGCATGAGGTGTCCTTTGGAATTAAATGAAAGTCTAGGCTAAGGAGACCACATGAAGACTTTTGCTGCCATAAATGGATCCTATTTTGATGAATTTTTTACACAAGGTTCCAATCCGAATTGGAAAATGATTTTAAAATGAAAATCGTAGCTAATGAGCTGAAGTTTTTGCCCATATTTTTACTTTTTTATTTGGAGCCACGGTTGAGGAGATATGATCAAAATACTGGACCCCAGTCTGCCCACATCATGCAGGGACAACTCATTTCCAACTTTTCCAATTCGTGTTCACACTGGCTCCTCTCTTTTTGTGTAAACCCTTGGGGGTTCCCTTCACCTATAAAAGGGGACCTCTTCTTCCTTGGAAAGGAATCAAGCATTCAAGCCATTGATGAGAGGAATTCTTGAGGGAGTGAGTAGTAATGCCTAATTGTACTTAGCCATTAACATAAGCCCAAGCCTACACTTTCTCCTAGAGGGAGACTAGCCATTCTTGCAACAAGCTAACCTTGGAAGATCAACTCTAATCAAAGAAGGTCTTGCACTTGGTGTATCAATCAAAGTGGAATTATCCACTCTTCTTCTCTCTCCCATCAATAATGGTGCCGAAGGGTTTCAAGTAAGATGTGTTCTACATTGATGTTTTCTTGATTTCTTGTTGTTTTCTTTTTCATCTCTAATCCAAGATATATATATATATATATATATCTAATCTCATCTCTTTAACCAAATCTATCTCTTTCACTCTTAGTAATTCATCCTCTCTACAAATTTTAGGTTCTCTTTGCTAAAGGTACATCTCTCCCCGCAGTATCCTTATTGTCTACGGGCAAGAATAGGGCTTGGGAGGGAAAATTCTCATCTCTTCACTTCTCTCATATCTACATTTCTCACATACTATCCTAGATGAATAACCCACATGATGATCATTTCTATCGCTTTCACTCTGTACAATCTATTAGAATTAACGTATGGATTAGCCGTAAAATACACTTTCAACAACGTATAGTGTTTCTCTTTGGCCCTGGAAGGCTCAATGAAATACTTCTATCACCGGATCCCATCATACTACCTCTCATAGACTATAATTTTTCTTTTGATGTAAGCGTAGTTATCTTGCTATGAACCAAGAGGATTTGTACACACAATTAATCCCAATCACTAGACAAAATATCTATATTATGGTAAGCACAAAACTACAATTCCAAAGAACAATTCGTAGCCTATTTGGTCAGCCAAGATTGAATGCCATTAACTCATCCATTAACCCTTTCATATTACCCATGATACGATATGACCATAGCCTTGATGTTTTCATCTTCGTATTGTTTTGACATTCTCTTTTGCGTTCTTTCTTTGTGTGTGTGTGAGTGCAAGAGAGAAAGAGTGAGTCTTCTTTGATTGCACTTCTTTCCAAACCCTAGTCTTCATGGCATCTATGGTTTAACTTCTTCATATGGTTTTTGTTGAGTTCTCTCACAAACTCTCACAGCCATAAGCCCGGTGCTTTCCTGGCAAGACCGCAAATTTCTCGACAACGTGCAAGAGGAAAATGCTCACTCTTGCACGGGGGGAGATTGCACCCAATGCTTGTGCCTTTCTTCTCTCCTCTCCTCTCTTCTTTCTCGCGGTGCCGGTGTAGCACACCGCTCTAGGAGGTGAATCTACACGCGCTTTCTTATGCTCTCCTCCTCTCTTTCCCTCTCGATTCGTGTATAGCAATGATTATGGTGCATGAGTTATTCATTAGGTATACGTCAGCTTTGTCGATTATGGTTGCAGTATGTAGTTTTTGCTATTTTGCAAGGCCTTCCGCGCGCCTCTGATTGTAGTAGTGTGCCAACTCCACCACTGTAGTATGCTAATAATCTAGATAGACTTGGACTGCCTCAATTGGCCAAAACCCTTCCATTCATTCTCAATTAACTCTAGTATGTGTGTCCAATTTTGAAAAAATTGCAGATCGAGTGGAATTAGTAAGAGATTTCCTGCACCATCACCTCTCTCTCAATTCGCCCTCTCAGTTTATATCTTTCTAGGTGCCTCTTTCTCTCTTTCACACATAAGTGTCTATACACATGCTCTGCATGCAACTGATTGTATGTCTCCCATGTGTTTGCCTCTTTTGTTCTCTCTCTAACATACACACATGGTAGCACACATGTTGGCAACTCCGTCAACGCATGGCATGGTAGTGGTGTTTGGAGTATTCTAATCAGAGCCACCCTTGTGTGCAAAACCATGTGTATGTGAGTTGAGACACTCCATGACTCGTTGAGGTCTAATACGATTGTTGCATTGCGCTTTGTGTGTCTCTCATTGACGTCGCTGCTGTGTGACATTGGACTATGGCACTACTCTATTCAGTTGCTCTCGATGTTGTTGTAGCTAGACCATCTCCTAGTGGTGTCATCACTCGGGGCACAAGGGGTTGGAGCTAGGTGCAGGTAGGGATGGCACTCGAGGGGGACAACAGAGGAGAGGTGATTTGGTGGGTGGGGGGGGGGGGGGGGGGCGACGCAGCTATCCTTGCACAAAGCTCTCTCTCTCTCTCTCTCATTGGATGATGATGTGAAAAGAGGGAGGAATATCCATTGGAATCCCTTTTGAGTAATGGTATTTCTTTTAATATAGAGTACATCGAGAATAATTAAAGCCAAGATCATGCACACTGGCAGGTATTTGGCAGGTATGTATTACTTGGGTAGTTGTAGCTAACCATACATGCATAGTGGCCCGAGGGAGATGCCACGTTAGTAGAGGCTCTAAGTAGATGCTATCGTGACAGTGCACTGCACAATATGAGGGTGTGTTAGAAATTTTTTATTTCCCCTAGAGAGGTCGGTCGTACTCAATCCTCTTGATGACATGCGATGAGAAATAATGGATTATGGCTTTACGTTTATTTACATGAGAATTAGATTGGCGCTGCTGTTGATGGGACTGGTGGCAACAACGCTGCTTCAAACAGTTCAGTCGACCAACCGCAATACCGTCAGTAGCTTTGCAGCGATCCCCATTCAATTTTGGTTATATTTCGGCCTGCTAGGCCTCGTGGCAAAGCAACGCATGCCCGTTGCCGGTCGAATGTAGCCGTTAGGTGACCGTTGACCAAAAAGTCAAGACGCGGAGCTCACACGCAGTCTTGAACCCCTGACCTCACATCCCAGAAGCATTGCCTTAACCACTGCATTACGTGCGTGCATGTGCACAAGATGTGGCGCATTCTGTAGATATCTTCAAAATGTTTGTTGCCCCCCCAAAAAGCGACGTGACCGGCTGGGCCAGTCACGCTCACCTACACGCGGCCTAGCAGGCTGATATTTAACCAGAGACCTTGTGGTAACTCCCGACCTTCTACTTATTCCCTTCCAACATGGGGCGGAGATTGACAGATGTCTTTGTCTGAGCTTCACTATGGATAGGTTTCCCGACGACACCACAACTAGTGTGCTTGGTCAACTCCATCCTCAGCACACCCGCCTAACCTTCGAATTCGACACAACAGGCGATAGAGTTGGTTTTACACCCAATTCTTGCGAGATACCCATCCAGAGTAACAAAAAATCCCCTTCCTTTTTGGGAGATCTTATTCCCTGTCTGCAGTCAGTCTACATACCATTGTCCATCAGAATTATTGGAGCTGCTATGAAGGAAATTTATGGTTGTATCACTGAAGCTCCAGCTATGGAAGTTAAAGACCTTCAAAGAAACCTTAGATGGCAAAGATGGAGAGCTGTCATCCTCTCGTTTTATGAACCCTCTAGTATGTGTGCACCATTCTGGAAAAAGTGCTAAAACAAGGAATGAGTAAAAGATTCCATTAAATGTAAGGGAGGAGCCGAAGAAGTGCGGCCAATTGGCAGGAGGGGGAAGAGGCATGTGCCTTGACAGGTGGAGGACAGCTTTTGAGAATGTTTCTGGCAACTTCCACACCGACCTCACGTCGACTTCATTCGATACAAACTCTCTCTCTCTCTCTCCACGGGCGCCATTAACGTGATGAGCCACAGCCAGTTGACGACGAGGAAATCCCGAGAGGGGGTGACGACGAGGAAATCCCGAGAGGGAATCATGAAAATTATTCAGTTTTCTTTAAAGTATGCTAGTAGTAGTAGCAATAGGAGGTACCAGTTGGAAGATATAATAGAATGTATCTATTATTTCTCTCTTTTTTACCTTTTGATGTATAGCTTTGTAGTTTTTTCTCCGTTAGGTAGGATTACCCCTTTACTTCTTAAGGGGTCTTTGTATTTTTTCCCTACTTTTAATACATTCAATTATTTCTATTAAAAAAAACGCTTAATTTCAAACGATCAGACCGTTTGGGCTTGAATTCCACATTGAAAAATTGGTGCTCAATTGTCTCTATCTTGGGGTCATCTAAGGGTTTACTATATATGTAAACACTCTATATAGCACACCTATTAAGGGGTATTTGGAAACCTCTAAGCTATATAATTTTTTGTTTTATAAATCTTCTTTATATATTATTTTCTAATGATATATTCTCTCATGTATGTATATTTTTTGTAACAAAAGATTTCACTGACGTGATCACGATGGTGTGATCATGTTAATAATGCAAGTAACTACATATAAAAAAGACGTGATCACATTAATTGTTAACATGATCTTGATGGTGATTTGTAAAACCAATAGACCCTGTAGGTCCACCGGGTTTTTGTCTTTTCTCGGCGGGTCCGCTGGCTCTATAGTTTTTTCGACGGGCCCATTAGAAAAATGAAAGAGCTCGACGGGCCTAATTGTATATAGTAAACCTTTTCTAACTTGGACATTTAACTAAGCAAATCTTTGGGGAGTGTATCCGAGCATCGGGTACAATTATCTCCTTATGAATCAACCTAAGGTTAAAAAGTCACATGTCTTTTTTTGGACCCAACGTGATTTTTAATACAGTAACCACTTCTTGAAATATTTAAATCCTTCACCGAAAACAAAGGTATGAAACCGCAACAGTTGAAACTTTGGAAAGTCGTGCTCATTGTGACAAAGCCATTGGTCCATAAAAGGGTTGGTTGGTTTTAGAAGATGAGCCTATTCAAAGAACGAGTTGATAGTCAAGGATTGGATGTCTTGTACTAGTATATTGGGTATATCATAAGATCCTTGAAGTCTTGCATTTTTCACCATCATAGATTTGAAATTGATATACATTGTCATTGCAAAATATGAGAGCTATAATCCATAATTGGATGAAATTAGCTTTTATATATTGAAATTGAATGCATAAGGGGGTTACAATCCTTGAATATTGGGTACAAGTAGTCATGGATTGTGTAATTGTATTGAAGACTTTATTGCCTTGTTTTATGCATTGGTTTATATAGAGAGTGCATTATGTATTATGAAAGATTGTTAGTACATGAGATGGCCAATCATAGATATAATTCCTTTCGTGTGTGATTTACAAATAATTATCATCGTTTCAATGTAAAAGTTGATTATTCTTTGTAGCATGTGAAAATAGATGCGTCTTATTGTTTTCGAATTGCAGAGGATCAAGGGTTTTATTTACGTGATCACGATCGTGTGAGTACGTTAATAACACCCATAATTACACAAAAAAAGGACATGATTGTGTTAATTGTTAACGTGGTCCTAATGATGACATGCAAAAACCAATAGAGCCGATTAGCTCACCGGATATAAGCATATTCCCTGAGGCCCCGTCAGGTTTTTTAATTTTCCAGACAAGCTTGCCGAGAAAAAGACATTGCCCGTCGGGCTCACCGAGAAAATAAAAAAATCCGGCGGGCTTAATTATATATAGTAAAATCCATGCTTCTCCTGGTACTTTGACTAGGTAAATTCTTGGGGAGAGTATCTAAGCATCGGGTATAGTCATCTCCCTGTGAATTGACCTAAGGTTACAAAGTCATAGGTCCTTTTTTTGGGCCGAATGTGATTCTTAATTCGATAACCACTTCTAAAAATATTTAAATCCCTCACCGAACATAAAGGTACGAAACCAAAACAATTGAGAATTTGGAGAGTCATGCTCATCGCAATAAAGCCATTCGTCCATATGAGGGGTGAAGTTGGTTTTACAAGATGAACATATGTAAATGACGAGTTGATAGTCAAGGGTCGGATGCCCTACATTAGTGTTACGTGTATATAAAGATCCTTGAACTCTTGCATTTTTCACCATCATAGATTTGAGTTTATATACATTATCACTGCACAATATAAGAGCCATAATCCTTAATTGGGTGAAAATAGCTTTTATATATTGAATTGGATACATAAGGAGGCTATAATCCTTGATTGGGTACAAGTAGTTCTCAATTGTGTGATTATATTGAAGATTTCTTTGCATTGCTTCATGCATTGGTTTATATAGGGAGTGCATTATGTATTATGAAACATTGTCAGTGCATGACATGACCAATCATAGATATTATTTCTTTCGTGCGTGTTTTGTAAATAATTGAAATTGTTTCAGTGTAAAGTTGATTATTATTATTATTATTATTCATTTAAAAATAGGTGTGTCTTATTGTTGCAAATTGAAGAGGATGTATAAATAATCATCATAATAATAATTGCATTGAGAAATTCATAGCATTGTTTTATTTATAATGTTGGGTAGAGAGTGCATTGCAATGTGTATGTTTGCTTATAACATATGTGATTGATATGTAGATTGACTAGAGTACATTGAGAAATTCATAGCATTGTTTTATTTATAATGTTGTGTAGAGAGTGCATTGCAATGTGTATGTTTGCTTATAACATATGTGATTGATATGTAGATTGACTAGAGTACATTACAAATCTTATATTGTGCAAATTTGATTCCTTTCTTAGTGATTGGTATTCTAATATATATTAAAAAGAAGAAAAATGTTTTAAAAACTGAACCTCTAGTTCTATGCCTTCGGTTTTAAATTGAAAGCAATGGAGCAAAATGTCGGCACAAGTGGTACGAAGAAGATAAAGAAGAAAAAAGCCCCTAGAAAAGAGTGGGATTATGCTCACAACATATGCGGTTGATCTATGGAGTGGAAATGTAAATTTTACTTCACAACAAAATCAGACGGTGCACCACGTATTAGGGACCATTTTTTGGGTAGCATTAAAAAGAATTGTAATAAATGTGAACATCCTCAGGCAATTGCAAATCATTTGAGAGAAGAGCTTGCCAAAAAGGGTGGCAAGAGACCACAGATACATAGCTTTGTTATGGATGTAAGTAAGAGCAGTCAAAGCCAATTATTAACTCTGTTGATCCTGTGGTGACACCAACTAACCTTGTAGAACAGCTTGCACAGGGGGAGAAAATTTCAAGCAGCGTTCCTTTTAAGCGTCACAATGAAGGTGAACTTGGGCAAATGTGTCAAAAATCATTGCATCAAAGCTTTCTAATGAAGTCTCTAGAAGAAGTACAAACTGTACTCGCCAAAGCATTTTTCTTCACTCGAAGTGCTTTGGTCATGGTAGACAGCAATAATTAGAAGGCCGCTTGGAAGAAAATCGGTGATTTTGGCCCAGGATTTTCAGTTGCTTCCTATCACACGATACGAAATGTTCTCTTGGAGAAATATTACCTCAAAGTCAAAGAGTGTGTTGCCAAAATAATACTTGGAAATATTTTGCTCTCAGGATGCACAATTGTGAGTGATGGTTAGTCTAATGTTCAAAGAAGATCACTGATCAAGGTAATACTGATTTGTCCAAGGGAAGAAATGTTCATAAAGGCGATTGATAGTTTTGATGCAGTTAAAACTAGAAAATATATTTTTGAGGTCTTGATTAATGTAATTAAAGAAATCATACCTGAACATGTTGTTCAAGTAGTCATGGACAATGCAAAGAACTATAAAAATGCTAGCAAATTAATAAAGAATTTCTTTTCACACATTTTTGCCAATGGCTATAATACGGACATCTTAAAATTGGTGCTGAAGAATTGGTACACTAGTGAAAAAACCACATAGTTCGCCAAAATAATTGACATAGCGCGCCAAGTTGTGAAATTTATCTTGAAACGACAAAGAGTGCTCGATTTTTACAGAACACGCATGTCAGTAATGTTGAAACTTCCTGCTGAAACTCGATTTTGCACTCACTTTTATACATTAGAATCACTTCTTTGCAATAAGTGCACTTTGATGGACACTTTCAACTGCACGACCTTTAACGAATGGCAGCTTGAGCATACTGAAAAAGTGAAAGAGAAAATTACATATCTATGTGGGTCCATAAACACATTAGGAAGGGAATGGGGTATAGGAGGGCCTCTTTATTTGGTAGTTTAAGGAAGTGCTTAAAGCTTAAGCCAAGTTTGACCAAGCCTAAAAGAGAGGGCAAAAAGGCGTATGTTGAGATTTTTAAAAATACAATTTGTATATTTTGTATTTTGAAAATAGGCTATTTTAACACAAAAGAGAGGTGAGTAACTGAATTTCAAAATGTCTTTTTCCCATCTCTCTCCTCTCTCTCTTTAACATATAAAACACTCTCTCACACTTAGTTCTCATTAAAAGGAGCACTTTTCAGTCTTCCCCTGCCAAAAAAGCAGATTTTGCATATTCTCTCATTGCATTTTCTCTCTAAAATGTGAGCCAACTCTTTCTCTTTAACCCCCTTTTCCCTCTTGTTCTCATGGGTCAATGGCCACATTTACCTAGGTGATCCAACGACTAATGCACCACTACCCTTTCGTAATGTCACTGAGCTTCTGCATTTTATTGGAGATGGAAGAGACGGTCCTTTTGGCTACTACTGGAGATTGTATTCAGCTTTTGTCAATGAAAAGGAAGCAAGTAAACATCTCTTGGCTGTCTATTCATCAATGTAAGATAAGTCTACAAAAGATCTACAACAAGTTAGGGAGGAAGCCAACAAGAAGCTGAAGCAACTGAACGATGAGATGGCGAATCTCAATGAAAAAGTACAACAACAAAAAAACAGAGCAGGAGTGTCGAGTAGACAATTATGTTCAAGTACAACACACTTCACGAAATATGCATCGGCAAATCGTTCATCTCACACACATTCCCCTCGGCTGCCACATTCGTAAGCGCAAGAGACAATTGATGTCCCTCGGGGGGATCCACCTCTATGTATGTAAGTATACCATGAGAGTTCAACAGGATGGGCTTTTTTAATTCAAAAATTTTAGTTAAATTTACATAAATATACTTAAATAAGGGGTTTTTTTATAGCACTTTGGAAAAAACCCCGTAAGTTCATAAAGAAAGAGGGTTTATTAGTTCAACATTCACAAATAAGGGGTTTTTTAAATACCCTTTGAACGCACGTTGTATGGATGGTTTACATATAGTGAACCCCCCAAGCGATGTCCTTGCTATCCTCAAGTGGTGGAGCTCGAAAGAAACGTGTCCGTCAAACTCAGTAAGAATACTGATGCAAGAATTTGATTTCCTACATGTTCTGCAGGTTGGTGTAACAGTAATTGGCTAAAAGCACGCTTTGGTAGTACAAAAAGGACCGTCCTTGACAGCACTTTTGACAAATCTCTTTGAGTTACACTTTCTACATGTCACATAAAAAACTACATATCATACTATATATCAGTGGATAGATCATCTAAAAATACAAGGTCCGAAAAGTTTTGACCTAAACTACAAAAAATTTACCAGTCCCCACTTTTTCATTGGTAGAAGCAAAATAGGTCCTTTTTTGTACCATCAAACCACGCTTTCACCCAATTCAATATGAAGAAACTTGGCTTGAATGATGATGGGAAGTGATCCCGATGCTCAAACAACCGAACGGGCTCTGCTGGAGCATATCATCAAGCCAAAGGAGTTGGTTGAGCTACAAGATGATCCATCCAATGCTGGCATTGCTAATGTTTTGTGGCAGAAGTATTTCAGTGAGCTAAAGAGCATTGTGTCACCTCAAGAGATGATGGAGGTGTGTGACAGCGTAGGAATAAGTTTCGAGGCCTATGAAGCTTTGTATAGAAGTGTTACACTCGGTCACCGGACAAAAGGTTTGTTTTGGTTTTGCTATGCCTTACAGTGTCACAGTTGCAAAAAAGTGCGCCGATAATGATGTTGCAAGCTTGTTGGGCGGATTTCAGTATGTGGAGGATGACATGCTATTAGAAGACATCAAATTCTTCTGCTACAACGAGTTAACAATGTGTATATTGACTTGTTGGGTTGACACAAGAAGAGTATGATGTGAAAGTGATATTTTTTATGAAGCTTGATGTGTGCCAAGTTGTTAAAGGTCAACGGCTTGAAAGGGTAAGTGTTACGTTGATGAGCTGGTGGGTGTCGATGTGGAGCTAAATACCAATGAGAAGGGAAACACTTGTTTAGGTGTTCAATCAGAGAAAAATATTTGGTGATGACTGGCAGCTTTTTATCTCCCACATGAGACTTTGAAATGGTATTTCAATCACACAACAATCGTTGATGTCATTTGACAACGGCAAGAAGGATAGAGATTTCATATTTCAAGTCTTGGAACGTTCCAAATTGAGTGGCATTTGGCAGGATACTTGAAAACACTCGTGTATGTTAGGGCGCAAGCAAGGTGCAATGACCCTCTTTCCATGCATTTATTGATGCCACAGTAAAGTCTCAATGGGAACTGAGGCCAAGGGTGGAAAGGCCAGCAAGTCAAAAGGTGGAAGGGTAAGGGACGCAAAGTTACAGTCAACTCTGCAAAAGGTGTACCCGCTACACAAGCAGTGGGTAAAGCACTACAACAATGGTTTCAAGGTATCCTCGGTTGTGACCAGCAAGTATCCCCTAATTGAAAATGGATGATCCAAATTGGGATCCTATTCTTCCAATACCACTGAAAAATGTGTATGTGTGTACCCTTCATGCTTGTCTACAAATTCTTGACAAGTTGCTTATGCTCCATATTAATTAGCTTGAAATATGGAGCCTGCAGAAATAAGAGAAGAGCGTATACGAGAACTCGAATCTATTCTATCGATCCTTGGTCTACATGGGGGTGCAATTGAGTTATCAAAGAACAAGAAGGCATCTGGAAGTACACAAGATCGTCCTAATAAAGTATGTATGGGTGGTTTAAAGCTAGACATTTGCTTTCAAACTATTCAGACTCCCAAAGTCCCAATGAGTTTCAGTTGTGGAAAAAGGTGTGTGACATTATCACCTACAAAGGTAATGAAGCAGCCCTAGGAATTAAGCGTGCTTGTGTGTGGCAGTCTACTGATGATATTTTTCCTCTTCTCGAAAAGGTAAAGCTAACCGATGATGAGATATCCACCCTAAAGTTTGTAATCAATAGCTTTATAGTACAAATGATGGATGCTTGGGGAGAGACACACATAGCACATTCCATGGTGTGTTGAACATTTGATATTTTCAATCGAGATACATCTGTATGCGAAACTAAAGTTTGTTTTTTTCCAGCACATTCTTTTTGCACATAGTGCATTTTTTCTCGACACTTATGGTTCATTAGGCATTTGGATCAGCCAAGGAATGGAGCACTCACACTATCAAGCAAAAGCGGTGTATTTTAAAAATACATGACATGGAGGTGAAAGAAAAAAGAGCAATGCCCTTCACGAGATGTTCAATTGGTTCTACATAGTTTTAGCAGGGAGAGAGAGAAAGAATACAAGAGAACAAAGAAGTTTAAAATGTAGAATAGAAAAAGTGGTTAGCTTGAGTCTATCACAATCATATCATGCTTCAAGTGCAAAAGATCGATTCCGACGCTAGTTGGAGACAAGGTGACGTGATGGCAGGCGTTGGGTGGAACTTTTTTTTTTTTTGACACTAACCATTTCTATTGTAAACATGCATTGTCATGCAAAGTGATTTGTAAAGGTGACAATTATAAGTCCCATGGGTAAAGTTTCATCTATTTTGGAGTCTTTTTTAATTTTGAGTGATTTTATTGAGCTTTTAAATTTTTTTAAAAGTTGAAGTACTACATAAGTCAAAACTCACAACTTAAAGTTCATTTCTTATTTGCACATTTAGAAGATCCTCTCAAGCCCAAATGTACACACACTCATATCTTGCACAACATGGACGATACACAAGAACACACCACTACGCACAACCATGACACCACTGCTACTAACAACACTAAAAATCCGCAACCAGCACCTCATACAGAATCCACTGCTTCAAATCCACAGCCTCGACCATAAGAACCAGCTCCAAACACCCAACCACTCCCCCAACCTTCGACTATAGAGGATCAGAACACCATGCGTCAGATTTTTGGTGATCTCCAGCCACTGCATGGGTAAAGTTTTATCTATTTTGGAGTCTTTTTTAATTTTGAGTGATTTTATTGAGTTTTTAAATTTTTTTAAAAGTTTAAGTACTATATAACTCAAAACTCACAACTTAAAGTTCATTTCTTGTTTGCACATTTAGAAGATCCTCTCAAGCCCAAATGTACACGCACTCATATCTTGCACAACATGGACGATACACAAGAACACACCACTATGCACAACCATGACACCACTACTACTAACAACACTGAAAATCCGCAACTAGCACCTCATATAGAATCCACTGCTTCAAATCCACAGCCGCAACCATAAGAACCAGCTCCAAATACCCAACCGCTCCCCCAACCTTTGACTATAGAGGATCAGAACACCATGCGGCAGATTTTTGGTGATCTCCAGCCACTGCAACATGCAAATTACACACCTCTACTGGAGCTCGGACCATTTGCAGCTCTTAACAAGTCAACACAAGAAACAGAACCTGGAGCTCAAGCAACGGTAGCAACTGGAGATCAAGCAACGGCAATAGCTGAAGCTCAAGCAATGGCTACACCTGAAGCTCAAGCAATAGCAACTACGTTGTGAAAATTCCCACCGCGGATCAAACAAAGGGTGATCAAAGTAATACTATGTGATCCTGTTTCAATAGCACGAGATGCCAAGAGGAGGAAGAGAATGAGAGAGTTAGAAAAGAAAGAGGCATCAAATAGAAAAGCATAGAGATTGCATGAAGAACAAAGAAGGCAAAGAGAGAAAGAACAATGGCAGAGAGCGGAGGTTGAGAGAGCCCACTTGGCTAATCTACAAGCACGAGGAGAGACCGAGAGGAGAGCGGAAGAGGATAGAGCTTAGGCCGCCTAACAAGCAAAGTCTGGGAGCTCAAGACATTCAAAATTTCCTCAGAGAGCAAAACAATGTGCGAAAAAGAAAAAGGACAAGCTCACACCTGAAGAGCAACAAGCCCAAGAAAAGAGGAGGAAAAAGTACAAAAATGACCCTCCTCAATGGGCCAGACAAGCGGCTCCTCCACCACTGCCAACAACGCAGAAAAAACGGTGATGGAAGCCTGGCACAATTGCTCTACGTGAGGTCCAAAAATATCAAAAGAGCACCAAGCCAATAATACCAAAGGTAGCTTTCTCTCGGTTAAGAGAAATAATGGATGAATATTCAGATTCTGTTACACGTATCCAGCATGCGGCTCTTTTGGCTTTACAGGATGCTGCCGAGGACATTTTGGTGCAGTTGTTCCAACATGGCGTATCTTGTATGGTGCATGCAAAGCGAGTTACTCTTTAAAATATAGATCTAGCTCTAGCGCTCAATCCGAGGAATGAAGGGTGCCTCCATAAGAATTAGTTTCCCCATGTAACCTCTATTTATGAGATTTGTAATCTTTCAATATAATATGAACGAATTGATTTTCTACCATTCGATGTAACTCTTATAGTTAATTGTGTACTTTTTGTTGTTGAAGTATTTGAAGTAATCTAGTAATTAGATTTCACATCCTCGACCATCCAAGCACCCGTCTGACGTGGGACGCCTACCGGTGAAATGGAGCCGTTTCGGGTGCGTACGGAGGTCGTGGGACCACCAAAATGCACGCCGATGAGCAACGACGCTGAATGGGCCAAAAAAATGTCGTGTGCATCACGACGCACATGGGTCTGTCTTCACCCTGGTCAAAATGGACCCATGTGCGCCGTGGCGCACACGACATTGTTTTGGCCCGTTTAGTTGGTCAAAACGGACCCATGCACGCCGTGGCGCACATGGCATTTCTTTGGCCCGTTCGGCGTCGCTGGTCACCTGGTCAAAACTGACCCATGTGCGTTGTGGTGCATAGGGCATTTTTTTGGCCCATTCGGCATCGTTGGTCATCAGCTTGCATTTTGGTGGTCCCACGGACTCCGTACGCACCCAAAACAGCTTCGTTTCACAAAATATTCACCGATAGGTGTCCCATGTCAGACGGGTGCTTGGATGGTCAAGGAGGTGTGAACGCGTTGAAGACAAATATTTCTTGGCCAATATGTGCAATAGAAAAAAAAAGTACAGGAAGTAACAAAAAAATACAAAAGACAAAATTATTGTATATTGCCCTGGATATTACATCATGACTGGTTGGTAAATTACATCTTTTGGTATAGGGCGAATGGCAGACTTGACACCAAAGGTTTTGACAATATCCTCTGGGTTTGTCACCCCTTGACCTAAGCTTAAGGCACAATGGGAGAGGACTGACCCAGGGTGCTTTCCCGTAAAGGCATACAATGCCGCCTCTCGGTCCACCTACACTTGTGAGCATTAAGGGTAAGTGAATCTTCAGCAAGGATGGCACTTAATGCCTTTCACTTGAGTAGCTCCACAGAACCATGCTTTGAGACCTCTGTGTGTGCAACTCAACGAACGGATGGCCCCAAATGGCCAAGGTAGTGCCATAGGGAGTTATCTCTACCCATAGGAATGTTGCGCGAACCTCCAGTACGCATTGCAAACTTATCAACATGGTATGTTGTCTACAAAACATTTTAAACAACTTCAACACTTGCTATAGGATACAATACACTATCCATAAAGTTAAAAAGTGGTTACCTCAGTTTCCTCATCCATCTCTTCAAGAGTTTTCCTTGTAAGGTCGATGCTAGAGCGATCTTCTCCACCCATAATGATCAGCGGATTGTGTGGTAGAAAAGCGCTTTCTGGGATGATTTCGTAAAATGAGGCACATGATTTGATTACCATAAATGTATTTGCCGTGGTTTGTACCAAAATCTATTCATTTTCACTAGGGAGGAATTATGGGCCTCTCTTGCTTTCCATTGGGATCTTTCATGCCCGCATAGATAGCGAGCACTGAGAGCGACTCATCTTCTCTTAGTCCTAGTGTCCATTAAAAAAAATATGGACTCTCCATGGACCTTATAAGAATCTCTAATTTCAAGGAAGCCTGCCAAGATTAAGGAGGACAAAGGCTTTGAATGGGGCTATTTTGGTAGGGTCTCCTCCACCTTTAACCCCTAAAAAGGTAGGGGGAAGGGTGGGGGTAACCATTTAAAAAGTAGGTAAGGGGGGGGGGGGGGGGGGGGGGGGGGGGGGGTAAATCATTTGAAAAGTAGGGGGGTAGGGGGTCTTCTCTCTCTAGCTTTTTGGCCAACTTGTAAGTGGCCTCTTAACTCTCCCATGCCACCTAATCAAATCCGTGGGTCAAAGAGGTTAAAAAAATGACTTTTTTCAAAAACTTTCAAAAAAACTCTATTTTTACCTAAAAAGTACCCCCAACATATATACATATTAAAAAAAAGATTTTTAAGCAATACGTTGGAAATGGAGAGCAAGGTTTATTTTTTGGACACGATGCTTCTTGTATATTGAAGACACGATGCCTCTTCAGCTGCTCCATAGCAAATCACAAGGAAGGAAGGATCGCGGGAAGGGAAGCGATGCTGTTTCTAAGAGTGTGTTGCGGATCGAAGGGTTTGTTTACACCAAATTCAACAATATCTTTGTGGACTTGATACGATTGCAGTAGTCCATGGTTGTTTTCTACAATTTGAGTGATGCAGGTTAGTTTAGGGTTGCCTACATGCTCTATGATGTGTCATAACATGCATTTTGAGGCTTTATATTGTTGGCAGTTCTTGAAGGAAAGCTTGTGTTTGTGCTGAAGTTGGATGAGTGTGTAATTGTAAAAGGGAGAAAGTTGGAGAGAATAAGCATCACACTTATGAATGAAGCCCTAGCTTATGCCAAGCAATCTTGCAGTTCGAATGAAGAGACAAAGCCCTCTTTTAGTGTGCAATCAGAGAAGGATATATGGTGGCTTGGTGCAATTGAAGTTCCGAAAGAGACACATGAAGTCCTTGCATGGATTTTTAGTAGAATCCGATGGGTCACAGAGGTCATTAAAGCTCAAATAAACGGTGAGAAGCTCATGGTTCTAGGACGTGGGGAGTTTGATGTTGAATGGCATTTAGGTGGTGATCTAAAGACCATAAAGTGCATGCTTGGATGCAAACAAGGTGCAAATTCTTTACTTCCCTACCCATTCTGTGTGAAAGGGCACAAGACAAGTCGAGCAACTCAAGTGTAAGGTTAGGAAAAAGATAATGATGACTATATAAATAGGGAGTGGCAAACTTCGGTTCTTTCATGTGATATGCTAGAGGTGCCCAATAGGGATAGCAAAGATCCTGGGTGGAACCCCATAATTCCCTTCTCCCTCAACAATGTTCACTTTTGTACATTGCATGCATTTATGCGAATATTTGATAGGATCCTAAAGCATCACATTGATTATGATTTCACAATGAAGCCCCTTCAACGGTCAAAAGACTCCTTGCAGGGGGTGGAGACGCTCCTTAATGAGATTGGATGTCACCGATCAAGGGTGAACATTGTAGCAGAGACTTGTAGGGAGAAGACATATGAGGTGGCACAGAAGGTTTCCATGAATGGAGCCAAGGCACGTTGATTTTTCAAGAAGATGTCAAAGTCTCCAATGCAGGTATCCAAGGCAAGTGTCGATCTAGCAAGTGAGAAGCGGTGGGAGTTGTGGAAAGATTTGTGTTCATGCACGACGGACAAAGATCCCAAGGTGGAGGTTGCTAACCAACGCAAGCTAGTATGGTCATCCTTTCAAAAGGTTGTGCAATTGATGAATCTTTCAAGCACCATTGTTGAGCAGCGAGAGGAGTTCAAGAAGGTGCTTTATGAATTCACAAAGGCCGCTAAGGACGGATGGTCTGAAAGTAAGATTACACACTACATGGTTTGTTTTAACGGACTTAATACATATGCAATGTTTGAAAATGCAACTTTTCTATTGGCTTATCTCCTTTTTGGTTGTTTTAGCACATTCTCTATGCGCATGGTGCATACTTCATGGACTGCTATGGTTTGCTTGATATATGGAGTACACAAGGCATGGAGAAGTCCCACTATCGAGCAAAAGGAATCTACTTCAAGAATACTCGGCATGGTGGTGGTGGTTCACACTCCAACTACCTCCAAGAGATGTTTAACTGGTTTTTTAGGCACACCTTTGGGAGAACTCGCACTATTGAGAAAGAAAGAGAGTCGATGTTACCAAAGCAGTTACGCAACGCCTCCCGTACTGCAGCATCTGAGAAGTGGAAACGCTCGCGAGCGTCCCTGGGCCATGAAGCTTGGCGTGCAACTAAGTATCAAAAAGGCAGCGTTTGGGAGTCACGTCAGCCGTCCGCATGATCCAGGTTTATTTGTTAAATTCAATTGGTTTATTTGAGTTTCACTTAATTGGCCACATAGTGTGAAAGGGCCAAAATCCCAAAAAACCCTATTTAAAGGTTGAAGGCGCTCATTTTGTCATTTTCTCTACTAGGTGCTTCCATGGCAAGAACAAAACAAATGGCAAGGATTGCATATCCAGAGGGGCCGGATGGCCAACGACTCAAAGGTACAGCAACAGAAGTTGGAACTTCACAAGCTCAAGGTGAGGTCCACACAGAAGAAGCTGGAGCTTCAAATCAGCATGGCCAGTCCTCTACAGCAGCAAAAGAGAGAAGGAAGCATCGCCTTGTTGTCTATTCATCGGACTCCAACGATTCATATGGCAACAGGGAGGATGAGAGCGACCAAGGCACAGAAACAAACAACCAAAAGCAGCCGTCAGAAGGCTCCGAAGAGATGCAAACAGGTGAAGATCCCCCATGGCTTGGCGTCAAAATACAAACTTATGAGGCTCACATCTCTACTGGGGGTAAGACACTCCCTAAAGGGAGTGGACCTACACCATCACATCCGCTCAATAGTGAAGAGCACGAATTAGATGGAGAGTGGGTGGAATCATATTATGAGGTGTTGGAAGTGCCTGTGCGGCCAAAAAAGAGAAAGAGCATTGTCTACAAGAAGAGGAAGCAAGCTGCCCCAACTCGTGCAACAAATGCACCTCCCCATCAACCTCAGAAGGTGCGAAAGCATAGCCGTGCTTTTGCGGAGATTCGCCACTATCAGAAGAGCACCGAGCTCTTGATTCGGAGAGCCCCTTTTGCAAGGCTATGCAGGGAGGTTTTGCAATTGTACAACACTCAGTTTCGGATGGGCGCCGTGGCCATAGAGGCAGTCCAAGAGGCAGCAGAGCAATATCTAACTAGCATATTTGAGGATTCGAACCTATGTGCCATCCATGCAAAGCGTGTAACCATTATGCCCAAGGATATGCAGCTTGCTCGCCTTTTGTGCCATGAGGAATAGCTTGTAATTAGGCATCAAACCTTTTTGTATTTACGGAACTTCCAAGATTGGGAAGAATTTGAATATAAGCGTCTTTTGATTGTATAGCCCACTCTGTGCATTGTATTGGGAAGAATTTGAATATAAGTGTCTTTTGATTGTATACCCCACTCTGCGCACTGTATTGCTTTAATTCTGTACCATGCGATGTAGCACTGGTCCATGTTTTGTCTACCTTCTTTTGTATGTATGTATCCATTAGCTTGTTATTGTGAAAACTTGCCTACATTAAGCACCTTGTCTAAGTGGGGCATGCACTTCCTGATGCATCCATGCTATGTGAAGCATTAAAGCAAGGGAAAACTCACTATTGCATGGAAAAAGCATCCAAAAAGCCTTGAAAATGTCTTGGAATGCCCCAAAAGTGGCTGCCACAAGGGTGCGCATTTGGGGCTTCCAGAGGCATATGGATGGACAAAATGTGCGCCCTTGTGGCAGCCTTTTTTAGGGCATTCAAAGCCCTTTTCAATGGTTTCCAGAAAATTTTAACAAGCAATAAGGATATTTCATTTGCTTGAATGCTTCAATTAGCATAGATGCATCTGGAAATCATCCCCCCTTAGTCCATGTAGCATAAAATTTTTGAAGGATGGTTATTTCAATTGTAAAGCATCTGGCCCTATGCTCCAAATGGGCTAGAGATGCTCCAAATTGAGCTGACACATGGTTTCCTCTTGTGATTTGGTATTACAACTTTAAGTATCTGGGTCTACTCCAAAATGGGCTTGAGATTACCCCAAATGAGCTGCCAAAACATGTTTACCTCTTGCCTTTGGGTTTTGCGCATGTATTGTACCTGGGTATGCTCCTAAATGGGCTTTAAATGCTCCAAAATGAGCTGCCACAAGGGCGCGCATTTGCCCCTTTCATTTGCTGATGGAAGGCCCAAATGCGCGCCCTTGTGGCAGCCCATTTTGGGGCCTTCCAAGCCCTTCAGTAGGAAAATCAATAACTTTGGAAGCACAACATATAACAAAGTATGCATATTAATAATTTTAAGGCATGCCAAACCCTTTAGTACTCATATCAGAAATTATGGTGCTTCTCATACACAATGGAAGCCGAACATATAACACAATGGAAGTCGACTATATAATAAATTCAAAAACTTGTAAGAGAGTTGTATACACCAAAAAGTAGTTCCATAATAGAAATCAATGCTTTACATGATATCCGGCTTTTGCTTTAGGATCTTTCGAATTACAATTTTCTGGCGCTTGGCCTTTTGGGGTGGCTCTCTGTTAAGTAATGTGGTTGTGATTTCTTGGGTGTCATTAACCCCTACAACTTGGTTCATGCTGACATGGGCGATAAGGCGCTCGCGAAAGTTAACGTCGAAAGTAGATATTGCAAAATCTTTCTTTGCAAGCACTACAAGGTTGGCCGATTGGGCAAGGGTTGTTAAGCACAACACCTTGGAGAGTGAACGGAGAGCAAAAATGTTGTAGCGACCATTGTGAGAGTAGTCGGCATGCACAAACACCACAACACCAGTCGGAAGTGTGCCGAGGTAGTGAGCAAGTGCCGCTTGAGGTCCGAACGGCGTCCTCCTCCCCCTTGACCGTTGCGCCGAGGCGTCAACCTCCAAAACATCCTGCAAAACATAGGTTTTGTGAGAAATATGGAAGAGAATTATGATATAACATTAACAAAATCATTTGTAACAATCAAATGTAAGTGAGCATCTATACCTCTTGTGTACAATCCTCCTCATCAACATCCGGGTGCAAGTAAAGATCCACACTTGACTTCCCCTTTGGATCAAGCAAAACAGGTGTTGTAGCAGGTGATGGTGAATCCACTCTTGCGTGTTTAGCCAAACACATGGCTTGCACAGCCGCAAACTCCTCCTCAGAGACCTTGGCCTGCTCGGCCGTCGCTGCCACCTCGGTTTGTGCGATCGCCACTATGTCCGCCAAAGTATTCCCCATGGGCAGTAGGAGATCATCGTCATGGGAGGTGGTAGTATCAACCTCAAACTTGCCATGGGCATCGAGGATGGCGAAACACTCATCCATGTGAATCTCAAAGGATTTCTCCAGATCGTGCATAAACACAAAGTCCTCCCCACCCACCACAATGGAGGAGAAGCGGGTAATCTCTACCTCAGGGATGGCATCCCGAGTGCTGGCTCCTTCTAGCGGTCCCGAGGATGAACCGACAGATGGAGAGCCCTCCAAGAGTCCTTGAATCCCTACAGGGTAGGTCAAAGCAAGCGTCCTCTCCTCTGCGGATGTGTCAATGGCCGCGGGCTTGGGGTCCTTCAAATCAACCACCAGTACCCCGCCGATCTGCAAGTGTGGTAGGACTACGTCAGGGCCTGCTGGGCACTCGTGAAGGAGGAAGATCATTATGGCTTGGACAGAGAAAAAAGTGCTTCCGATCCTTCCCTTACGCATTGCTCGCACATCATCAGCTTCAAGCCGCACATATTGTCCTGCGGGTTGTGCTATGGTGGCAAAGCGTGCAAGCAGCTGATGAAATAGCCTGTCCCCTTGGTAGATGTGGTGCAGAAGGCCCTCAGGGATCCATTGCCCTTGCTGGTTTGGTAACTCAACAATGAATCTCCCCATGCACGTGGAAATGTATGAAGTAATGTGCTCAAGAGATTGAGAGTGGAGGGTCAAGGTGGTTTCCAAATCGGGTTGGGTTGTGAAAAATGCTTGAAGCTCAGGGCAATTTGCATGCCCAGCTTCAGTAAGGAATTCATCTAAAGCACTAGTAGCAGCCATGTCTTCTCTTTGGGTGATTGGGTATGCTAGGTCTCTCTGCAATGCTGGGATGAAAATGGTGAAATGAGGAGGTGGTCCCCCTTATATAGACATATTCCATCTTGAAAAAAATAAAAAATATGCGTTTTAAAAATAAATTTACACAACACCTTAAAACTCAAGTACAAAATCAAGTAGAACACCTTAAAAATTTTCAAAATCTTTAATAAAATATCCAATATATAAACGATTAAAGTTACAAGCCAATTCACTTAGACAAGATGACTTCGTCTGTAGCCCAATCTTTGTAAACAAGCATAGTGGCCTCCATCCGCCTTCCAATCTACACAACCAAAAAATGGGCAATCAAAATACAAATACCCACAAAAATTAAGAAAAGGTAGCTAATCAAGCACAAAGCAGACCTTGCATTGTTCCAGTTTGAAACTTGCATTGCCGATATCCTCGAATCCCATTATGACAAAGTGTTCCCGAAGATCGGTAAGAGTCCAATGCGGATTCGCTGCAACCACCTCCACCACATTATTGGGCATGTGGACACGAATTTCAAAGGATTGAACCTCTTCGGTTGTCAGAGCTGCAAGGGTATCCATTTGCCACGTTTGTGCATCCACCTTTCGTAGCTAAACTGTGCATACAAGGTGCACCTTGACTTCAAATATCGAAGGCCAAGCTATGTGGGGAACACATTGCACTTGCAACGGTCACCATCATTCAAACCGTCAACATAGCCCCAATTGACACCTAGAATGGTGTCCATTGCATCTATGTCAACTTCTTTTCAAACAAACATTGTCGGTGTTTCTACAATCGGTAGAGAGCGGAATGCATGCACAAACAAATGAATGGGACAATGCTAACTGAGACCCACCAATTCGGTTGCCTTACCAAACTTTAGGGACCCTTGGAAATCTTGTAGCACCTTGCGCTTGAAGGAAAGCAAGGCCCAATGGTCTGGAGTTGGCCATTCTGCACTCTGCAATGAGGGTGTCTCCACGGCTTCTAACCTACCATAGCTTTGGCTTGACTTCGGCACCACGTACTTGTGGGAGTACATGAATATTTGCTGCTCGGTAAGTTATTTCGACGAGACATTAGAAAACATAAGCTCCCCAATGTGAGCATGCACAACCATGAACGTGCCTGAGAGGCACTCAAGCGGTTGCTCCTCAACTAAGCTGGATGGAAAAACATCTTTACAAATGCCCTTAGTCAAACATAATGATCGCATGCATGTAAACATGATATATGCATGGGATAGCTAAACCATGAGGACTTACAATGAGGTGCAAATTGAGTTGAAGATCTCTTCAGGTGGATCTCAGCTGCACTGTACACGTGTTGCACGATGGCCACCATTCCGGACTTGGTTTCTTTGAATGCCAATAGTATTCCCTTCCAATGGCGTTCCAATACGCCTCGACATTGTACGCGATGAGGTCCAGCACTGGACGGTTGCATGTAGACCCATGAACCCTTCTTGAATACCTGTGGGATACATCCCCCCTCTGAATTTTTTGTGTTGTGCAACACAATCTCCTGTATCTCTGGTTTGGGCCGTCTATGCGTGTTAGCGGTGGACATGCTTGGGAAGTTGGGCTTAGGAAGGGATTGGAAATGGGTGGGAGGAAGGTGAGGGAGAGAAGTGGGCAAGGCTGCGGGCTATTGTGTGTGGGTATTGTGAAGAGACAATGAAGAGCTGAGGGGAGAGTGAGGTGAGTTGCCTATGGTGGCTATGGTGGCTTTGACAGTGGATAGAGAAAGAGGGGAGGAGTGAGAGGTAGAGAGGATAGTGGAGCTGTGGGATATGGAGTGTGGGACTGTAGAGGGTTGATGGAGGTGTGAGAGAAGGGGGAGCTATGGAGAGAGGAAGAGAGTGGTGGAAAGCTTTTGGCTATGGCTGCCTTGACTGTAGAGAGAGAATGGGAGGAGGGAGAAGAGGGAGAGTGTGGGAGAGAAAAGTAGTGAGGGGGGGAGAGAAAAGTAGATTTTGGGGAGGGGGGAAATTGACTTTTTGAAGTTAGTTTATGTTTTGGGACAGTTTTGGAGGCAAATGAGTCAATTTTGACACTTAAAAAAAAAAAAACAATTTTTAGGGTTTTTAAGCTTGCGCATTTTTTCTTTTGGGGGGTCCCTCCCTCTTTTATGACACCTCTTTCCCCCTATTACCCCCCCCCCAGCCTCTCTCCCACCTCTCTCTAAGAACTAAGCATTGAAGAGGGAGACAATTAGGCTGCACCCCTACCATTCCTCCCCCTCTACGTGATATCCCAAGAGCCCTCTCATTGGTTCTCCCTTAAGCCTTCACTAATCAAAAAGGCCCAAGGAGAGTCCATATTTTTTCTAATGCTTTGCAATGTCATCAAGGAACAAGAAGTGATGACCATCCACCACCACTGTATGCAAAGTGAGAATTTGGAGGTCAAGAACTCCCTCCAACACCTCGTCTCCCTCTATCATTCCATCTTTCTCCCTAGTGGAGCTGGGATCTTGCAAGAGGATGAGTGCCATAGATGCTTCAGCCTACTCATCAAACTCTTCAATAAATTCATTTGATTCCTCCACAATGGTTATAGGAGGTTTTTGGTTGGCCTTTTCCTTTGATTTTCCCTTCTCCATGCCCTCAAGAACAAGCAATACCAGAACCATGTCCCAAGAGATGGATTGGGTGCCTATGCACCCCATGCCCAAGTCTATGAGGTTATCCTCATCCTCTGTCTTGTAGTCCCACTCAGTAAGCCCTTTTATAAACCTCAACAAGCGATAACAAAAGTTTTTATTGACCGCATACAGGTGTTTGAGAAAATCCACGAGAAACCACGCCATATTGGATCCCTTGAAGACTATTGCATATTCTTCCATGTGCTCCATCATGTAGTCAAGAAAGCTTTGGAATCCCTCTACATTAAGGTTAGCAGTGGCATGCATGTTGATCGTCCCCTCAAACACACTCACTAGTACATGTGCACGATCTGCAAGTCCTATGTTCTGTAATTGTGTGATAAGTGCATCAGAAGATGTTGCCATGGGTCTGTTCGCGAAGAAGATGGGAAAAGAGCTGAAAACTTGTGTTTTGTTAATGTGAGAAATGAAGTTTAAAACCTAGAAAGTCACTTTTATGCTCAATGTCACTTTTTAAGAGCACTTAAAATTAACGTCAAATTAACTTAAAACTATAATTATAAACAAAATCACACGACAAGCATTGAAAGACACCAACATTGAAAGTATTCACGCTCCAAACAAAAAACTTTCATATTTCAAACAAAATCTTGAACAAATTAAAGATGAAAAAGAGATTCAAAACGCCATATGTATTAATGGGAGTGAAAGCGCTTCAATTACAAGCTTTTATATTAATACATCGCGGAAAACCAGTGTTTTCACACAAAAAGCTCTTCTCTATTCTGGAACAAGCAACCTTTTCATTGATTACAAAAACATATTGATTGGGAAAGGTATATCTAAGATTAAGATACTCGCGAAGGTAAGTGAGATTCCAGTCGTTATTCACCGAGATGTCGTGCACTGCATTGTCATGGAGGCATATTTTTAGATCAATTGATTCTTTAGGAGCAACATCATAGTCTAGTGCCTCCCATTCTCCCTTCGTCAGCTTCCATCTTCTGAAGGGAAAGACAATTGACAAGCTTTACTTCGCAATATGATATCCGCATGCCACATTCTCAGCAGCTATAGAGCACTTGATTGTATCTCCCTGGTGGTTGACCACCTTAGTCTCTCATCCAACTGCAAGGGAACCTTAATCGCACTTCCCCCTTTGCAAGTCCACATTGTTGGTGTCCTATGAACACTCTGTAGTTGAAAGATAAACACGAACACATGAAGGGACATAAACCAAGTTAGGGAAGCTTTATGAGAACCATAGGTGCACTTCATTGCTAAATGCACATCCACCTCAATTCTCCTTTTGGTTGCTGTGATCAAGGCACTATCAAGCTTAGGCCATTCCATACTCTACAAGGCTGGTGGATGAACCCGAGAAAGATTACCATACCCAGTTTGCCTAGGCGTTACATAAGTATGGTTATAAAAAAAATTGTCCCGTGAGACAAGCTCTGCGGATGGACAACCAATATAGAGTAGCTTGCCAAGATCAACGTGGATGGCCTCAAAAGTTCCTGTGAAGGACTCTATTGGCTCCCACTCTACAAAATCGGATGGGAATACATTTCAAACATGAACAAGCAATGAAAGCCTTATAGACATCAAAGCAATATATATAGCAGAAAAAAATATACAATCTAAAAACTTGACAGAGGAGTGAAATTACAGTTTGCAGGAAACCTTGATGGAGCCACTATTGTCTCTAGCTTCAATTGTGAATCAACATACACATGTTGCACCTTTGTGAGATGCTTGTTGTCATGGGTTTGCTTGAACTCCATGATCCTTCCCTTCCAATGGTGTGCTCGAGAAGCCATGTCTCTCCTTGAGACCTTGTGTGCACCTGTTCAGCTGGGCTGCATTGTCACCCACATCAATCGTTTGAACTCCATCGTCACCCAACATCCACTGTCATCTTGTACATTGCTGCATGAAATGGAGTCAATGACACTCCTAGGTCGTCGAGTACCTGATGATGCCATGGGGAATAGTGGCACAACCTCCACAAACACTTATGATTAGAGATTGCACATCCATGTTCTTAGTTGTATAGAGCAAGATTCTTTATGGTACACAAAGACGAAGGATGCCACTTACTACTATACTGCTCCACCTACTTGCTAGCTTTATAGGAAAGATAATGTTGCAAAGCTTGAGAGGAAAGTAAATCCTCTCTAGAGAGCACAATGGAGAAGGAGTAGGAAACCTGTTGAGTAAAGAAAGAGGGATGATCTAGCAGAAGGATATGCTCCACATCTTCAGCTTTATGTAGAGGTGTTTAGTGAGGCTCATGGAGAAACGGAGAACTTCAGCTTGAGGAGAATCCAGCAAGCTTGATGAGAATGCAGTAAGCTTGAGGGAAAAGGAGATTCAAACTTTTGCTGCAGAGCTTTTTGGGGGAAAAACTGAAAGGAAGGAAAGAGAAGCTACTCCTTGGGGGGTCCATCTCTATGTATGTAAGTATACCATGAGAGTTCAACAGGAGGGGTTTTTAATTCAAAAAATTTAGGTAAATTTACATAAATATATTTAAATAAGGGATTTTTTATTGCACTTGAAAAAAACCCGTAAGTTCATAAAGAAAGAGGGGTTGTTTTATTAATTCAAGATAGATAGATAAGGGGTTTTTAAAATACCCTTTGAACGCACGTTGTATAGATGGTTTACATATAGTGAACCCCACGAGGGAAAATCTTGCAAGGTGAAGTGAAGAGAAGTGAGAGATGGTACAGTAGAGAGAGAGGGAGGGAATGATCAACACATTTTTGGAGGGACCCCTTTGCAGGAGAGAGGGGGAGAAACTGACAGCCACTAGAGAGAGAAAAGATTTAGAGAAAAGTTCATTTTTTTAAATGTATAAGATATTCTCTCTTTGTATTTTATAAAAGAGTACAAGTTTTACCACTTACTTTTAGGCCCTGCCATACCCACCATTTTAGTCCACATGGCATCCACCCATTTGTCCCTTCCATAATATCCTTCTTAATCCCATGGCAAAGAAAGAGGCCCCCTTAGACCCCATTCCCTTCCTAATGAAACCTGCTTGGTGGAGGAGTGTAATGGATGCATACCATGTAATGATGCCCGTTATGTTTGCAATTTACAACCTTGATCAGAAGGCACCAAATATGTGCAAAGTGTGGATGAGATGGTGGTCGGTCCAACAAAGTCTTGAAAATCCTAAGGAGTTAAAAGAGTTTGTAGTAGAGAAGGAGTGATGACTATCATTCTCTACAAAACAATTACAAAACAATGAAGAATTTTGGCCAAGGAATTTCATGCAAGATGGAAGAGCGCTCATAGTCCACTCCATAGCGTGGCTTACATGCTCGATCCAAAGTGTTGGAATTTAGATCTGATGTCCAATACAGAGGTGGTCAATAATTTCTATTATGTAGTCAATACGTTCTACTCCAATGTTTAGGACCGAATTGATTGTATCAAAGAAATGAGTGCATTTAGACTAAAGAAGGTCCTTTTGCAAATGATTTTGTACAGTCAATGGAAAAAGAGAAACCATGCATGGAAGTGGTGGATGATGAACGGTGGAGAGAATTACTTGACCTTACATCCCCTTGCAGTAAAGGTACTAGTACAATGTGCAACAAACTCAAGTTCAGAGAGAAACTAGAGTATGTACGAGTATGTTCATAGCACTATTTGCACCAGGTTATTAGCAAACATAGCAAAAAAATTAGTGTATATGTTTTGCAACAAAAAGATATTGCATCACATTGAAAGTGTTTGCTATGAGGAGGAAATTCCAATCTGATTGTATGATTGTCAAAATGAAGATGAAAAAGAGTTCAATGTTGGTGTATCTCAATGCACTATAAACGAAATAGAAGAGAATTTGATAATATGTGTTGAAGTTGAATTACAAGAAGACCCTCAACACTCAGACTCAAAACCAGACAACAACTTCACAAATTCAATATAGCTTGAGAGTAGAATGAAGATTTTGTCAAAAACCATTATAAAAAAGCTTATATTCAATGTGTTTTGACCATATACAATGCTTCATACTAGCGATTATACATAGTCTGTCAATCTCAATTGTTATGCTCAGAACCTATATCTTCGTTACCAAATAACTTTCTAATTATGCTAGGAGTATCTTGGCGGGCTTGCTTGAATCTATACTCATTTGCCATGCCAAACATATAATATATTCCTTGTGGAATATCTTGTGAAGAGATTGCACATCTGCTACTATTTTGCATTAAATAAATTAAACACACGAGATAATAATAATGACCACATGTCAATGTACAGTATCCACTCCATCCATCAAAATTCTTGTAGCAAACTGGACATTGGGAAGATGAAGATACATCTGAAGCAGATGAGGGGATCAACTCTGGATGCAGGACAAGGTGACTAATGTGTGTCCCTTGTATAGTGGAGGATTCACTCGCTGTGTCAAATTATGAACATCTTGGCTTAAAGTGATGAATACTTTTCTCCATCCGGACCTGTGATGGTTGCGGTGTTTGTGTGGCTATAGAAATCCGTGTTATTTTTGCATCTTTCTCTGCCAGTTGTGTCATGTAAATATCTTTCTCCCTTTTTAATTGTAGGTTGGCCCTTTCAACTATCAATGCCAACTCATCTTGGGTGAAAGTGACACAACTCTCTCTGATATCATGGGTGACAACAGTTGTCTCCTTTGACAAAAAGTCTACTAGTCAATGTTGCACAAAATGAACATACGATATTTTTGCAAATTATAATGCACAATCTGCATTGTGCAGTGGATGACCATAACTTCCAAGTAGATCCTCTCAGCGTTTTCTTTGATTGCTTTGTGGAGGTACTTCGATACCTTCCACTGTCCTTTCTTTATATCCGTGTCCTCACATGACCATATTGTTCTAATCATATCCTTGGTCACTTATTTATTGATATCTTTCCATTGCATGCGGTTTGGTTTTGCTCACTTTGATAGTTGTCGAGTAGTGTGTATCGCTTGTTGTGCCGACATACCGTGCGCTAGAGATTTCATGCACTAAAACGCATTAACAGCCGCTTGTTGTTGATCATTTGGCACTGATTGTGTACAACAAACTTGTTCTTCATTGGCCATAGTATCTTAGAGCTACAATGGACAAATAGACAAATATTCAATATCTTTGACAAAAATATATTCTCATGATTCAACAGTCTCAAAGATACCATGATTCAATAGTCTGGTCCACAACACAACACGTCGTATCTTCGTTCAATCAAATCAAAATTGATGCAAAAAACAAAATCACAACTGATTGAACCAATTGAATCACAAGACAAATAAAGATAATTGATCCAATCAAACCACAAGACAATTGATCAAATTGAACTACAAGATAATTGACTAGAGACATATAGATTCAAATATACGTCAAATGACTCAATGAGGTGAACCACCCCAAATCCAAATAATAGAATTCAATACAAATTAAATACCCAGACAAAAAGACAAATGTAGGGTACAAAATTGTTCAAGCCGGGTAAAAAGACGGTACAGGCTCAACAAGCGATCGCTGGATAGGATTAGGGTCTGTCTTTAAGTGCTCTTTGAAAAAGATCAAAAAATTTGATTCATTTCTTCTAGCTTCCCGCTCACTTAACTTAATCCAGCAGTTTACTTTTATCTGAATGGCCCTCATGGAATCTTGATCGGGGTGGTAAAATATTTCTTATGGGAAATAAAATTTCCTAGCTACACTCCAAAAGTCTATCAACATGTCAAATAGAAATCCTAATGCATAATTGTTTCTTGCTTTTGTATATGCATTTGTGCATCGTGGATCATATAATTCTCGAGCAATGCACGGTTGCTTTGCAATCTCTCCTTTCCCTACTGATTGTGCCTCCAAAACTACAGAGTTTGACTGTTTGCTTGGATCTATACTAAGAGAGAATGGGGGAGGGGATTTCGGATCCCCCCCTGACACGTGTCGTAAGGTCAATCATCCGGCCACAGCTACGGCAGTGTTGCCTGCACCTGAGTGCACTCAGTGAGAGAGAAACAGTGTCTGGGCCCTGCACAGAGAGAGAGAGAGAGAGAGAGAGAGAGAGAGAGAGAGAGAGAGAGAGAGAGAGAGAGAGAGAGAGAGAGAGAGAGAGAGAGAGAGAGAGAGAGAGAGAGAGAGAGAGAGAGAGAGAGAGAGAGAGAGCCGTCGGCTGCACTAGTGCAAATAATTATCTGACACCCGCTTGGCTGGCATTCTAAGCATCATGTCCCAATCAATGATGTCGACGTGGGGTTTATTTGTGTGAGTAAAGTCCAACATTATTTTGAAAGGGTGCAGGTCATTGTGCACTATACCAGCTGAGTGAGCAATCGCAACGCCATCAATTAAAGCATGTAAAATTATTGGCATATGCTTAATCACTTCTTTGATCCATGCTGTCTCTATCTCTGGTAAGTGTTGATTTGCTGGTGGCAGCGACCTCCAGCCATGTTGCAGTCTATGTTTGTATCGTCTGAACGCTCCGTGGGCGAATGGCAAGCGGCACAACGTGTCCCCCAAGGTGCCCCCATTGTAATATGGAAAGATTGTGATCCAGGGAGACTTGATGGTAAAGACAAGGCATATTACAATGGAGGGGCGAAGTGTTTGCATTCCTTGCTTTGTCTGAAAGCTATCAAATTTTGCCTCACTCCATCCCTTTTTGTAGCATTTTTCCACATATGTAATGTGCTCTAGAAAGAAAGAGATGCCTTTAATGGTGCATAATGTGCACACAACAAAAGAGCATGCTCAACCCTTGTACCTTCCACCAGGGCCTCATGGGTAATTCCAATTAGATGAGCGCACTTGGCATTCAATGCTATGCGCATGATTATGCCGGTGCCGCTGGCTTTTGATCGGCCACCCACAGCCGCTTGCGCATCTTGGGCAATCTTCAATCTCTTGGGTAAGGAAGCTTGGTCCTGAGCTTTCACCCGCTTCATCTTGACCTTTTGTTCCTCCCACAATTTGTCCCAGAGCTCTAATTTTGTCATAACATAGGTGGGAGGAATATCATCCTTTAAGTCTCTGCAAACAGACTTTCATATTGCCCAACACTGTCCTAACTTTGTGGTGGGGGTCAAATTCTTGAATCCCTGTTGGAATCAGCAACTCATATTGGACTTCACCTTGCAGCCTATGCTCTTTGTTCTCCCATATAGTGCTAGTGAGGTCTTTTATGTGAAGACATCACTTTCACTAATCTATTGTATGCAACCATGTGCACATGATGATATTGCCAAAATACATTCTTTTTGAATGGCACGCATGATGATTTTCTTTTGATCTGGCATCATTTTTGCATTGGACAATAAAAAAAAACATATCAAATATGATTTCATGGGTGCACACTGCACTGACACTCTCACACTAGTTCAAACAAATCATAACCATGACCTGAACACTTAAATAAATGTACACGATTATATTGATACACATTGGAAACAATTCACTTTAAAATGCAATGTTTACTCGTGTAAAATGAAGAGCAAACAAGTATCTTTTAAGAACTTCATCCAGATCAAACAATACAAATTAAAAACCTCAAACATTTTAGCATATTGTGAATATTACTTATATTTTGTGCGTTGCACTCTCACATTCGTTCAAACAAACCATAACCTGACTTAAAGACTTCAAAAAATTGTGCAAGATTATATTTATTCAGATTCATAATCATTTTGACTTTAAAATGCTATGTTTACTTGTGTAGAATGTAATAAAGATAAGTAACTCCTAATAAAAATGTCCAGATCTAACAAAGCATGTTAAAACCCCCAAAAAAATCAAAATATTTTGATGGAACATAAGACATGAGTTATATTTTGCACGTTATCGAGATTCACTTCAAAGAAAATGCCTCCCAGAAGATACATGCATCGTGATGTACATATTGCCAATATTATTTTAGCTCATTTTAAAACATTGAAAGTATACAAACCAATCATAAATTGCAAAGAATGTCTTGCTTGTTAGCAAGATAAAAATGAATATTTTACATACAAATTGTGTGCATATACTTTTTTACATAGAAAAATAACATACTAAGAATATTACTTATGTAAATATAGCATTTAAAATAGCGAGGATGATTGATGGAATAGATCATTATTTTGAATACGATTAGCTCGTATATAGTTTCATAAGAACACTTGAAAACAACAATATCAAATAATTCAAACATTTGTATATGAAATACTCTTCACAGCCGCGTTACGGACCAAGTATTTCATATACTTAATACTTTAAAAAATGAATTGCACATGCACATACAAATTATACGGCATTTGTATGGCCTAATTAACAACCTGAATGCCACATTTATGCAAAAACATATGATTCTAACAAACGACACTCAATTAGCCGCGTTACCTATCGAGTGCCACCCGAATCTAAAGAGAAATAATGGCTTGCATACGAACATCATATAGCCGAGTTACCGACCGATGCCCATATGTTCTTTTGGAAAGGGAAAATAAAGTTGACTCACCATGAGGATACTAGAATCACCTCGTTACCGACGTAGTACCCAGATAGTGAGCCAATACTTACCACAAGACACCATATTTTCCACGTCACCGACATGATGCTCTCGTGGTAAGCATCGTTCCGTAGAGCAGCTTACGCATGTGGTTCAAGGATGGAATAACACCCAGCAAGCCCAATTGGTACCCTATATGTATTGCTTTGCGGGCCCAATGGGCATGTGGGGTTTCTCGGCGGGCCCGTAGGAAAAAAATTAAATCCTGGCGAGCCCACAAGGAAAACTGCATAGATCTGCGGGCTTTTTGTGGGTTTTTAGGTTGCTCTTAACCGGCTTGTTTGTGATCATGTTAAGTGTGATTATGTAAATGTGTCAATAGGACCTTGTGATCACACATTTTTTTTGGTGATTACCTAAATATTAAATCCTTGCAAAGGACGTATAACTAATCATTATATTTATAATTCCATTGACAATTTCATAGCATTGTTGTATGCATAATGCCATGTAGACAGTGCATTGCAATGTGTATGTTTGCTCATAACATATGTGGTCGATATGTGGATTTGACTAGAGTGCATTGCAAATCTCATACTATGTAGATTTGATTGCTTTCTTAGTGATTGTTTTTCTAATATTATTGAAAAGAAGAAAAATACTTTTTTAAATGAACATCCAATTCTTATGCCTTCAATATTAAATTGAAAGCAATGGAGCAAAATATCCACACAAGTGGTACGAAGAAGGAAAAGAATAAAGAAGCCCCTGGAAAAGAGTGGGATTATGCTCATAACATATGTCAATATATGGAGTGGCAATGTAAATTTTGCTTCACCACCAAATCAAGTGGTGCACCATGTATTAGGGATCGTTTTGGGTATCCTTACAAAGAGTTGTAAGAAATGTGATCATCCTCAAGCGCCTGCAATTGCAAAGCATTTTAGAGAAGAGATCGCCAAAAAGGGTGGCAAGAGACAGCGTGTCCATAGATCTATTATGGATGCATGTCAAGAGTAGACAGAGTGAGATATCAACTCTTATAATCCTGTGGTGACACCAACTAATCCTACAGAACAGCCTGCATAGGGAGAGAAAATGCCAAGCAGTGTTCCTTTTAAGCGCCACAATGAAGGTGGACTTGAGCAAATTCGTCAAAAATCATTGCATCAAAGCTTTCGAATGTAGTCGCTAAAAGAAGCACAAATTACACTCTTCAAAGCAATTTTTTTCACTAGGAGTGCTCTAGTCATGGTAGACATCAATCATTGGAAACATACATGGAAGAAAATTGGTGAGCTTGGCCCAGGATTTTCAGCCTCTTCATATCACACGATAAATGATCTCTTGGACAAATGTTACATCGAAGTCAAAGAGTGTGTTTCCAAAATAATTATTGGGAATATATCACTTTAAAGATACACAAGTGTGAGTGATGGTTAGTCTAATGTTCAAAGAAGACCATTGATCAATGTAATGTTGGTTTTCCCTAGGGGAGAAATTTTCATAAAGGCGGTTGACAGTTCTAGTGCAATTAAAAGTGGCAAATACATTGATGAGGTCTTGATTAATGTAATTAAAGAAATGAGTACTGAACATGTCATTCAAGTAGTCATGGAAAATGCAAAGAACTATAAAAATGCTAGCAAATTTATTAAAAAATGCTTTTCACGCTTTTTTGCCAATGGTTGCAATACGCACAGTGTAAACTTGGTGCTAAAGGATTGGTATACTAGTGAAGAAACCACATGGTTTAGCAAAATAATTGACATAGCACGACAAGTTGTGAAGTTTATCTTGAAACAACAAAGAGTGCTTGATTTGTACAAAATGTGCATGTCAAATATGTAAAACTACCTGTTGAAACTCGATTTTACACTCACTTTTATACATTAGAACACTTGTTTGTAATAAGTGCACTATGATTGACACTTTCAACTGCAAGGTCTTTAATGAATGGCAGCTTGAGCATACCGAAAAAGTGAAAGAGAAAATTACATATCTACGTGGGTCCATAAACAAGCCTTCTTGGTGGAGGAGTGTAATGGATGCATACCATGTGATGATGCCCGTTATGTTTGCAATTTGCAACCTTCATAAGAAGGCACCAAATATGGGCAAAGTGTGGATGACGTGGTGGTTGGTCCAACAAAGTTTTGAAAATCCTAAGGAGTTAAAAAAGTTTGTAGTAGAGAAGGAGTGGCGACTATCATTCTCTACAAAACAATGAAGAATTTTGGCCAAGTACGTTCATGCAAGATGGAAGAGCGTTCATAGTCCACTCCATAGTGCGGCTTACAGCTCGATCCAAAGTGTTGGAATTTAGATCTGATGTCCAATATAGAGGTGATCAGTGATTTCTATCACGTAGTCAATACGTTCTACTCCAATGTTCAGGACCGAATTGATTGTATCAAAGAAATGAGTGCATTTAGATTGAAGAAGGTCTTTTTGCCAATGATTTTGTACAATCAATGGAAAAAGAGCAACCTGCATGGAAGTGGTGGATGATGAATGATGAATGATGAATGATGAATGATGGGGATCATTACTTGACCTTACATCCCCTTGCAATGAAAGTACTAGTGAAATGTGCAACAAACTTAATCTCGGAGAGAAATTGGAGTATGTACAAGTATGTTTATAGCACTATTTGAAATAGATTATTGGCAGATAGAGCATAAATATTAGTGTATATGTTTTTCAACGAAAAAGATATTGCATCACATTGAAAGTGGTGGCTACAATAAGGAAATGTCAGTCTGGGTGTATGATTGTCAAAACGAAGACAAAAAAGAGTTAAATGTCGGTGTATCTCAATGCACCATAGAGAAAATCAAAGAGAACCTGACAATAGATGTGAAAATTCAATTACAAGAAAACCCACAATATTCAAACTCAAAACAAGATAACTACTTCACAGATTCAACATAGCTTGAGAGTAAAATGAATGTTGTGATTTAAGAAATTCAAGAGCTTGTATTCAACATGTTTTGATTATATACAATACTTCAAAATAACGATAATACACTATCTTCCAATCTCAGTTGTTGTGCTCAGAACTTGCATCTTCATTACCAAATAGATTTCTAATTGTGCTAGGGGTCTCTAAGCAGGCTTGCTTGAATTTGTACTTGTTTGTCATGCCAAACATATAATATATCCCTTGTGGAATATCTTGTGAACAAATTTCACATCGGCTATTGCTTTGTATTAAAAGAATTAAACACACGGGGTGATAATAATGGCCACGTACCAATGTATAATAACCACTCTATCCAACAAAAGTTTTGTAGCAGAGAAGATGAAGATGCATCTAAGTGTGATGCGCGAACTAACTCTGGATGCAAAACAAGGTGACTAATGTGTGTCGCTTATACAGGCAGAGGATTCACTTGTTGTGTCAAATTATGACCATATTGGCTTAAGCGATGAATACTTCTTTCCATTCGGACTTGGGATGCTTGAGGTGTTTGGGTTGCTACTGATAGCCGTGTTATTTCTGCATTTTTCTCTGTTAGATGTGTTGTTAAAATATCTTTCTCCTTTTTTAATTGTATGTTGGCCCCTTCAACTATCAATGCCAACTCCTCCTGTGTGAATATGACACAACTCTCCTTGATATCATAGGTGGCTATAGTTGTCTCCTTCGAGGAAAATTCTATTGGTCGTTGCTGCACAAAATATACATACAACATTTTTGCAAAATACAACACACATTGTGTAAATGGATGGCCAAAAACTTCCAAGTAGATCCTCTCAGTGTTATCTTTGATTTCTTCACGAAGGCACTTTGATACTTTCCACCATCCTTTCTTTAGCTCCGTGTCCTTACATGACCATATTGTTTTAATCATATCCTTTGTCACTTCTTTGTTGATGTATTTCCATTGCACATGGTTTGGATTTTCCCATTTTGACAACTGACAAGTTGTGCATGTTTCCTTTTGTGCCGACATATCATGGGCTAGAGATTTCATGTATTGAAACACGTTAGCAGCCATATGTGATCCCCAAGGTGTATGTGGTGTGCTTGCTGGTGAACTATCTACTGAAGAGAGAGGTGCACACTCTCTTGATGGTGTGGACGCATTGGTAGAACCGCTACCACAACAACCATCACCTCCAAAATGACACCTACCTCTTCTTAAAGAATAACGAGCTGTCGGTGTAAGTGGCACACTTGATAGAGGTGTAGCTGGGCCAGTTGGTTTAGGACCTGCTTAGGTGAAAACTGTGATAAAAAAGCACCCATCTACTCGGGTGACATGCCGGCCGGAGTGAATGGAAAACTAAAGTTAGAAGATATGGTCTTCTTCACTTGTTTCTCCTCTACGTGACTCAAAACCCAAAATTTCCATTGGGTTTAAGTCAAGGCCACATCTCTGGCATTCAACCCACGACTTTTAGGTTGTCTCTTTGGGCCTTGCTCTCCCTTTTTCCAGTGATGGTCTTCCATATGTGGAATCTCCCCCACATTTCTTAAAAATGTGCATTGGGTCGAGCATATAATTAATAGGTAGGTCACTCCAATATGAGAGTTCATGGAAATAGAGAGTCTCTTCATGCCGAGTGGTTTAAAATCTCCCCTCTCTAGCCACATGTTCTTCCAATCACTTTGTTTCAGTAGACACATGTCGTGTTTGCATATGCTTGGTCCATGTAGCTCATGTCCTTCGGGCACAAATCTACCATGCCTTGTAAACTATCTTGCTCAAGTAATCAGAGTGGTGGAAGCCAAGTCAAGGACCACATATGGGACATGCATGATTGCCCTATTAACTCAAGCCTAAAAATCATAAAAATGAAATAAAAGCGTTGACCAAGCCAGGTATTGTATATAGGTGAGAGTTTCAAAGCTACAAACGTGAACACTCGCCAAAGCTTGGCCAATCGTGCATGGTCCACATGAGAATGCCTTGCACATGGAAATTTTAGCATCCAATTTCTTGGGACATGTTAACCACATCGATCCCTATCCATAAGATTTGAAGCTCTTCTATAAGTGGTGCCAGATACACATCCATGTTCTTTGCCTTGTACTTTCCTGGGACAATCAGTGACAATAGTAGATGGACCTTCTTGATAGCTAACCATGGTGAAATATTATAATTAACCAAGTAAATAGGCCATATGCTCCATGAAGATCTTTGTAATTCAAATGGGTTCTCTCTATCCATTGCTAGACCAAAATGGATACAATGAGGCTCATCCTTGAATGTGCGTCACCTTTATTCTATGTGCTTCCATGCAAGTGAGTCATAGCAGCAGGCACCCGCATCACATCATCTGAGGATCTAGTATTTGTATGCCATGCTCTTTATTTTTGGAAATATAGGAAAGTGTTGAAGAATCTTTGCAGGGACAAAGTTTCCTTGTGTGTCCTCTCTATACATGTTTGATCCACATTTGGGGCACTGTTCAAAATTTTCATACTCATTGCAAAAGAGTATACAATCATTAGGTCATGCATATATTTTATGATCATCCATGCCCAAGTTAGTAACAAGCTTTTTAGCGGTCGGATGGGTAGGGGACATGTGATTGCCTTCCGACAAAATTTGCTTGTTGAGCAACCTATCAATACATCAACACGTGAACACAAAGATCATATTATTGAACTTTTATTTGGGTTGATGCTTAGCATATAGTATATTTACCTAAATAGCTCTGTGACACTCGTGTTAGACCACCCACAAACAGACTGCAAATTAAGCATTGCCAAAGCGGTACGGAGAACTAAGATTTTTACAACATTGTAAAGCGCCATATGTACAAAAGTATGCATCATCTCACCTTCTTTTATCATTGCTCTTATGCCATTAATACGGCAAAATGACTGAGGTTGATTTGCAGTGTTTCCTTGAATTTTTCTGCCACCCTGGTTTTTAATGATGGGGTCCATTTCAAAGAACACATCCAACATTTGTTCTATCTCAACTTCTTGGAATGTGGCATGGAGTATTGGTGGGGTAGACTCCACTAGTGGGCTATTCGTTTGATATGTATCTTCTTTGTGATAAAATTGGAGCAACATCTATTTGTGGGAATTGACCAATTGCCTCCAAATGATGAGATCGATAACGCAGATCTTGTAGTTTGTCTATAGGGAAGCGACCGCTATTGTGTATGTGCTGATCATATAATTTTCATTTGTGAAAGATCTGATGCTTGCATTGTGCACAAGGACACACCATCCTATCATCCATAATTAATGTACCAATGATGCAACAAATTAAAAAATCACTCTTGTCATAAACCTTAACACAGAACTCTAATCTAAAATACACTAAGCGTCTACTTAAAGCATCATCTCTTTAGAGCAATTAGCCCTAAGCAGACCGAGAAATGGCCGAATGTTGCAATTTTTGGAGTCCATTTGCGTTATTTTTGAAGTCCTAACTAGGCCATGAAATCGCTGAATGTTTGCATTTCTCAAGTCCATTTGAGGTTTTGAAGTCCATTTGCATTTCTCAAGTCTATTTGCATCATTGAAGTCCGTTTGTCAAAGTCTATTTGCATTTTTGAAGTGCACAAGCTATTTCTAGAGTCTGTTTGCGTTTTTTCTACTCTAACCGCCGAAACACAGCCACATCCTAGCAACCAAACCATAAGCATCTTTGTATGGCTAAACCGTGATCGATGATAACCATTTTCCGCTACCTCTAATTACCTCACAATCTCTAGCCATGCCCGATCCCTGTACACCTTGGTCTAGAGGTGCACAAAGACCAGGAGCATCGGGTAATACTTTCGTCTTTATTGGTCAATGCCTATATTCAAGGGTGTGATATAAGTACACATCCATACCTACATGACAATGCACGTAGATCCAATATAAACCCTAATCCAGTAGAAACCTAAAAATTGTAGCCTAAATATAAAGCCACTAACTCTAAGTGTTTGACCCTACGTGTCCTAAATCAACCAAATTGTGAAGTACTAACACCTAAGTGGCACGCCTAAGCGGCTAACCCTAAGCGGCCTAAAACAACTAGATTGCAAAGCCTAACACCTAAGCAAGTAGCCCAAAGCCCTAAACCCAAAGAGAACCAAAACATCCCAATCGCTTACGTGCTACATATCCAAAGTGGATTAATTCACTGAAATGGATAAAGTAATGGGACACTAAGCTGATTGAGAGCAGCCAAATCAAAAGCCACTACCTTTAGGTAGTTGGCCCTAAGCGACCTAAAACAACCAAATTGCCATTTCCAAAGCGCATTACTAAAATGACTGAAGTAATGCAATATGAATATCAACAAATTTAGTGCATCTAACCCTAAGCGACCTGAATTTGAAGAACTACATCTAAGCAGCTAACTGTAAGTGGATTGAAATAGCCCAATTGCTTACTCTAAACTCCATATCTTAAGCAATTTACTTAAATGGAGCGATCTAATATGAATTGATCTAATACAGATTGCCATTTAATTTGAAGGCCGTTTGCGTTTTTGAAGTCTATTTGTGTTATTAAAGTTCGTTTGTCAAAGTCTATTTGCGTTATTGAAGTCCGTTTGCGTTTCTAAAGTGCACAACCTGTTTTTGAATTTTGTTTATGTTTTTTTCACAATAATCGTTCAAACACGTCCACATCCTAGCAACCAAACCATAAGCATCTTCGTACGGCCAAACATTGATCGGTGATAACCATTTGCCGCTAGCTCTAACTACCTCATATTCTCTATCCATGCCCGATCCCTGCACACCTTGCTCTAGAGGAGCATGAACATCATAACCATCAGGCAATACTTTCCTCTTTATTGGTCAATGCCTCTATTCGAGGGTGAAACATAAGTATACACCCACGTCTACATGACAATGTACGTAGATCTAGTACAAACCCTAATCCATGAGAAACTTAAAATTTGTAGCCCAAATCTAAAGCCACTAACCCTAAGTGGCTTGCCCTAAGTGACCTGAAATAGCCAAATTGCGAAGTACCAATACCTAAGCAGCACGCCCTAACCGGCCAACCCTAAGCGGCTAGCCCTAAGCTACCTGAAACAGCCATATTGCAAAGACCTAACACCTAAGCGAGTATCCCGAAGCCGTGAATCCTAAGCGGACTGAAACAGCCCAATCGCTTACGCGTTATATATTCAAACCAGGTTTATTTGTTGAAATGGCTAAAGTAATTCAACACTAAGATGATTTAGAGCGGCCAAATCTAAAGGCCGGCTAACTTTAGGTGGCTGGCCTTAAGCGGTCTAAAACAACCAATTGTTGTGCCCGAACCGAATTATTGAAATGGCTAAAGTAATGCGATACTAGTATCAGCCGATTTAGAGTGTCTAACCCTAAGCGACCTAAATTCAAAGAACTAACACCTAAGCAACTAACCCTATGCAGACAAAAACAGTGCCCCTATCGCTTACCCTAAACTACATATCTTAAACGGATTACTTAAATGGACTGATCTTATATGGACCATCATTTATTAGCTAAACCTATGAATGAAGATAATCAAATGAAAATAATACCTAGCACTAAAACTTAACACTACAACCTAGCACTATAATTTAAACGTAACTCTATAACATAAACCTATGTGTGAAGATAATCAAATCTAAATAAAACCTAGCACTAAAATTTACCTTAAAACATTCTAACTAATATTTATAACATCTATGACATGCCACACTTTAAAAAGACAACATAATATATCAATTTTTAAATAAAATTGCATAAAACTAACAAAACTAATTTTACATTGAACTAAATCAACATAACTCTTCTTTTCTTATTATCAAAATTCATTATGGTTGTGTGTGAATGATAATTTAAGACGTCACACAAAAAATGGGGCGAAAACGTAGAAAGAACCAGCGGGTTCTGTTTTGCAGGCACCATCGGTGCAGGTGTTGATATAAACGTTTGTGCAGGTATCAAAATAATTACCGATGAGGGTGTTAGTATATACGTCCTAATAGACGTCGAAATAAGCGTCGAAAATTTAAATTTTGATTTTTTTACAAATTGGATATCCCTCTAGATTTATTTACGCATATATCGATGCCCCCCATCGACATTGGTAAATTGGCGTTGGTATTCAATCGATGTGTTGTAGTGGTAGAGAGAAGGGGTTAGATTGAATAAAAGAAGGTATGAATATTAGGAAAAATGTATGATGTATTCATGAAAAATGTAAAGAGGTGGGGTTTCAATACTAGGTCTTGAAAAATCTACAAATATAGGGTTATAATATGAGATCTTAAAGCATATGCTTAGGAGGGTTTATGTATAGGATAGAAGGGCCATCAAGGGATGGTTGGAACCCCAACTTGAGAGGGTCACTAAAGAATATATAGGATAGCATATGAATACAACATAAGGGTTAATTGTTTCCTCTTGAGACACAATTTATTGTCAGAGATTTAATATTTACGTAATTATCTAAAATTCTATGTGATCACAAGGTTTCCTTAACATATTTTTCTTATCCTTCATTCTCTTATGACAAATCCAACTAATTGTATGACCAATGATTTGAAATGAAAACTTACCAGCGTTCCCTACAAAAACTTATGCTACAGGAACTCTATCAACTCTCAACTTGGGACTACAATCTTTCCTCCCAAACACACTTAACATGATTACAAACAAGCCGATTGAGAGAAACCTAAAAATCCACAAAAACCTTGCTGGACTTTACATTTTCCCGGTGGGTCCGTAACTTAATATATAGAGGGCCCTGATCGTGCCCGTTGGGTATTATTTGTTGAGCCATTTTGAGAGAGAGAGAGAGAGAGAGAGAGAGAGAGAGAGAGAGAGAGAGAGAGAGAGAGAGAGAGAGAGAGAGAGACGATCGCCTTTGCAAGTACGTCGAAAGGAGAGAGGGAGAGAGGGGACCGTGTGGGATCATGCTCTGCGTCACATTGTACGATAGCAACGGAGTACTTGACATCACGACGGGTGTGTGTGTGTGTGTGTACATTATGTGGTAGCATGCCTTCTGTTATATTGCATGGTAGTCATAAGGTACCTTACCACACAATGTGAGTGTGTGTGTGTATGTAAGTTGTTCTACGAAATAGTGCTTACCACGGGGGTATCACCTCAGTTATGCAAGGAATATGGTGTCCTTGTGGTAACTCATTGTCTGGGTATTATGTCGGTAACGTGGAGATTCTAGTATCCTTATGGTGAGTCAACTTTCCTTCTCCTTGCCAAAAAAAAATATGGGCATCAGTCGATACGCAACCGATACGCAGCCGTATGATGCTCATATGCAAACCATTATTGGTCTTTAGATTTGGGTGGCACTCGATCGATAACACGGCTAATTGAGTATTGTTTGCTAAAAGCATCTGTTTTTGCATAAATGTGACATTCAAGTCATTAACCCGGCCGTCCGTGAAGAGTAATTCATATACAAATGTTTGAATTGTTTGAAATTTTTGTTTTTAAGTGTTCTTGTGAAAATCTATACTATTTAATCCTATTCAAGAGAATCATCGTTGTTATTTTAAATGCTACATTTACAAAAGTAAAAGAATTTATAACATATATGATATCATTTTTATACAACTTTAACAATCTCTACACTAATGAATAACATCCTTGCAAAATGCTACAGCTCCACTAGATTTCACACTATGTTATTTCTCTATGTTTACAAATAGCTAATATACTTTCAATTTAAAAAGGTATATGCACACATTTTGCATGTAAGACGTTGATACCGGGTTAGCCGCACCGCCCTCTAGCCCGGCCTGAGAGTTAAAGTTCTCAATTTTCGAAACCCAACCCGCAAGAATAATCCACATTCAGGAGCATGAGGTAACACAAATAAAAAAAAGTTTTTTTTTCTCTTATTACTTCCACCACCAATTTTCCCTTTCTTGCTCGTGCGCGTGTAAGAGGCTTCCACATTTTTTTTCCTTTTTTAATCATCATCTCTCTATCTCTTACCCCGATTCTCTACCATCTAACCAATAAAACAAACCTACATTATTCTTTTCCATTGGCGGGCCTCATACCTCACCCGTCCCTCTCTTCTCTTGTTTTTCCTCCCACCGGCAGACCACCCAGCTCCCAAGCACAGTGCTTTCTCTCTCTCTTCTTTCTTTTTCTCTCTCTTTTTTCCTCACTATCTCTCTCTTACTATCTCTTCTTGTGGATACCACCTCGGCACCGAGAGGAAGTAACATGTACCATCTCGGCTTCTTGCAACAAATACCAATTCTGACAGTTTTAAACCTCACACCGACCACGTGAACCGTCAACACAACCCCTTGTAAATGCCCCGAACTCCACTCTTCCCTAATAACTTAGCCAGTGGCTAGTGGATTGTAAAAAAACTCTCCCCACCCCACTCTTTCCTCTCTCTCTATCTCTACCTTCTCTCCCTCTCTATCTCTCTTACTAGAGAAGCATATAAACCTTTTATAGCAACCAGTGGATATTTGCAAGGACCATTGGGTAAGGACCACCTCTCAAGCCTATATAAAGAGGCCTCCGCTAAGCACAAAAGGGGCACAAGTGAAGGAGGAACACATTAACTCCATGCACTCTACATTTCAAGCACCACTAAGTACATAATGCACCCCCCAAGCTATAGAGCTAATGGCATCATGTTTGATTGCAAGCTTGGGCATTTTAGCATTGGAAACATCACCATCGTCCCCATTCTCCACCGCACGATGGTTGAGTTACTAGTCACGACCACTCCATGCACATAAGGCAGTCACTACTCTCGCGTAAGGCAATATGAGCACGCTAGGATTGAATGCATCGACACCATGCTACCTTGGGTGCTCTTGATGGTGGTGATTGACGTCATCGGTGGCTACATCGTCTTGATGTTTTTCCTCAACTAACATCCCCGCTAATTCCAACTTCTCCATGCACCATATGGCGCTCATATTCCATCATGCATCCCTAGTGCTAAGAGCCACGTTTATAACCGTCAAGACCACCATTTGTAAGTATCATGATCACCAATAAAAGGGTGCAATGTTGTCTTGGGGTCCACTCTCTGTTCTCCTTAGTTTTGTTTTCCCACATTCGCAGGATATTTTGTCTCTTGTATATCACTCTGCTTATGCTCTATCATGTGCGGCCTCTCCAATCAGTCAGTATGTTCCATTCCAACCTTGTCACATACCTCCCTCGTACACAACTCCGGACTGTTGACTAGGCATTTTCTACATGTGGACGTTTGCTGTATCACCATTTCATGTTGGTTACCTAGAGGGCATCTCACTTTTGCTACCCTAGGTCATGTATATCTGCGTCCTAGCCGCACTTATGCTAGGTGGTGCCCCCTCTCTACCTATAGGATTATTCCTACCTTGAGATGATGCTTGGGGATGTTCAGGCTATGTGTGGTGTAGAGGCCACCCCATATGGCATGTCATTTTCGGCCATCAACATTCATTTTAATCTTTTTAAAGAGCAAGACATTCTATCCAGTTTATGAGTGGTTTGTTAAAATTGCACAAAATTATACACTATTAATATTTTAAAATGAGTTGAAATGAGACTGGCAATATATACATTACAATGCACATGTCTTTTATTGTATCTATGTTTTTAAAAGTGGTAATGTGCAAAATATAAACTCACGTCTTTTGGTTTATCACAATATTTTGAAATGTTTTAGTTTTTAAACCTTTACTATTCGATCTGTATGGTTTCCTTAGTTGTTACTTGTTTTTATTGCATTTTTCACAATTAAACATAACATTTTACAGTGAAAATGGTTATCAACCTGAATGAATATAATCTTGCACAATTTTTTGAAGTCTTTAAGTCACGAGTATTGTTTGTCTGAACTAGTGTGAGAGTGCAACAATCAATATATAAACTAGTGTCTTATGGTTTATCACAATATGCTACAATGTGCAAAATAACGGGTATGTTTTGTTTGAACTATTGTGAAAGTGCAACGTGCAAAATATGAACTCATGTCTTATGGTTTATCACAGTTTGCGAGTAGAGTCATCTATAGGTGTTAGGAAATACAGTGCTCCCCCTAGAGATTTGTGTGGCATAGGCCTGCATAAATCGCAATGAACGAAATCTAGAGGGTTTCCCAACTCTCAATATAATGGCGAGGAAGTTTTCCTTGTTTTCTTGCCATAGATGAAATGCTCACATAAATCCTAATCAGAATAGTTTAACACAGGTAAGTAGCCCAAATGTTGAATGATTTTCATTCCTTTCTGACTCATATGGCCTAGCCAGCTATGCCACATCTCAGTAGAAGGCTTCTCCGGTACATAGATAGAACTCTCTTTGACTCAAGAGACATATAAAGAATACAATGAACCAAATTTTCTTTATGCACCATCCAAGACCCATTTTCAAAAATAGTAGTATAGCCTAGAGCATCAAGCTGACCAATTAACACCAAACTCTTAGTTAGTTTAGGAACATGTTTGAATCCATGAAGCATAATTCACTGTCGTTTTCCATGCATAACTTGACATCTCCCATATTGCATATATCAAGCTAATAGGAATCTCCACAAGCTTGACTGAACCATGCATAGCAGTATATGTGGAGAACCATTTCCTATGGGGAGTAACGTGGAAACCGGCACCTAAATCAATGATCAATTTTGTGCAGAACACTCATCAAGAGCCAATAACACATATGGACTCAAATCGGAAATGAAAACAAGCACATCTGACGATTGTTGCACGTCAGGAAAAACCTTTAGAGGTGGATATTCAACCACATTGATCTCCTCTATCTTTACATTGCTCTTTAGAGCATCATACTTCAAAATCAAGTGTGCACTAACACTGCTACTTTTTTTCATATTCAAGCACATAGATTTCTTCATCAAGAAAAAATTGTTAGACACACTTTCTCCATCCCAAGTTACACATAGAGAGTCCCAAATCTCTGGTGATGTAGTCTTGTCCATAATCATGAAGAATATGGTCTCAACAAGATGTAATTTAATCATGGCCATAGCACGAGCATCCAAATCTTCCCATTGATCATCGGTGTAAGCATTCTCTCTACACTCTTTCAATGGTGCTATCAAGCCCTTGTTGACAAAGACATCAAGCATACATTGCTTCCAAATTGTAAAATTTGTGCCATCAAACTTCTTTATGTAGTAGTCTTCCCTTTTTGAAGCACTACGAGCAGACATAACTCAAGAGAAAATGACCAAAGATTTATGGAAAAAATTGTTGAACATTTTGATAGAGTTTCTCCTAAAACAAGAGTAGAAACTCAAGACAAAATGCAGCAAAATCATGAGTTGTAGTAGTCAAATGTGTCAAGAACGCATATGGTCGACTCACGAGAAAAATCTGGCACAGAGTCTCCTCTATATTAAGTAAAATATCAAACCCAATAGGATACAATCAATCCTAAAACAACCAGAATCAACCATGTGGCATAAGACTGACATAACATGTAACTGCCAACTCAGTGTCAAAAGAAAAAGTGTCCATCTAGATATGTAGTATATGGTGAGGATGCCAAAAAAGGGGTACTCTAGCAACCTATATCACGAAAGTGTCTCAATATTCAAGAACACCCTAGCTCAAGAAAATCTCATGCAAACGACCCTCCAAAGGTTAAAGAAACTCAAGACTAGCCATAGTCTCAAAAAGGGATCTTCCGGTCCAAGTCTCAAGAACGATCGAAAAAACTGCCAAAAAATGGCTCTACACGGTGTACAGAGGGTAGTAATTGCAACTCAACGTACATGAGAAATCACGCAGAAATAGGCACGAAAAAACTGATGCATGCAATAAACAAATATTTGCGAGGATATCTGCTCTCAAAAGAGCTCGATAGCACTATGTGTGCTCAAGAAAGTATGCATCTATCAACACATAGTTGTCCGTAGAGAAAGCTGATGCAAAAGTGACTGCCAAGAGTGCTTGTGAATGCACTGTACCTGTGCATGTTTGAGAACATGGAGAAATTGGGTGTATGTGGGCTCAAAAGCTCCCCTATAAACGGGCATGTTGGTGTAAATTAGGAAGTTGATGTCGGTTTTTGCCACAGATGGAAATATGGTAGTCAAGTAGCTGTCAAAGCAATCAAAACCAAAACTATGCCAAAAAATACAATCGTCATGCTCAATTGCCGATGTCGGGTGTCACTCCTTTATGATAGAGGTACCTCACCCATGCATGTCATGAGAGTGTTGTCGACCGAGGAAAATCGCTCATCTGCCGAAATGTTGGTGCCAGGTGAAAATGCTTGAGAAATCGTTGATGGTGTCAAGCCGATGTTGATGCCGATGTCAAAATTTGGATAAAAATTGATCACCTAATCCTTGCCAAAAGTTTTCTCGATCACTTTAATCAAATAAAAATTTGAAAAAACTTTATAATTATTGAATCACATGGGCTTTTCACATGGCCTAGTAGATATTTTAAGCACATGGGCCATATATTTTTAGTTAAATCATTAAATTGAACTGCAATTAGCAGGTTTGACCAAGCAAGTTGGGTAGGTGTTAGGAGATGACATTATGAACCTTATAGGCAAAATTATTAGCAAGAGGGAGCTAGGGGAAGCTGGGAGGCTACCTTGGAGAGCTTGGAAATGCTAAATGTAGGCACTGGTTGCCAAAAACCTATAAATAGAAGTCTAGGCTTTACATTTTCAGACAAACTTAGAGACCTTGGCAAAATCTATGGTGCTTAGAAATATTCTTCTCAAAAATCACAAAGAGAGCAAACCTCTAAGTGATTAATCAAGGTAATTAGTGCTAATCTTGATAGATTAGTGAAATATATATTAACTTATATCTAATTTTTCTCATTATCTTATTAATTATAAAAGATTAATCTCTCTCTACTATTAACACTAGAATGGTAACAGGACACTTTTATGTCCTTGGACACTTTTGTGTCCTATTAAGTGACCATTTTGCTTGAATTATTTGAAGAGTATGAAAATGAATTTCTAGGTGCTATATATCCACAAATTTGCCTTATGAGCTGAAAAAAACTTAGCATTTTTGTTTTAGTATCGATCTCACCATTAACCTTACTCTTGCACAATATTTTTGAACCTAAACTGTGTGAAAAAACGGGTCCTGTTTTTGGTTTTTTTTCAAATTTTGTCAACTATACCACTCTAAACTTCATGTTTGTGAGGTTTATATGGCTAGAGGTTAGGCCTTCATAGTTCTCAGCATGTTTTGATGCTTGTAGGGAGAGCTAAGTGTTAAAATTGAAAGGTATGACCAATTTACAAGAATTGCATAATCTTGTTTTTTGGCCAAAATTAGCACTTTTATGATTTTTTGGTGGCTTTCTGGATATCTAAAGTCAATTTTGATTGTGTAAGTGTAATGTATAACATAAAGCTAATCTTCCTTGAGTTTTGGGGGACCTAATATGCTATATAGCATAGTATATGATGATGGTTGAGTTTTTTGATTGCTGAAGAATACGATAGATTTTAGAGTAGCAAGTATAACTTTCTCAATATTGCTAGTTTCTTAGGCCAATTGTGTGTATTTTGTAGGTAGTGACCATATCTAATCATAGACTACAAACTTGGCTAGATATTGAGTAGTTTCTATGGGTTTCTAGAGGTCATAATGCTAAACCTAGTTTTTTCATGTTTGCTGTATTTAGCACTTTATCATTGCCCCCAAGGTTCCAATTGTAAGAGATCCATTATCCTTTTGACATGCTCCATGGCTCCTTTTGAATCTAGAGGCCCAAAGGGAACTAAGAAAACATGTATATAGTATCTGTATTGAGCGTGACTATAGAAACTTTGATGATAGGTCCGCAGAATGGAAAAAATGCAACTTTTTTGTACCTTTTTTTTTGCCCAAAAAAAAAATAGTGAGGTAAAAGCAACCATATGTTTTGGTCACCAACCCATTGAAGTTAACGGGGCATTTTATCTCATGTCCTACAAAAATCTCCACTCTTATTTATATGCAATCAACCGTAAGAAATTGCTGTTTTGGGCAAAATGCACTGGTTCATCAACTTTGGAGGCTTGTAGTGACCAAGGGATGAGAAAAATTACAAGTTTCTCATTTTCTCCATATGTAGTAGTTATTGAACTATAAGGTCATGAAAGGATTTTTCAAAATGAGTGGATCTACTATGGTTTTGGAATTTTTTCCCAAAACCCTGAAAGGACACTTTTATGTCCTGTTAGGTTACCATTCTAGTGTTAATTACACTTTTATATATTGTTATACTTTTGAATACTTAATCTCTAATTATGATTAGTAATTTAATTAATTTTTAACATATATTAGGACTAAAATTGCTTAATTTTGGCCTTAATAAAGAGAAAATATATCAATTAAACTTAGATAATCACAAGTTAATTTCATAAGCTTGTACGCACTATTTAAAAGATAAGAAAAATTTATCCAAAAAATTAATTAATTTTAGTATTTAATTAGATTAAAATTATCTACTTTAAGTCTAAAATAAATGGAAATTTTTAATTTTTAATTTAAATTTTAGTGGTAAAGAATAGTATTAGAGATCTATGATAATTATCTCATAATTAGTTAATTAGTTTTGCTAATTAATTTTGCTTAAATAATTCTAGCTAAAAATTAAGCAAGATAATTAGTAAATGAGTCTAGAAGTTAGTGAGATAATTTCTAGAGAAAATTTACATTGTCCAAAGTTATCTTATAATTATTAAATTAGTTTTAATAATTACTATTGCTTAAACTCTCTATTTTTAATTGAAAAGTAAACAAGATAATTAGTAAATGAGCTTAGAAGCTAGTGAGATAATTTTTAAACGTACATTAAAGTGTTAAAAACTTGTGATAATTATCTCATAATTAGATAATTAGTTTTGCTAATTACTTTTACTTAAGTTCTCTAATTTTATTAGAAAATTAAGTAGGATAATTATTAAATCAATTTACAAGCTAGTGAGATCATTTTTAAAGATAGATTAAAGTCTTATAAAACCATACTAATTATCTCATAGTTATTAGCTAGCTTTGCTAATTAATTTTGCTTAAGTTCTTTGATTTTGAAAATAAAGTAAAGGAGATAATTAGCAAATTCACTTCAAAATTTCTGAAAAACATTCTAGAGATATATTACTCTATCAAGAATTTGGTATGAATGTATCTTTATCAAATAATTGCTTTAATAATAATTAAGCAAAGAATAAGTCATTTTTTACCTTATTTAAAAGGAAAAAGTTAAAAGATGACTTGAAAAATTATAAGATAATTACTAGACCTTAGAAATCTTTAACAAAGTTAGGATACAAATATCTTACTCGTATAAATAATTTACTATACCAGAAAGCTACTATTTTTAGGGCAGTTAGTCCAGGGATCATTTTTTAAAAATCTCAAAGGTTAGTTATGCCATGTCAGCAAAGAGGTGTGAAGAGGCAAAAATGGAATCGTGACTTTTCTCTCTCCCACTTTCTCACTCTTTCTCCAACGGTCAATTTCTTTAGCTTTATTCAAACTGCTCTTCTCGTAATCTATTATGTTCTTAGAGGAAAGGCAGGTACAATTCTCTCTCTCTCTCTCTCTCACACACACACACACACACACACACACACTCACTCACATGCATGCTATAGGCATGGCAACCTAGTTTACATGAAGCTTAAAAAGTGTTTTTCAATTGCAATGCTCGAATGTTTTTGCTTGGAGTATAGCTGAATTTCTTCAAATCGTAGATAAAACGATTGTGTTGTATCTGAAGGAGCATTATGTGTTACTGCACTGACTTTTGCAATAAACCGATTGTCACAAGCAGCTGGATAACTATTTGGGTGTGTAGACACCTATCAGGTGCTTTGTATGCACACATCCACTAATGATTAGTATGCATCTCTACGACTGAATGTCATGCTCTATATTTTTAAATATCTGTTTTACGCAGTGATAGCAAGTTCCCATGACACTTTTTAAAAATTCAATTTTGTATAACTCTCAAAAAGGACCATATAATTTGCATAGCTAGGAGGTTAGATGACATGTATAGCTTTCAGAGTGTCACTGGATTTGTTTTGACCCTGTACCAAGAAAAAATCTTATATGCTTGTTGATCACACCAATCCATGGGAGGCTGTTAATAAAACATCATGTTTCCTTGGGGCTGAGAGCTTGCATTTTGCATCAAATAATGTTGTGCATTTACTGTGTTCAAAAGAGTTCCGGTTAGGAATGTTGTGTTATGGAATACGATGATTGTACCATATGCTCAGTAGGGTCATGTTCTGACTACTTGTAAGCTTGTCAACAACATGAAGCGCAAGGGTCTGCAACAAAACATTGGTTAGGACTTTGTGTTATGGAATACAATGATTGGAGCATATGCTCAGCAGGATCATCTTCTGACTTCTTGAAAGCTTGTCGGAAACATGAAGCACAAGGGTCTGCAACCAAACATTGAGACATGGAACGTTGTAATTTGAGGTTGTGCACAAAAGGGCTATGAACAAGAGGCAATTCGTGTCCTACAATAAATGCACGCCATGCTGTTTTTGACGATGCGAAGTGAGTTTGTCTCTCTAGATGTAATCATCTGTGTTTCTTAAGATGCTCATATAGGCAAAAGAATTCACGATGGTGAAAATGTTAGTCATCATGATGGTGATATTGTTAGTCGTGGGCTATTGAAAAAAGAGGTCATGCTTGGCAATGCCTTTATCGATATGCTCGCCGATTTGTTTTTTGACTCTTAAAGTGCATTGGTTGTGGGAATTTCCCAAAAGAGGCATGACCAAGAAGCCCTCGGCCATTTTCAGTGATGAATGCAGAGTGAGGGTTTCGCTTCAGATGCAATCACCTACTCTTGCATCTTCAAGGCATATGGCACTGCACAAGCTCTCGGCTTTGCAAAGCGAGGGCAACTCTCTAGACAAAATTACTTGCAATTGCATCTTGAAGGGGTGGTACAAGGTAAAATGATGATCTTGGGGGGGGGGGGGGGGGGGGGGGGGGAATCAAGTTTGACCAGGAGAATTAGCTCCTATGGGGTAAGAGAACTCAGAGTTGGTCATGGAAAATGCAGGCATCCTGATGGGTTCATCAACTTGCTTTAAATCCCAAGCTGCTTCAGGTGATCCATAGGTCTTTTGAGACAATCCTGATTTACCAAAATTTGGAGTTGTACCTTGATTTAAAGTCCATGATGCAGCTACACTACTTGAGGTCAATCCCATGTCATGATCAGAAGATGCACTGATTGCGGTAATAGGGATAGTTCCAGTAGTCGTCGGGCTGTTTTCGTTGATGCAAAGTGAGGGTGTCTCTTTGTGTTATACAAGATGCTCATATAGGCAAAAGAATTCACGATGGTGATATTGTTAGTCATGGACTATTGAAAAAAGAAGTCACTAATATCTAATTCTCTCAAATGATTTTCTCATGTTAAAGGGATCATTTAATATGGGGAAGTACCAGGGGAGTAAAAGCTACAATATTGGTAAGGCTTCCAGATCGGTCTTTGCAGGGATCCAAAGGGGGACAGTCTGCAAAAGAGCAATGTGCATCAATGGGCTTAAAAGACCTAAGGTTCAGCTCCATTAAGGTTCCTAAATTTTTCTTCAATTGTCCAAAGGCCAATGTAAGGGAAAATTGGATGGTCATGGGAAGCCTAAAAGGTCTTCCCACATCCCTATCAAGGAGGGGGCCAGCCATGAGAGTAGGGGATGAAAGATAAACACACACACACACTCCAAAGCTCCCGCTTTACACAAAGGGAATACTGGACACATGTCAGGAACCTAGGCCAGTTGCCCCCAAAGCTTCCATCAAATCCTATTGGATGGCCATATTAGGCTAGAAAAACTTTAGTCTTATCAACTTAAAAATGCTTGACAAAAGAACCAATGGAAATTAAGCTCCCTAGAAAAGTATTGGAGAGTCTACAAAGGGGTCCAATGAGCATTCAACACCCCAATGGCTTGCCTGATTCCTATTGGCCAAAAGAATAAGAGGTCCAGTGAGAGTTTAATTGAATTATTTAACTACCTAAATCTCTCACAAAAGGGAAAGGGAGACACATGTCACAAGGCTAGCAATTATGCTTCTAATTTGTGATTGACTAAGCTTTACAGGGGCCAATGGGATGCCATCATGAGCAAATAGCAACAGGGGTCGACCAAGATGAGAGAGAAGGTTGCATTTTACTTTAACTCATTTCTACACACACACACACACACACACACACACACACACACACAACTCATGTGTGCACGAAGAACTCTGTCTCCTTCTCCAAGCATTGAGAAGTAGAAGCCTACACCAACAACTCTTGGCTATGGAATGCAAATCCAACCAAGGGCCAAGCTTCAATGGCATGCTCATCTCCTCTACCATGCTAATTACTAAGCTAAGCTATGCTATTAGAGTGATTATGTGAGGAGAATAATTCTTTCTCTTAAGATACCTCTTCTTCCTCTCAATCTATCCTCATTCCGTGCTAGCTCTCACCATTTTTGAAGGTGTGTGAGGTCTTGGGACACTAGGTGTGTTTTTCAAGAATAATTTGTTGTATGAAGCTTCCATCTTCATTACACCTACTAGTTTTATCAAGGAACACAAAGATTGTATTGTACAAAAGCCTCCTTTGATGGGAGAAGCTATAATACAAAGCCTTTATGGAGGGGGACCAGATCCATGTCAATCCGGTCCACAACTATTGTCAATTGTTCTATTTGTCTCTCTTTTCAAGTATTGTCAATGCCAAATTATCTAGGTTTAAATTGCTATGTTGCCTTTTCAAATTAAGTACTCTATCTATGCTCATTAGGAACTTGTTCTTAATGAAATTCTCACTATGTTATCAATTTTTACACACAAGTTACTAGTGCATTAAATGTTACATTGGTATCAGAGCTATTGGTTTCTCTTTTCTTGCTCAAGAAGAGGTCATGAAGCTTGCTACAAATAATTGGTGTTATGGACTCCAAAAGAGTAAGTAGAATAGGGATTTTGCATCCTTGAAGCATGCCTAATTTATGCAGTTAACGAAGATACTGTTGAGAGCTATGGTCTTAATAATGGAGTCCTACGGGGCTTGCCTATGGCTTAACCATTATTGAGCTATTAGAAGCTTGATAGGAGCTGGTTCTATCTTGTCTTTGTTGAACCCTCTCTTCTATTCCTTGCAATTAATAATATTTGAGCCACAGGTATAGATGCTTGAGTGCTTATCTTTGAAGGTAAAGAGGAGTAGTAACTAGGGCTTGAAGTGCCAAAGTACAAGTTAGTATGGCTGACAAAGGAAAAGAGTTTGAAATGAATGTTGATATCTTTGATTTTGCTGATGAAAGAGCAACTAATGATGCCCTTATACTTGTAAACTATCTTGTTTCTAGGCTTCAACAAGCCCTGGGCAACCCATCCCTCCATGGTGAAGTGCTACAGCAATTGCGCACCCATGGTATTCTCCAAACTCCCCACCAAGAAGAGAGAGTACCATGGAAGCCTCCTAGTGAGACTTCCAAAAGAGGATTCTCTCTGATAAGGGAAGAAGAAGAGGATCCATACGAAGGGCTCAAAAATCTACTGCTCGATGATGCATCTCCTTCCCAAAGGAGAACCCAAGTTTCAACGGGAGAGCCCCCACCAAAAGAACGAGAAATAAGTGAGTCTCTAGCCACCTCAGCGGCGGGGATGGCTCCATGAAGACGATGGGAAAAATTCTTTCCAACACCCCCTAAATGGAGAAGACCATTGCATACTTCTCTACACCATAATTCAAAGAGGGACGATAGAAAAATAGAGAAGAAAAAGGCGAGAAAGAGGCCACCCTCTTCTCCATCTTCTTCATCCTCTTCCTCTTCCAAAGAAAGTGATGGTGCAGACAAGGAAGAACAAGGGAAGAAAAAGGCGAGAAAGAGGTCACTCTCTTCTCCATCCTCCTCATATTCTTCCTCTTCTGAAGAAAGTGATGGTGCAGCTCTTGAACCACCTAAAAGAAGAGGTCATAGGAAATCATATGCCACCTAGAAGAGGTCGTCCAAGCTTCAAAAGTTCAAAGAGGGAGAAAAGAACATCTCTTTCCTTACCTACGATGGCACTTTTGGTGCTACAAACAAAGTCTTGGCCTTTATCCAACAATTTGATGCGGCGTTTGGAGATGAGGGCTTCACGGAGTCCTCTGAGCTATGCCATGTAGCTATGCATTTTCAAAAGTCCGCCAGGCAATGGTGGTCTAGCCTACGAGCAAACGATGAAGCTCCACGAACATGGAAAGCTTTAAGAGTTTCCATTATGAAGCAATTTTTCGCTACCGATGCCAAAGACAAAGTACTCACCGAATGGCAAAGCTTGAAGCTCTCTCCCTACGAATCTATTCACAAATATGTAGACAAGTTTCTGGATTTACATCTCAAAGCCACTTTCTTCAAAAACATGGATTTTGGAGAATAAAAACAATAATTTTGTGCGGGTTTAACTGAGGATATGGCGGAGTATTTTAACTCCCAAAGGCCACGCACCATATCTACAGGCATACACCATACCATGGTGGCTTCACGAATCAACTTCCAACAAGGGGCTAAGAGAAATCTTAAGCCCACGGAGAACAAGGACCGTAGGAGACTAAGGGGAAGGACAACGTCTAAAAGTCTTCCAAAGGAAGCGCCAACAACAACAAAGCTAAGGAGAAGGGAGTTTATAAAGGAAAAAATAAACTCTCTCCTGAAGAGCTAGAGCGTTATCGAAAAGATAACCGTTGTTTCAAGTGCGGGGAGCAAGGGCATGCCTTTCGTGCTTGCCCCCACAAGAATACACATAATGAGCCTCTTAGAGCTACCTTGGTCAAAATTCAAGAAGAGGATGCTCGTCATAAAGGATCTCCTCTATGCCATGCTGGGGAAAGGTAAGAGAACATGATGCTTTTATTCTCTTTGACCCTGGTTCTACTCACAATTTCATATCCACAAAGTTGGCCACCAAGCTAGGCATCCAAGCTATGAGATGGGATATGTCCTACCTATCGATGGTTCTTTTAAGGGGCAACAAGCCTCAGTCACTCCCTTAATTGGGAAATTGAAGCTCCATGTCAAAAGCTATGTGGACAAGGAGGATTTCTTTATCTCTCCTCTCAAGCACGAGGATGTAATCCTAGGGGCACCATGGTTTGATCGCATGGCTGCCAATGTTAAATTCCCTGAAAGGCGAATCTACTTTAGGTTCAGGGAAAAAGATATGTACATAGATGCTAAGAAGTTGGGTAGTACCATACCTCTTATACATAATCAAGCTTTCAATAAGTCAATAAAGAGCTCTATTTCCGTGTACATGATTTTGTTAAAGATTCTGAAAATGAACTTAATGCTTTAGCAAAAGAAAATATAAACAATCAAAAGGAATTAGAGTTATCCAATTTCCTCAAGGGGTTCCAAGATGTTTCTAGTGAAGATATCTCTTGTGAACTACCTTTCGAACGAGGTAATGACGTTCATGCAATTGAACTTCTTCCAGGAAGTTCACCGCCTAATAAACCTCCTTATAGAGTTTCCCAAGCTCAACAAGAGGAGATTATGTGGCAAGTGCATGAGTTAGTTGAGAAAGACATGGTTAGGCCTAGTTCATCTCCTTTTTGTTCACCAGTGTTATTAGTGCAAAAGAAAGATGGCACATATCATATGTGTGTTGACTATAGAGCACTAAATAGGATCACTATCGAGAATAGGTTTCCCATTCCAGGGCGGGTAGCAGACCTATTTGATAAGCTACAAGGGTCAACCTATTTCAATAGAATTGACCTAAAAAGTGGCCACCATCAAATAAGGATAGTTGATCAAGACATTGTAAAGACCGCATTTCACACTACATTTGGTCTTTACGAGTACATTGTCATGCCTTTTTGCTTGACCAATGCACCAGCCACATTTAACCACTTGATGGAGAAGCTATTCAAGCCTCACCGAACCTTTACTGGAGTGTTCTTTGATGACATAATCATCTACTCTAATTCATTAGACGAACACAAGCAACACCTCCACGTAATAGTTCAAGTTTTACGAGAGCAGAAACTTTATATTAATCGAAAGAAAAGTGAATTTTTCTTACAAGAGATTCAGTATTTAGGTCACATTATCTCTCAAGATGGCATCCAAATGGATCCATCAAAGCTAGAGTAATAAAAGGATGGCCTAATCCAAGGAATCTAGATGAACTAAGAAGCTTTATAGGTATGTGTGCATATTATAGACACTTCATAGAAAAGTTCTCACAAATCGTGGGACCATTACATAACCTAACAAAGAAAAACGCTAGGTATATATGGTCCACCAAGGACAACAATGCTTGTGAAAAGCTTAAAGAGAAGCTTATCTCTCATCCTATGCTTACACTACCGGATCTCTCAAAGCCATTTGAGGTCCAATGCAACGCTTGTGGTGATTGTCTTGGAGTTGTTTTGCTCCAAGAAGGGCACACCATAGCCTATGAAAGTCAAAGGCTTGACCCTGTTGAGCAAGCACTAGGAATATATGAGAAGGAACTCTTAGCAGTTCTACATGCTCTAGATTCGTGGAAGCACTATCTACTAGGGACTCCTTTCATTCTACAAACGGATCACCAAAGCCTTAAGTACTTCATGACACAGACCAAGATCTCTGACAAACAAATGAGGTGGGCAAATTTCCTTTTGCAATTTCATTTTCATATTGCTCACATTGCTGGCAAGCATAATCAAGTAGTCGATGCACTCTCAAGACGGCCGAGAGTGAATGCGGTATCCATAGCAACACACAATGATCTATCTTTTCTGATATATGAGTACGCTATCGATCCCGATTTTAGAGATGTGATTTCAGCCCTTGCACTAGGGAAGAAGGAAGAACCACTTACCCTACAAGATGGTTATCTTCTCTATGGCAATAGACTATGCGTTACTAACTCACTACATGAGAAAGTAATGTATGAATCTCCTTATGCGGGGCATAGTGTTGGGGTTAAGGCCTATGTGCCTTGACCGGTCGCCCAGGTCATGGGCGCCCGCCCACTGTTACCCTATACTTATAGTGAGTATACTGTATAGGGGGAGCTGCCACTTCACAGTCTCCCCACCCACATCATGTGTGTGTCTCCTTCTCTCTCTCTCACTCTCCGTCTGTGGTGCTCCCCGATCCCCTTCAATTGGTATCAGAGCGTAGGTGCGGAGGGAGCGCGTGTGTGCACAGTCACGACGACAGCGGAGAGCCAGTTTCATTCCCGAAATCGCGTCCGTGCGCGCACTTTCAAGAGTGCAAACAGGGTTTCGACTTCGGCATCGGCAAATTCAGCTTTCCGAGAACATTTCCTTCAAGTGTCCTACCATTTTACCCCCCTTTCGAAGCCATTCGAGCCATCAGAAACCTCATTCAAGCTACGGTTGAGGAGCTGCATTTTTCAGTCCTCTTTTGGCAGTTTATGCTGCGTTTTTGGGTCGAAACAGAGGTTTTTTGGCATAGCTTTCACACCCGGACTCAGATACATGTGATCCAGGAGTCTACCTTGGGGTTTTGGCATGCTCCGGACGCGCTCGTTATATCAGAATTTTAAAATTCTAAACGCTGAATTTTCTGCAACAGCAGTTGTTTATTGTGTGTAGAGGATTCCACACATGGTTTGCTCTCAGATGTGAGAGTGATATTTGCTGCAAGTTTCCTCACAGGTGGGAGGATACGATGTATGCCTTATGTGGTTTGATGCTCAGGGAGACTAATGTGATTGCATTTTGAGCTCGGCAATGTATGCCTCGAGCATGTTTTTTGGCAGTCACAGGTAGAGCAGATATTTGTGTACTAGATTTGCAGGTGTTTACAATGATGTATGCAAAGTGTGGAGATTGGTGCATGCATTTGGAGTGCGGTTTGATGCGCTTTGGTTGCTCATGGTTTTGAGCGTGCAGTCAGTTTGGTTACTGATTTTGTGATCGTTTTACTGACGAAACTCTGGCGATATTTTCCCAAGAGTTTTATGCGTATCATTTATGCGATCTAGGTAGAGATTGCGGGTTGTACTCAACATTTGCGTGCGGTGTTCTTTGCAGGTGGGAGATCTGTATGTGTGTATGCATTGATACCGCACAGTGTGGGCTTGGTGATTAGCTCACAGATTGCAGTGTGATACTACAGCAGGCGAGGCTTGTATTGACATTGCGGGAGCTCTATTTTGGAGTGTGTCTCACAGGTTTTACATTGTGTTTCTAGCCATATTTGTAGACAGTTCCAGGTGTTGTTGGTGAGGTGGTTTTGATTTCTAGTTTGCTACATTGTGCCCATGGCAGAGACAGGTGATCGCTCAGATTATGATATCTCCGAAATGTGCATGTTTGATGGGTCAGACTTTGTAGCATGGAGAGAGTGTATGCTTGATGCATTGACACAGCGAGGGTTGCATCGACCATTGAGTGGTGATGCACGTAGACCTTCAAACATGTCTGACGATTAGTGGCAGGAGCTAGAGGAGATGGCACTATCTACACTCTCTTTGCACCTTGTGGAATCTGTATATGCTCTTGTTATGTATGAGACTACTTCGAGAGCACTTTGGCGCAGATTACACGATATGTATGATAGATCTGAGTCATCACGGACTCGTGTGAGACATGTACATTCACGAGCACGCCGACAGGTGACATGTTGGTATTGTGGTCATTCTGGACACGTTAGACGGCGCTGTTTTCGTCGTATGCGACATCGTAGGAGACATGGCAGTCTCAGAGATGTATGTAGTGATGCCATGGACTCAGTTGCTTTGACGGTTGAGGCAGATGTAGTGTCGCAGTATACTAGTGACGGGGATGTCACTTTTACCTCGAGCTATGCACGAGATGCTATACATGTGGATAGTGCACTCCTTTCGTAGTGGTTGCTAGACGCAGATGCTACTTTCCATGTCACGTCGCATCATGAGTGGTTTAGCACGTTTTCTAGTGGGAGACTTGGTTGTGTGCACATGGGTGATGGTTTTGTGTATGACATTGAGGGTGCAGGAGACATATGTTTGTCCTTTCCCAATGGTATGAGATTTACCCTGCATCATGTGCGTTATGTGCTAGATCTGAGACGGGATTTGATCTCAGTCAGACAATTGCGGGATAGTGGATGTTAGATTTCGCTACGAGAGCGAGATTTTGTGATGCATTTGGGTTCGCTAGTGATTGCGAGAGGTGCCAGGAGTGGTACAGGTTACCCATTGCATGTGGATCACGAGAGAGACGGTGGTCTCTGTGATCATGCAGCCAGGTAGAGAGCGAGAGAACAGGCGAGTCTCTTTTGCTTGTGGGTTGCAGGATGCTTTGCATGGAGTGCAGAGCAGTGACCTTGTTGTGCAGGTTGCGTCTACGGATGCACAGGTAGAGCGGGACAGCTCTAGTGAGTCACAACAGGATGAGTCATCAGAGGTGATGACAAAGATGACTCACATGGATGCTGAGATGTTGGCTATTGTGGAGTCATTTATTGATATGATTATGCCAGATCTTGATGCAGATTCAGGACAGATGGATACTCTTGGTACACATGTGATATGTGGTGGGCACAAGGAGTCACTCCAGAGCTCGGAGTCAGAGTGCCATGGTCTCTATGATAGGGGACAGGATTGCCATGAGTTGAGTTCTGAGTTGGAGGTGGCAGAGGTTGCCAGGGTTGCATCAACGTTCGGTGTCCTCATGTACAAGATGTTGATCTTGAGACCCGACATAGCAGCTGCAGTGGGAGCATTTGCAACAGGGTTGATTAGTTGTTCGATGATTGATCTCGGCATAGAGCATAGGGGAGGTTTGCAGGTATTGGACCGATACATGCAGGAGTGCATGAGCTCTTGTCGACTCTTTGCAGAGCTGGAGCTAGCTCTGTGTGGCTTCCACAACGGGATGTTTGTCTATCAGTAGAGCCGGATGCACTAGCTCATCGAGAGTCAGTGGGCATAGGTTGAGAGAATATCTCACCTTTTATTAGTTGTACACTAGTAGATCTTGCTTAAAGGCACATTGGCCTTTAAGTGGAAGGTTGTTGGGGTTAAGGCCTATGTTCCTTGACCGGTCGCCCAGGTCATGGGCGCCCGCCCACTGTTACCCTATACTTATAGTGAGTATACTGTATAGGGGGAGCTGCCACTTCACAGTCTCCCCACCCACATCGTGTGTGTGTCTCCTTCTCTCTCTCTCTCACTCTCCGTCTGTGGTGCTCCCCGATCCCCTTCACATAGAGGGATTCAGTCTACCCTAAAAGGGCTAGAAACATATTTCTAATGGCCTGCCATGAAAGCAAACATACAAGAGTATGTTTCAAAATGTGTGGTATACCAAAAGAAGAAGTTTGATAGAGGGAAGCAACCTAGATTGCTTCAATCTTTTCCAATCCCTAATTCACCATACATGGGAGAGCATATCCATGGATTTTATCTTTGGATTGCCCAAGTCTATTCATGGGAATACAGGAGTATGGACGATAGTAGACAGGTTTAGCAAACAAGCACATTTCATACCTATCAAAAGACTATTAAAGCCCATCAAATGGCAACCCTCTTTATATCACAAATCTTCAAATACCATGGCTTGCCAATGTCTATAGTGTCGGATAGAGATCCTAGAATGACCAGTAATTTTTGGAAGGGTCTCTTTGAGAATTTAGGTACAAGGCTAAACTTCTCTTCGGCCTATCATCCCCAAACGGATCTTCTAAAAGCTTATGTCATAGAACTAGATCAAAAGTCCCAATTGGAGAAGTACTTACCCTTAGTGAAGTATGGTTACAATAACATTGTACATACTTCCACGGGAAAAGCACCTTTTGAGGTGATAGAGGGAAGATAAAAAAGTCCCCTGCTACTCAAGGTACATGGAAGATCTTCGCTTCTGCAGATGAATATAGCCAAGACCTGCAAGAATCTTTTCAAAAGATTAAGGGTGTTATATCCATCCTACAGCAAAGGCAAAAGGCTACTGCTGATAAGCACAAAAGATCCCTAGCCTTTAATCAAAATGATTGGGTCTTGCTCAAGTTTCCCAAGGCTTGATTAAGGCACACAACGGGCAAGAATCCTACAAGACACCAAAAGTACTATGCTAAGTTAGCAAAAAGGTACCATTGTCCCTTTCAAATTCTTAGGCCAATCAATTAGATGACCTGTCAACTCAATTTTCCCAACCATTGGCTCAATGCTTTCTACGTGAGCCTATTAAAGCCTTACAAAGGAGATCCACCTCAAGAAGCAATCGTTGAAGACCCACCGAAGATCAAGGACCAAGAAGAGGTGCTCTAACCCGAGTCCATTCTTTGGCACAAAGACAAGGTATTATGAGGCGATATCTTATCAAGTTTTAAAAATTATCCTTTTGAAGATGCTAGATGGATGCAAGGCATACAATTAAAGGATAATCTAAACCTTGTCAATGCTTTACAGTGACTCCCCTCAGCAAGAAAATGTAAATATGTATAAATGAACAAAGTTTTTGTCTTATAAGACTCTCTTTTTCTTTATTGTGCACACATGTTAATGAGTATGCATGCTTACGATCATGTTTGTGGAGACGACGTCTCCCGAATACCAAGTAGAGCTTGTCACTCTACTATGGAAGATTGATACGGACTAGTGTGCAAACATGCTTGCGGCAACTAAGGCTCTCAAGCACCAAATGGACTAGTCATCCATTCTGGAACGGTGTCGTAGGGTAAAATAGGGATCCTCTACCCGTTAGCAAACGGACTAATAACTAGGCTTTATCTTCTCTACCTCATAGTCGAGGATGACTATGATTTCAAGAGAGAGGTAATGTCATAAAAACTAATATCGAATTCTTCTAAATGATTTTCTCATGTTAAACTGATCATTTAATATGTGGAAGTACTAGGGGAGTAAAAGCTAGAATATTGGTAAGGCTGCCAGACCGGTTTCTGCAGGGATCCAAAGGAGCAAAAATAGGGATCCAAAGGGGGACAGTCTGCAAAAGAGAAATGTGCTTCAATGGGGCTTAAAAGACCTAAGGTTCAGCTCCATTAAGACTTCCATAGGCTAAGGTTCCTAATTTTTTATTCAATTGTCCAAAGGCCAATGTAAGGAAAAATTGGATGGTCATGGGAAGACTAAAAAGTCTTCCCACATCGCTATCAAGGAGGGGGCGAGCCATGAGAGTAGGGGATGAGAGAGAAACACACACACACAGTCCAAATCTCCCTCTTTACACAAAGGGAATACTGGACACATGTTCAGATCCTAGGCCATTTGCCCCCAAGCTTCCCTCAAATCCTATCGGATGGCCATAGAGGTGGACCAATGAGAATTAGGCTAGAGTAAATTTAGTTTAATCAATTTAAAAATGCTTAATGAAAGAACCAATAGAAATTAAGCTCCCTAGAAAACTATTGGACAGTCTACCAAGGGGTCCAATGAGCATTCAACAGCCCAATGGCTTGCCTGATTCCTACTGGCTAGAAGACTAAAAAGTCCAATGAGATTTTAATTGAATTATTTAATTACCTAAAGCTCTCACAAAAGGGGAAAGGGGGACACATGTCACAAGGCTAGCAATTATGCTTCTAATTTGTGATTGGCTAAGCTTTACAGGGGACAGTGGGATGCCATCGTGAGCAAATAGCAAGAGGGGTCGACCAAGATGAGAGAGAAGGCTGCATTTTACTCTAACTCATTGCTACACACACACACAACCCATGTGTGCAAGAAGAACTCCATCTACTTCTCCAAGCATCGAGAAGTAGAGGCCTACACCAACAACTCTTGGTTATGGAATGCAAATCCAACCAAGAGCCAAGTTTCAATGACATGCTCATCTCCTCTACCATGCTAATTACTAAGCTAAGCTATGCTACTAGAGTGATTATGTGAGGAGAATACTTCTTTTTCGTAAGATACATCTTCTTCCTCTCAATCTATCCTCATTCCTTGCTAGCTCTCACCATTTTCGAAGGTGTGTGAGGTCTTTGGACTGAGGCTAGGGACATTAGGTGTGTTTTTCAAGCATATTGTGGTGTATGAAGCTTCCATCTTCATTACACCAACTAGTTTTATGAAGGAACACAAAGATTGTATTGTACAAAAGTCTCCTTTGATGGGAGAAGCTATAATACAAAGCCTTTATGGAGGGGGGACCGACTCCATGTAAATCCAGTCCTCAACTATTTTCAATTGTTCTATTTCTCTCTCTTTTCAAGTATTGTCAATGCCAAATTAGCTAGGTGTAAATTGCTATATTGCTTTTTCAAATTAAGTACTCTAAATGCTCACTATGTTATCAATTTCCACTACACACAAGTTACTAGTGCATTAAATGTTACGTCATGCTTGGCAATGCCTTCTTCGTCGATATGTTCATCGCTGATTTGTTCTTTGACTCTTGAAGTGCATTGAGTGTGGGAAATGCCCAACAGAGGCACGGCTAGGAAGCCCTTGGCCACTTTCAGTGAGTGGAGAGCGACAGTGTCTCTTCATATGCAATCACCTAGGCTTGCATCTTCAAGGCATGTGGCACTACCTGATATGGGCAAAACATTTCATGTGACATTGTTAGTATATTGTTGAAGAAAGAGGTTGTCGTTTGGAATGCCTTCGTCAACGTATGCACAAAATGTGGTGTACTTCAATGCCGTGAACCTCAGGGCTGTTTTGAGCAAGTGGAAATTGAGGCTCTCTCTCTCTCTCTCTCTCTCTCTCTCTCTCTCTCTCTCTCTCTCTCTCTCTCTCTCACACACACACACACACACACACACACACACATGAGAGTGTCTGATTATGGTGGCGTGGAATCAAACACCCTGCGACGAGCAAGTGGCTCGCTTCTCATATCTGAACAACGTTCAAAATGTCTTTGGCAATAGGGTTGGGAGCGATTCTGGGTTCGTAGTTTGACAGAAGCAAAGGATACTAGGCAGGGTTGGGCTTTGTAGGAACGCAGAAGGAAGCTCTTTCCGCTTTGTGCGCACAACACACTGTGGCAGGATCTATTTATGGTTTGCTTCTTGTTTTAGTCACTCCCTTTTCTACGCTTGGTTGCTCTTTCAAAATTGCCGCTCTGTGCGCACAACACACTGTGGCAGGATCCATTTATGGTTTGCTTGTTGTTTTAGCCACCAAAGACTTCCCTTTTCTATGCTTGGTTGCTCTAATACCGTGGGTGATTTTCACAAGCTTTCTAAGACAAAGCAAGCTTTATGGCTTTTCTGATGCAATATCTGCCTCTATTGGTGGTGTAGTCATACTGGCCAGGACCAACAAAGATTCAAGTGATGATTCCTTTTTGTTAGTTCAAATTGTAGAAGCATTCATGGGCATGGCCAGCTTCATTGTAGCTGAACTGGTTGTTATGCCTCATAGGGCTGTAGTTGTAGTCAAAATTGAGCTGATTTCAGATGAAAATCCATGCGGCTGTCGTCGTGATGTTGATGTTTTCAGAGTTGCGACCATGCAACTCAAGAGTTGCATGGTGCCTTCGATAGAATGCTATTTATTTTGAAAGAGAGTGTCCTACTATTACTCAAGTTTCTAGAGGATGCTCTCCAATCTAACAACTTTAAGGGGACAAGTGCGAGAAACCCATCTTGCAACTGTTACTATATACATGTGGTAGTGATGTGTGTGAACACACTAGGACCGTCGGGGCATTTTTTTCCTCTTTAGGAGGTTTTTTTTTCCATGCATTGTATATACGCCCATCACTCTAGGGCTATCTATCTTTCCGTTGCATACTAAGTAACACACTCTCTATTGTGTGTCTTGAGCTTCCTTCGTCTTCTCCAAGCTATGTGCGTTTCTCTGCATCCCTAATTCCAACAATTGGTATCAGAGCAGGTTGCGTTCTCCCGGGCTTAGTCGTCAGCTACTCCAGCACACGCGTGTTCACTTTCTCCTATTTCAGTGAGCTTTGGCAAGCGTTCGTAAGTCGACAGAAATTTCGGATAAGCTCGTAGAGCTGAGTCTGCTCAGATTTTTGATTCGGACTCATTTCGGCCTCCGTTTCCAGTACAGGCAGGTTTGCACAATCAATTTCGTCATTTTGTGCAGAATTTTTGTCAATGCCGTTTTTTGCATAACAGGTGCCTTACAGTCTTCTACGGTTTGTGCTATATAGCACGTGTTGTTCTCGCTCCATTTCTCTTATTTTCGAACAGTTTTCACATCAAGTGCAACATTTACCATGGTTGACAACAACACAGATGTCTTCAAGATGTTTGCTGCTGAGGACAGGTTGGATGGGGACAACTACCCTATGTGGGCTTATATGATGCAACATGTTCTTGTGTCAAAGGGTGTCTAGAGCATTGATATACGTCCTGGTTTTGAGGATGTAGGCGATGTTGAGGATGTTGCAGGTCTTGCTGCAAGGATTGCTGCTATTAGAGTTGTTTTGCCTATGGCAGAACAAGCTCGTTGGGATGTAAAGGATGCGTAGGCTCATGCATTGATTGCGTTGTCTGTGAAGCGTACCATTGTTCCTCACATTTGTTCAGCAAAATCTGCAAAACAGACATGGGATATTCTAGCGGGTCTTTATGCAAGCCGCAATGAGGCTAAAATTGCTTTGCTACGTAAAGAGCTGGAGTCGAAGATTATGCATGAGGAAGATGATATGGACACTTTTCTTGTTGGTGTCAAGGATATCAATGAGCAACTTATTTTTGCAGGTGAATTTATTTCAGAAAGTTCCCTTGTGCAGATTGTTCTTGATGCCTTACCAGAGTCTTACCAAACTTTTGCTAGTACTTGGAGACTTATGACCCAAGGAAATCCTGAAGTTGTCGAGTTTCATGCATTATGCACATTGTTGTTGCAAGAGTCACTTTCCAGAAAAAACAGGACTAGGCAGCGTACAGTTGAACAGGCTTTTATTGCTTCTCAAAGAAAGGGTGGTAACAACAATGCAACCACTTCTTATGGTTCTGCTGCGAGTGGCAAAAATTCTGTTCCTAATGCTTTTGCTGGCAGCAATTCGTCTGGAAATTCTGGTGATAAGGGCAAAAAGAAGATGCGTTGCCATTATTGTAAAGCTAATGATCACTTGATCAAGTCGTGTCCTAAGTTGAACGCCAAAGAGGCTAAGAAAAAAGAGAGTGGTTCCACTGCAAATGCTGGTTCCACTACAAATGCAGCCATTGTTGAGTCTTCTGTGAAAAGAGACTGTGATGTTGATGTTGATGCAGAATGGGCTTTTAGTGCAGAGTGCACTTACAATCTTGTTGTCCATGATGCATGCTTGTCAGTTGCTGCAGATTCACATGTGTGGTATTTCAACAGTGGTGCTACAAAGCACATTATCTCACATTGTGAATTGTTTACCTCTCTCAAGTCTGCCCCTCGTGGAAATTCAGTCACTTGTGCCAACAATGCCTCTTATCCGATTCAGGGAGTTGGAAAGATTGTGCTCACTACTGCAAATGGCAGTTCGTTCACAGTTGTTGATGCACTTTATGTACCTGGGATCAAGAAGAATCTCTTGTCTGTATCTGCACTTGCTAGACTTGGACTTGTAGTCAAATTTGTGGATGCCAGGTGTACAGTTCATGATCTTAGTTTTGGTGATGAAATTGTTGCATCTGGCCTTTTGTGTTGTGGGTTGTATAAGCTCACTTTGTATGACAAGTGTGGACAAAATTTTACAAATGCTGTTGTAGATTCAAGGGCTATTTCAGATGCAAAACTTTGGCATGCACGTTTTGATCATCTGAATTTTGCAAGTTTGGTGCGTTTGCAGAAATCTAATATGGTTGCTTTTTTGCCGCCTCTTGAAGCACCTGTCAAACATGTTTGTGAAGGCTGTATTTTGGGTAAAATGCAGCGTTCTAAGTTTCCAAAGGATGGTTCAGTTAGGGCCACATGCAAGTTGCAGCTTGTGCATAGTGATGTTTGTGGACCCATGCAAACTCCATCCTTGGGCAATTACTTGTACTTCGTGACTTTCATTGATGATTACTCCAGGCATGCATGGGTATTTCCGCTTAAAGAGAAGTCCGAGGTTTTTATGTGCTTCAAACAATTTCTGGCTATGGCTGAAAATGTCTCAAAATGTACTATGGGCACCCTCCGTTCCGATCGAGGGGGGGAGTTTATGTCTCATGAATTTAATGCATTTCTGGCTAGTCGTGGAATAAAACACCAATGTACAGTACCTTATACACCTCAGCAAAATGGTGTTGCTGAGAGGAAAAAAAGGTCATTGACGGAAATGGCACGATGTATGGTCAAAAGTCAAGCTTTGCCCCATTCTTTTTGGCTTGAGGCCATCATGTGTGCCACTTATGTACTTAACAGGTGTCCTACAAACACTTTGCAGTCTATTACTCCATATGAAGCATGGCATGATAGAAAGCCTTGTATTGAGCACATGCGTGTTTCTGGCTGTTTGGCATATGCTTTGGTGCCACAAGTGCAGCGCAGAAAATTGGATGATAAGACTGTCAAATGTATTTTTGTTGGTTATAGTGCTAAAAGCAAAGGTTACATGTTGTATCATCCGGAAACAAAACGTATTCTGGTTTCACGGGATGTAGTGTTTGTGGAAGATTCTATTCAGCCTTTGCTATCATGTACTAGAGACAATAATGTAAGCTCACAGGACACTTATGACACTTTGTTGCCTCTTTTCAGTGGTGGAAATACGAATGTAATTTCCAATGAGGTAAATGTACAGCTTATGGGGGTTTCTCAAAATGTTACAGATCAGCCTATTACTGATGCAGATGTACATGATGTACTTGATGAGGAAAGGGCTGAAAATGAGCAGGCTAGAGGTATGCCAAAATGGCTGGTGCCACACTTTGCGTGACAGTAAATTGGATGCACCTTTGTCTAGTCGTACTCGTTTAGGCTCTCGCCATGCATCTTATGCATCAGATTGTTATGCTTTGGCTGTGTCTAGCTTACATGATGTTGAGGAGCCTCTCTCTTTTGATGAAGCTCAGAATTCAGAAAATTGGATGGCTGCCATGCAATCAGAATATGATGCACTTATAGAAAATGACACATGGACTTTATGTGATTTGCCTCCTTGCAAAAAGGCCATTGCTATGAAGTGGGTTTACAAGTTGAAACGCAAACCGGATGGTGAGATCGATCGCCATAAGGCTCGACTTGTTACAAAGGGTTATGCACAGCAAAAAGGCATAGATTATGATAAGACTTTTGCTCCCACTTGTCGTATAACTACTATGCATTTTCTATGTGCATTGGCAGCTCATTTTGGTTGGGATATACATCAATCAGACATTGTTACTGCTTTCTTGAATGGTGATATATTTGAGGAAGTTTATGTAACGCAACCTCACGGTTTTGTCATAAAAGGACAAGAGGACAAAGTGTGCAGATGTAAGAAGGCTTTCTATGGGTTGAAGCAATCTCCTCGTGCTTGGTATGAGAAAGCTGACACTCATTTGGTTAAACGAGGCTTTCGTAACAGTCCAACAGAAAGCGCATTGTATGTAAAGAGTGAGGGTGATGTACTTCTCATTGTGGTTCTTTATGTCGATGATTTGCTGATCACTGGACCAAATGGGAGACATATTGCTGAATTTAAGGCTGATTTGAATGCTACTTTCAAGATAAAAGATGTGGGGCTGTTGCATCATTACTTGGGTATACAGTTTAAGCAATGTGATGGTGGTATTGCCTTGTGTCAGAAAAGTTACATAGAGACATTGCTATGTAAGTTTGGACTTGAGGATTGCAAACCTATTACCACTCCCATGGAAATGGGTTTGAAGTTGAGTCTACATGATGCTGGCGATCCTGCTGATGTCACTCTTTACCAAACTGTTGTTGGCTACCTCATTTATGTATGCAACACAAGGCCAAATATTCAGTTTGCAGTCTCACAGGTCAGCAGATTTATGCATAGCCCAAGGTCTAAGCATTGGCAGACTATCAAGAGGATTTTCCGTTACCTTAGTGGCACTTTACATCTTGGCTTGTTTGATCCCAAATTGCCGCCAGACTTACATGCTTTTTCGGACTCAAATTGGGCTGGTTGTTTTGACACGCGAGTGTCCATAAGTGGTTTTTGTTTCATGCTTGACAGTTCATGTATATCATGGTTGAGCAAGAAGCAACCTAATGTGGCCACTTCGAGTTGTGAGGCTAAGTACAGGGCAGTCTTCACAGCTATGGTTGAGTGTGTATGGCTCAGACGCCTTATGGCTGATTTGGGTCTTGGACAGGACACTGCCAACACTATCTACAGTGACAGTCAAAGCGCATTGGTAGTTGCAAGGAACCCAGTTTTTCATGCTCGCACAAAGCACATTGAGGTGCATTACCACTATGTCAAGGAGAGACTCTCAGCAGGAGAGATCAGCTTGGCTTATGTGCCAACATAGGACAACCTCACAAAGGCATTGTCTCGTGAGAAGCTTGAAGCTTTCCGCAAAGCTTTGGGCTTACTCCCCTTTGTGGACTGATCATGTCCTCAGGGCATGGCACTTCCCTTTACTCATGTGCCAGCTCTCGTTCACCGCATCACTCCGGGGGGGATTTGTTACCATATACATGTGGTAGTGATGTGTGTACACACACTAGGACCGCCGGGCCATTTCCCTCTTTAGGAGGTTTTTTCCCCGTGCATTGTATATACGCCCATCACTCTAGGGCTATCTATCTTTCCATTGCATACTAAGTAACACACTATCTATTGTGTGCCTTGAGCTTGCTTCGTCTTCTCCAAGCTATGTGCGTTTCTCTGCAACCCTAATTCCAACAACAACATGTTTAAAAGAGATGAAAGGGTTGTTGGACACCGGTCCGCAATTCAAATCAAAATCTTGCCTTGACTGGCTCTCTTCTACTGCTTCATCAACGTGATTTAGATATCAAGTTGCTCCAAGTGATCCATAGGTCTTCTAAGACAACCCTGATCTACCAAAGTTTTGAGTTTTACCTTGATTGAAGTCAATGATGCATTTGTAGTGCTTGAGTTCAATCCCATGTCATGATGAGCAGATGCACTGATTGCAGTATTTGCCCAATAGGGGCAGTGCCAATAGGCGTCGGCTATTTTTACCGATGCAAAGTGCGGGTGTCTCTCCACATGTAATCATCTGTGTTTCTCAAGATTCTCATATAGGCAAAAGAATTCACGATGGTGATATTGTAAGTCATGGCCTGTTGAAAAAGAAGTCATGCTTGGAAATGCCTTCATTGATGTGTTCGCTGATTTGTCCTTTTGACGCTTGAAGTGCATTGATTGTGGAAAATGCCCAATAGAGGGTGGGCCAGGAAGCCCTTGGACAATTTTCAATGAATGCAGAGCGAGGGTGTCTCTTCAGATGCAATCACCACTTTCATCTTCAAGGCATGTGGCACTATACAAGCTCTGGGCTTTGCAAAGCGAGGGCAACTCTCTAGATGCAATCACCTGCATGTGGTACTAGGAAAAACGCTGATTTGGGGGAAAAAATTTGAGTTTGACCAAGGAGAATCAACTCCCAGAGGGTAAGAGAACTTAGAATTAGTCATGGAAAATGCAAGCATCATGATGGGTATAGCAGAATGAAGAGGGTGAGAAGGCACCCTATTTGCTGCACCTGAGTTTGAGACATCAAAAACAAATGGAGCCCGATTCCCGTGATGCTTACTTGACAGTACAACATCATCGTTGTCTTGCAACACTGGTCAACAATTCAAATCAAAATCTAGCCTTGCTTGGCTCTCTCCTACTCCTTCATCAACCTGAATTAAATCCCAAGCTACTCCAGGTGATCCATAGGTCGTCTGAGACAACCCTAATCTACCAAAATTTGGAGTTGTACCTTGATTTGAAGTTAATGATGCAACTGCATTTCTTGAGTTCAATCCCATGTCATGATCAGCAAATGCACTGATTGCGGTATTTGCTCAATAGGGGCAGTGCGAGTCATCAACGAGCTATTTTCACCGATGTGAAGTGAGGGTGTCTCTGTGTTTTGCAAGATGCTCATAAAGGTGAATTCACGATGGTGATATTGTTAGTCATGGGCTGTTGAAAAAAGAGCTCATGCTTGGCAATGCCTTTGTCGATATGTCTGCCAATTTTTTCTTTGACTCTTGAAGTGCATTGATTGTGGGATATTCCCAACAGAGGCAGGGTCAAGAAACCCTTGGCTATTTTTAGTGAGTGCAGAGAGTAAGGGTGTCTCTTTAGATGCAATCACATATGCTTGCCTCTTCAAGGCATGTGGCACTACACAAAATTCTGCTATGGGCAAAACATTTCACGATGACATTATTAGTCATATATTGTTGAATAAAGAGGTTGTCTTTCGGAATGCCTTGGTCAACATTTCCACAAAATTTGGTGTACTTCAAAAAGCCCAAAAGGTGCAAGGCCATGAACCTCAAGGCTGTTTTGAGCAAATGCGAAGTGAGGTTGTTTCTCCAGGGGCTGTTGAAAGAAAACGTCGTGCTTGAGACTACCTTGGTCAACATGTTTGCCTATGCGAGATGTGGTGTACTTCGTCTCATAGAGTGCATTGATTGCAAGATATGGCCAACAACGAATGGCATTAGCTGACACAAAGTGAGGACAGTGGATGTGAAGCAAGGCCATTTCTTTGGTAGCAATTACCTATGCTTGCATCTTGAAGGCATGTAGCACAACACACCATGTTGATATGGGCAAAAGAATTCTTAAGGAGTTCTTTTGTATGGAATGCCATCTCTTAGAGTACACTGAGTGCGGCAAATGCCCAACAAGTTTAGAGCGTCCTAGCTCTGGGCTGCTTTTAGTTGTTCTTTGACTCTTGAAGTGCATTGATTGTGGGAATTCCCAACAAAGGCAAGGCCAAAAAGCCTTTGGCCATTTTTAGTGAATTCAAAGCGAGGGTTCTCTCCAAAATGGCATCCCTTGCAACACACTAATTATGTGCAATGTCCAATAGGGCAGATCCAAGTAGCATTGGGCTCGTTTTGGTGGATGGAAAGTGAGGGTCTCTCTTCAGATGCAATCTTGAAGGCATGTGGCACTACACAAGAGGCTGATATGAGCAAACGGTATCACAATGATATTGGCAGTCAAGGGATGTTGATGAAGAGGTTGTGCTTGGGAACTGCTTGGTGGATATGTAGGTCAAATGTGGTGTATTTCTCGGGAAGGGTGTCCCTTGCAACACAATAATCATGGGATTTGTCCAATCTAGGCAAGGGCCAAGAAGCTCTTGGTTGTTTTCAATGGATGCGAAGGTCTCTCTCCATATGCAATCATTTATGCTTGCATCTTGAGGGCATGTGGCACTCAGAAGAGGTTGATATTGGTAAAAGAATTCACGATGATATAGTTTGTTAGGGGTAGTTGGAAAAAGAGATCGTGTTTGGGAATGCCTTGGTCTACACATTTGTCAATTGTGGTGTACTTCTTTCAAAATGCACAAAAAGTGATTGAGGAGCTTCATATCAAGGAGGTCATTCTTGCAATACACTGATTGCAAGGTTTGCCTGACAAAAGAAGGGCCAGCAAGCATTGGGCTGTTTTTAGTGGTATTTTCCCAATTAGTGCCAGTAGACACCGGGCTATTTTCACCAATGTGAAGTGGGGGTGCCTCTCTAGATGTAATCCTCTGTGTTTTGTAAGCTACTCCTAGTCAGCAAGCAAGTGATTTTTTTTTTTGCAATTGTATTGTTTTGCGGTCTTTGGGCGATAGATCTAGAACCTACAGCCTCGAGTATGCTTATTCCGTTTATTGGAAGCTGATGCTTTCTCGAAGCGAAACTAAAGGTGAAGTTGAGGTCACGAAAACGGAAGAACCGGTGTCTCGAACCCACTTGATTATGAACTCTGATGGTCCAAGAGCCCCTTTTCGAGCCCCAAGTAGAGGGCTTGTGACAAGTATCAAGATTGAGTATTATTGGAACTAGTATGGCCGTAATCAATGCATTTCAAGAGACGACATCCCAATTAGGAGGCTCCTCCTAGACTTTTTGTGCTTCATGAAGTGCACCACACTTGTTGACACATATCGACCAAGATGGTGCTAAGCATGACGTTTTCTTTAAACAACCCGAGTCTAAAAATATTATCATGAATTCATGTGTAACCCCACATGCCTTCAAGGTGCAAGTGTACATGATGTGTTTAGAGAGATGCCCTCTCTCTAAATCCGCTCAAAAATAACCCAGAGCTTCGTGACCCTAACCCTTGCCTTTCCTTCCCCCATTGTAGAGCCCGAGCTTCAGACGTCTCGTCGTAGACTACCCCCTTCACCTTGTCTTGTTTTCCTTTTAGATTCAAGAGAATGTAATTGCATCTGGAGAAACACCCTCGCTTGGCATCCGCCAAAATAACACAAAGCTTCTTAGCCTTGCCCAAGTTCGACATATCCTACAATTAGTGCATTGCAAGAGACGACATCTTGATTAGGAGGCTCGTTGCACACTTTTGTGCTTATGAAGTATGCCATATTTGGGATACATGTCAACCATTAAGGTAGTGCCCAACACAACGTTTTCTTTCCACAACCTAAGTCTAACAATATCATCGTGAATTCTTTTACCCATATTAGCATCCTGTGTAATGCCACATGCCTTCAAGGTGCAAGTGTCTGTGATTGTGTTTAGAGAGGTGCGCTCTCTCTGCATCTGTTGAAAATAGCTCAAAGCTTTGCGACCTTAAACTTGCCATTCCTTTCCCCATTATAGAGCCTGAGCTCCAAACATCTCGTCGTAGATATCCCCCTTCTCCATGCCATGTTTGCCATCAAGATGCAAGCTAATGTGATTGCATCTGGAGCGATACCCTGAGTACGATGTTTTATCTCAACAACCCTAGTCTTACCATATAATGGTGAATTCTATTGGCCATGCAAGCATGTTGTGCAATGCCACATGTCTTCAATAAGCATGTGAATTTTTTAGAAGACCTCGAAAGTGCAAATGAGCTAGCAGCCTAGTTGAGACGTCGGAGACTCGAAGGGGAGGCTAGCACCTCTCTCTCCCTCTCTCTCACGTGCACACGTCCTGCGCCTGTGTCAACTTACATAGCCATGGTACATTGGTTTGAAATATGCCATCGAAGGTGGAGCCAAAGACACGAAGGTGCACAGTTGAGGATAGTCTTGAAGAAGCAATTACGAAACTCAACGACATCCTTGAACCAATCAACATCAAACCGGAGATGGTCGTTTGGATCAATGATACACACCGAGATGTGCGCCCTGAGCATTGTGTCCTTACTTTCAAGGATAAAGAGGAGCGAGTGAAGCTTCTACGTCAATCCCATCTCCTCAAAGGAACAAAGCTTTGGATTACTGAGGAGCTGACCACAAATCAACTCAAAATAAGAAAGGACGAACTCAAGAAGATGTCTGAAGCCCGCACGCAAGGCAAATGGGCAGTGTATCGAGGCGGTAAAACTATCATTCAACAGTTTCGAACTCCAAAAGAGGCTCTTCCCTCAACTGCTCCCCCCTAGATTTTGTTCCCTCCTTTTTTCTCTTGATGGACCCTCAATCCTTAACTGATATGTATCTCATGTCTTCACGTATAAGCATGCAATTGTAAAATTTTGTTTGGTCCCATGGGTCATATTTGACCTTCGTGGACGATAATACAATCTATCTATCTATCTCTCTCTCTCTTGCTTGCTCGCTCTGTGTTGATTGCTCTCACCTAACGTCGGAGTCACCTTGCGCAATGCACTGGTCCAAAATTTGTCAGATGAAGCTCGTGCTGACACTTGTTCGAGGGAAGGGGCCGAAAGTGTGAGTTGGTGCGGCAAAACAAACTTCTTACCACTCCTACATATACATCACTATACCCTCCTCGTATTCTTCTCATTACTACACACACTAAAATTGCTCTAACACTTCACACTTAGACCTGCACACACTAACATAGTTCACCATTGCCAAGACTTGCTCATGAACGCTACCTCCACACCATTGCCACTGCCACTACCATACACATGGCTAATCAACAATTGCCCCTCTCTAAAGCACGGTACACCAACCACTCTTGCTCTTTGTGCGTCGACATACACACCCTACGACACGACTCTCTCTCTCTCTCTCTCTCTCTCTCTCTCTCTCTCTCTCATGAGTTGGTAGGCGCCACTTAAAAGCATAGTACACCAACCACTCTATCTCTCTCTCCTTGACGTGCATACCATATGACATACAACTCTAGAGTCTGCCTTTCTCTCTTTCATGCACATATACACAGCTGACTCATATATATACAGCTAGAGGAAGCGCAACTCACACAAACTTGCCATGGGAAATGCACCTCACACCTCGACATGCACACCATGAACACAAATCTCTCTCTCTCTCTCTCTCTCTCTCTCTCTCTCTCTCTCTCTGGAGATTGGACTCATGAAATCCACGACTCGTGAGTAGTAGAGGTAGGATAGGGAGCTAGAGCATCGCCTGGAACCATTGTCGTCAGGTGCCATTAAACATGGAATTGGAAGTGAAACAAAGAGGTATAGGAAGTTCATATTGTAGGCTTTATCTAATCAAAACAAAGAACATGATGCTGTCAAATGTAGACAAACACAACTCTCATCACTAAACACTCACTAAAAATCAACACAAAGCAAAGCTATGAGAGGCGATCTCTAAACATTAAACCAAAACCGAGCAAGAAAATTTTTAAAAAATGCTCATAAATATCTAGAACTCTGGAAACTAAAAAAAAAATTCCTATATGGTACGAAGCTTTCGTATTGATACAATATTTTCCTCCCCAATGCTTTCATGTACTTTTCTTAGCAACAACAATTTTTGTTTTGATCTGCGAGGACAAAAGTCGAACGTGTTAAGCCAATGTAAGAAGATATGAACAAAGCCTCAGAAAGGGTGATGACGTGGAGGGAGAAGATGCTTACGACGCTTACGATTTGCTCTCTCTCTCACACACATACAGTCGAAATGCTCCATTTGTTGGGCCTGCTTTGATGTGCACAGATGGCCTCTCTCTAATTTCTCTCTTCTCTGGCGCAGCCTGGCAAAAACGTCTTCAAAATTGAGACGGACTGGAAGGCAACACGCGCGCGCGCGCGCGTGTGTGTGTGTGTGTGTGTGTGTGTGTGTGAGAGAGAGAGAGAGAGAGAGAGAGAGAGAGAGAGAGAGAGAGAGAGAGAACGCTTCATACTTGCATCATAGAGCATGGGGGCTTGAGGGGTGGAGCAGATTTGAGCTCAGCAATAGGGCATGGTAGAGGTGCCCATGATGAAGACACACACACACAGCCCCATCATAGCGTGGAGGGCATGGTGTACACCATCGAGCTCATGTCTCCTTGCCTTCCAGAACGTTTCATGGACTATTAGGTGCACGCTGCACAGATCATAACGGGAGGCATGGTCAAACCAGATCAAGAAGTCATTTGAGTGAGAGAGAGAGAGAGATGAATACCTGGTGGTTGGCATTGTCCTAGGCAACGGCAGAGAAGCGCCCTCGAGTTGTAGCTGAGTAGCAGAGCCTCTGGCTTCTTGAGCAAAAGCACGATAGTGCTCTCTCTCTCTCTCTCTCTCTCTCACACACACACATGCAGTCAACACTCTTCATTTTTTGAGCGTTCGTCCCCATTGGCTGCCTCTCTCCAACCCTTGTTGCTTGGTTGCCCCGCTGTGATTGCCCATAGTGTTGTACATCATAGCTTGCCTCACTCTACCGCCCATCGTCATCCACAGTACCCACTATTGACTCCATGTTGCACGTAGAGGCCGCCTCTCTCTCTCTCTCTCTCTCTCTCTCTCTCTCTCTCTCTCTCTCAACACTTGTGGCTCTTAGCTGCTCAACTGTGACACCTTGTCGTCGAGGCGAGCTTGAGCAGTAGTATTGCATGCTGCCCCATGCACTTGCGGATGCCCCGCTGTAACCACGTGTGGCGCTACATGATGTCTGCCATGCCAACGCTTGTGGGCGCATGTTCAAAAAATGTAGGCCTACGTGCAAGCAGCACGACAACAGCTTGGCGTTCTTGGCATGACAACAGCAATGCCATTCTTTGTGTGCTATCAGGAGAACCTAATCTCTATCAAGCTTGGTGGTGATTCGTGATCCTCAATCTCTGCAGACTGCAGTGCTCGTCGGATCTCTCTCTCTCTCTCTCTCTCTCTCTCTCGTGCGAAATAAAGGAGGCTGCTGTCCAGAGTTACGTAAAGTGCCTACGAATAACTCCCCCCTCTCTCTCCCTAAGTGCTCTCTGTCTCCCCGCATCCAAGAGCACCACGTGTCAAGGGAGCCCGGAATTTCTCCCGTCTCTCTCTTTGCATGGCTGTGCTCACGGAAATGCAGGCCACACCCGCCGCTTGAAGGAGCTTCTGACACGTGGCAGTGGGAGAGAACCGGAATTCCCTCCCCCATTATCCTTAGCATAGATTATGAGTGGCGGCCGGGGCTGGCTCTTGTTTTGGTCAACGAGCCCACCAAACGGGCCTATGGTGGACATATGCGAGGTTTTTCTGATGTACGATCACAAATATTTGGTTGTGATAGTGGGAGTCTCGAAGTTGAGACGGTGACTCGTCCAGCTGGGTTATGCGGGAATGACAACAGGCATAAAGGCCTGGTATGGGACCCAAGAAAGAGCCCCATGATCCAATTGTGGTAACAAGATGAAAATGAGATTTGCGGCTGTCCAAGAGCCCCTTTTTAAGCCTTGAGCAGAGGTCTTGTGACATGTATGAAGATTGAGGGCTGTTGGGATGGAAAATGGCAACCAGGGCTAGCTCCAAAACCATTGTATGGCAGTGAAGGATCAGATTTGGTTAAGACTCTGTTTGGATGCTAGGGGACTTGAGAGCCCGAGGAATTGGTGCTTATGCAAGCCTTGGATGGGAAATGTATTCCTCCTTAACAAAGACGGCTAGTCGGTGATGGGGGGGGTGTAGTACTTGGAACATACTACAAGTGGTGCGATGATACCTATCAGTAAGAAAGTCGACTCGAGTGGATTCTACCATAGATGGCCGATGGATTCCCTCTGGACAAGTGGGTTGCATGATGATGCGATGTGCTCAATGAGTTGTTGATACAAGGCTCGGCATACAGGGCAGCAGATTATTAAATTGTCCAGAATGCATCAGATGATAGTGACAACAAGACAGTTGGCTATGCCCAGCCGATACAAGGTTCAGTAAAGGTCACGGGGATGGAAGAACCGGTGTCTCAAACCTGCTTGATTATGAACTCTGTTGGGCCGAGAGTCCCTTTTTGAGCCCCAAGTAGAGGGCTTGTGACAGGTATGAAGATTGAGTGTTATCAAAATTATGAGTGGCGGCCAGGGATGGCTCTTGTTTTGGCCAATGAGCCCACCAAACGGGCATGCAATAGGGCTGAGAGAGGCCTAATGATGGTGGACATATGCGAGGTTTTTCTGATGTACGATTGCGAGGATCTGGTGTGTGATATTGGGAGTCTCCGAGTTGAGACGATACTCGTTGAGCTGGGTTATGTGGGAAAGACAACAGGCATAAAGGCCTGGTATGGGACTCGGGTAAAGGGCCCCATGGTCCGATTGTGGGTACAGTGATAATGTAATACAAATCAACTAGGATGTATGAGGAAGTGGAAGCAAAAGGGCCACTAAGCATGATCAGGGTTAAGCCAAGGCTAAGCCAAACAAATTGGAGCTGCTTGCTGGTTTTTGAAGCCTGATGTGGGTCGAGGTAGGTCATACAAAATGGAGCAGAAAAGTAGGCTACTAATGCAGGCCATAGATGACCAATGGGTCCCCCCTTGACAAGGAGCCATTCCCTCCTCCGAAGAGGTTACTACTGCATTATGTGTAAGAAAGTCATCGGCTCTCAAGCTCGGCATTCCCTCATACCTCAACACTTCCCCATCACAAGGGAAAAAAGGGGCAAACAGGCCCATATGGTGCTCTTCACTCCAAGTCCCACTTGAGCAATCGTCAAACAACACAAGGGACTTGCAAGCCTTGAGTCCCTCATCTTGGAAAGCATAAATAGTACCACATGTGGTGACATTAGTTTGTTCGCTATCCTCAGGAGCAAACAATCAGCCACACAAACCCACGTGTAGAGTCGGGCTGGTGATCACTAAAATCCCCTTTCATGCCAAGCAGGCAATGCATCCACTTCAATCGCATATCCTTAAACCTCCCTAGGTTAGAATACTTCCCGAAAAACACAATCATTAGGCGGCGCATCATGCATAGCTTTGTGTCTCCCAATTTCCTTTGTCGAGGGGTTATCCATCAACCATGCATGGCCGACATCAGACCCAACTTTAGCACTTTTGCTTCCCAATAGTGCTTACATTGATCCATTGCATGTTCCCTAAACCACTTGAACTAATCTGATACTCTTCTGTTATCCTTGTACTGGCTGAGCATAGATGACTGCTTCACCGACTGCTGCATGCTGATCCGGCCCTGTATTGTCCATTACATGTGTGCATCACATTATCATCCGGCTCCTGGAGAACAGCTGAAGGACTTGGATTTTTGGGGATGATTTTAGGAACCTTGCTTTGGTCAGTCATTAAAATACGATAGATAATGGAAGGTTGCTGTAGATTACGCCAGAATTTGGGTCCACCAGCAGGCAGCTGGTCTTTTTTTCCAAAATGTATGGTTTTGCGGGGTTTGGGCGATAGAACCCAGAGAGAACCAGAGCCCTGGGAGTGCTTTTTCTTCTATGTTGGAGCCAGTTACATTCCGGGATCTGAAGAACCATTGTATGGCAAATTAAGTACCGTTTGGATACTAGGGCACTTAAGAGCCAAGGAATTGGCAAGATGAAAATGAGATTTGTAGCCGGCCAAGAGCCCCTTTTTAAGCCTTGAGCAGAGGTCTTGTGACATGTAGGAAGATTGAGGGGCTGTTGGGATGGCGAATGGAGCCCGAGGAATTGGTGCTTATGCAAGCCTTGGATGGGAAATGTATTCCTCCTTGACAAAGACGGCTAGTCGGCGATGGGGGGTGTGTAGTACTTGGAAAATACTACAAGTGGTGCGATGATTCCTATCAGCAAGGACTCGAGTGGATACTATCCTAGATGGCCGATGGATTCCCTCTCAACAAGGTGGGTTGCATGATGATGCGATGCGTGCAATGAGTGGTCGATACAGGGCCCGGCATACAAGGAAGCAGATGATTAAATTGTCCAAAATACATCAGATGTTGGCGACAACAAGACAGCCGGCTATGCCCATCCGATACAAGGTTCAACAGGGCATAGCAGATCAGTTTGCGTGGTTCGCGGCACATGTAATGGGTTGATGTATTTCATGCACAACATGGAAATGGAAGTCAATGAGTACCAACCCACATCTACTACACGTGGGTTTGTTTGGCCGATTGCTTGGAGTGATCGGTATGTTGGTTCGGATGGGCACTATAGTGGACCTACCTCTACATAGTAGGCTAGGCCATCAATCAAAAGAAACTGTTTGTAAAACTTATGTGGTGTGGAGGATCTGAGATGATGTATGATGGCCTAAATCTAAGGATCCTATTGCTGCAAGTGACAAAAAGTACTAAGATCAGTGGGCTAAGGTATGCGGTGTTGCTACGTATTGTGGAATTGGTTGTTCCACAGCCTAGTGCTTACTGACCCTATCCTTATTGAGCATATTCTGCAAACAAAGAATCCCAAGATAGGACATTCCGGACATTTCTCTCTAGCAACCCTTAACTAGTAATCTCATTAAGAATGTTTGTGCTTTTGTGGTGCTAGAGCACTCCACATATCATATACACATTGGCCAAGTACTACCAAGCATAGCTTTCTCTAGTAGCCCTTGACCCAAGCAAGGATACTAATGGCATCCACTTTGTTTACATCATTTCTGTCAAAGGTAGAGAGGCTAAACTTTGGCCTCACTCTTGAAATTCCTACAGACCATGGAAGCTACTCATGTACCCATAGGAACTCTTGCTTGTACAACTAGCCATAACATATATATGATCCTCATCGCAATGCATAAATCCCAAATGACTCGCCTCAAAGTCTTGCTTCACTCAGAGTTGCACTTATCAAGTGGTCTATAAGTGCTTGCCTAGGGATTGTTAGTGCCTGTTAAGAGCCTGTAAGTACTTGTCAAGTGGTCTTAAAGTGCTTTGCAAGTGCTCCTAGAGTACTTTGCAAGTAGTCCTAAAGTGCTTTGCAAGTGGTCTAAAGGTGCTTGTCTAGTGGCCTAAAAGTGCTTCTCAAGTGCTTACCAAGTGGTCAAAAAGTTCTTGTTCAATGACCTAAAAGTAGCCTGTAAGTACTTATCAAGTGGTCTTAAAGTGATTTGCAAGTGGTCCTAGAGTACTTTGCAAGTATTCCTAAAGTGCTTTGCAAGTGGTCTAAAGATGCTTGTCTGGTGGCCTAAAAGTGCTTCTCAAGTGCTTACCAAGTGGTCAAAAAGTGCATAGGGATTGTTAGTGCCTGTTAAGTAGCCTGTAAGTACTTGTCAAGTCGTCTTAAAGTGCTTTGCAAGTGGTCCTAGAGTACTTTGCAAGTAGTTCTAAAGTGCTTTGCAAGTGGTCCTAGAGTACTTTGCAAGGAGTCCTAAAGTGTTTTGTGCTTACCAAGTGGTCAAAAAGTTCTTGTTCAATGACCTAAAAGTACTTGTCAAGTGGTTTGAAAGTGTTTGTCAAGTGACCCAAAAGTGATTGTCAAGTGGTTTGGAAGCTATCATCAAGTGGTTGTAAGTGGGTTGAATGTGCTTCGAAGTGGTTCATAGTGCTCTCCAAGTGGCTTGCCAAAGTACTCATATGTGGTGCAAAGGTGGTAGACACTGTTGTCACAAAGATGAACATGTTAGGGGAGTGCTTCAAAGTTATAACTTACAAGTTCTCCTCTAGGGGCATGCTATTGTAGGTTTGTTCAAAAACATCATTGGACAATTCATATACATTAGGCTCAATTTTCACTAGGCACATCGAAAACCCGATGCATCGCACCAGGTGGGAGCAGACAAAAGCATGGGGCTCATCATCCAAAAGGACGTAGGTATCATCATGCCCATGTACCTTGTTGTAGAAGAGTCCCTCAATGACAAATGATTTTTTTTTAATACGGTTATGCGATTCATCCATTTTGGACTTTATGGTCAAGCGCTTGTGTTAGTGCACTTCAACATGTAGAAGTCTTCACCTCGCTCTTCTGGAGCTTGTGTGTTCGTCTTCATCACCATAAGCAGACTTGGTATCTGCATCTTCATCCTCCTACTACTCCACAAAAGCTCCGCCATCCTCTTGGCTTTGCACACTTTTTTAATCCACTTCCAGTCTCTTGGCATCTGCAACTTGGCCACGTTCTGCCACCCTTTCATGCAGAACCTCCGTGAGAACAGGCTCTTCCACCTCTTCAAGCTGCACTTGAGCTTTGGCACTTTCTTGGAAACCTACAACAAAGAAGGATCTAGATAAACAGAGCCGATGACCTCCATTACCTAGTTAGGTCAACCAGCTTACAAACACAGAGAGTTGAGAGGCTTACCTCAGCTGGCAAGAAGGTAGACTCTAGCCAAAGGGTGAGCCATTCTGGAGGGACATCGGAAGGAAATTGGGGGGATTCCAATCCATCTCTAGCAACATACCTAAAATTTTTAGGAGGAAGGTGGGGTGGATTTGGTCTCACTTTTAGCAACATACCTAAAATTTTCCAACAACATCAAGCCTAGAGGTCAGCTCAAAATTATTATTTTCAGCACCAACTCTAGAATTTTAGAAATATTCCAAAATTTAAAGGAAGGAGGGAAGGAAATGTAGACGGTGGAAACAATCCCTAGGTTGGAATTACGATTGGTGGCTCACCTAGTAATTACCAAGATAGTTATTGTAGTAGCTACATAGTGGACAATCGGTGAGAGACCCAGTCTAACATCTATAAATAGGGTCCATTACGTCATTTGATGGGGAGTGATTTGGGTTGTGATTTGAGGAGCTACATGATATTTCACTCTTGAGTCTAGTGTCTTCAAGCTCAGTGTGCTCTTGTATTCTCTTGTCAATAAGCTTAGAGAAATCTTTTGGCCCATACTGTACTTGTTCCTATTGTACTAATCTGATTTGAATATCATCCAGTTCCAATTACAGTTTCAGTTCCAATCTATGTGTCATTTCCATTTTAGTTACTATTTCCAGTTCCATTTCAGTATCAATGCCTTTGTTTGATCTATTGTCTAAAGTTTGTCTATATGAATTGGCAACAGATTCTTAAACCAACACTAGAATATATGTCTGAAGAAACCAGCTCATTCCATTAGCATTAAGTTTCTTGCGAAAATTCCGATTATATTTTGATTGGCGTGATCTTTTTGGTGGTTTTTGTGTTGTACATACCACATAAAGATCTTGAGTAAGGTATGTAAACCTGGTGGCTCGTAGCAGGCAAAAAAGTGGTGCATGCTTTAGGTCCCTCTAAGCTTTGGCTCTCTCTCTCTCTCTCTCTCTCTCTCTCTCTCTCTCTCTCTCTCTCTCTCTCTCTCTCAAAGGCAAATGAGGCGTAAAATGACCTACCCTGGCTATATGTATCCGACTTACCTAGAACCCCAAGTGTACTCTTACCGTCTTTGCTATGATTACTCACTTCATGTCACTTGTGGTTCAAACGCCTCGTGATTTGGATATCCTGTCGCTGTTTGGCCTTGCTTTTGCAAATTTGCCCATTTATAAGTTGGCCAAAAGTTTGATATGCACCAAATCCGGCTTTGAAATTCACTATGCTTTAGGCACTTGCTCTATTGATTCGGCATTTGCATTCAAAACTTGATTCCAGCTCTCTTGGGTTATTTTATCAATTATTGATCCTTATTAGCTAAAAATTAAAGAAAAATGCTAAATTTTATTATTATTCCACCAAAATTATTATTATTCAGCTAAAATTTATTATTATCTGGCAAAATTATTACTCACATATGGCTCATTAATATGCCTGATAAGAGGTAAAAACCAAATAAAAAGTACAATTTAAGCATCAAATTACACTTCTTACACTCTGTCCACATGAATTCTGTCATAAAATCTAATATCTAACCAACCCAAATGATTTTCTCATATTAAATTGATCACTTAATGTGGGAGAATAAACAGGAACAAGTGTTAAGATATAGATATGTACTTATAGATCTATCTCAACACGGGGCCAGTGGTAAAGGGGCCCAAATGAGAGATGGTCTATTAAAGAGCAAGGCTATCCAATGGAGCATAAGGCCTTAGGGTTAACTTCATTGAAGAGCTCCAATAATGTGTGTAAAAGTCCTTTGACCTTAGGTAAGCTAGGGCTGAGCTTGAGGTGGGAACCTGGCCCAAGCTCGAGGTGCTTGTCGTGCTTGAGGTGCTTGTCATGCTTGAGGTGCTTGATTAAGATTCTTGAGGTGCTTGACTGGCTCCATGCTTGAGGTGCTTGACTTGCTGCATGATTAAGGTGCTTGAGGTGCCTTGAGAAGCTTGCCTGAGATGCTTGTGGGAACACCCCCTACTTTAAGTGCTCTGTCATGCTTGATGACTAAGGGGCTTGCTCATCCAAAGTCAAAAAGATCCCTACAAGGAGGGGGGCGAGCCTACAAGGGTGGGGGATGAGAGAGAACACACACACACACACACAAGGGAAGCCCCAGCTTGAAGAGGCAGCAAGGACACTTGTCAAGTTCCTCCTCATGTTGCCCTCATGGTGTGCCTGAAGCCTATTGGTTGGCCACCCAAGGGGTCATATGACAATTTAGGATATTTAATTAATTGATTTTGCATTTATCAAGTCCTCTCTCTCAAAGGGGAAAGGGGGACACTTGTCCCAAGGCTACCCCTGTTGCTTGTAATGGCTCCTGCTTGTGATTGGCTAGGCCTGGAGGGGTCCAATGAGCTTTCATCATGAGCTACAAGGGGGGGTCGACCATGCAAGCTAGGGGGTTGCTTAGGGGGTATACTCACCCACACACACACACACCAAAAAAAACACTCTCATTGTGTACTATGCAAAGGCAAGAGCTCCCTCTCCTTCTCCAAGAAAGTAGAGGTTGAGAGCCTACACCAACACTCTTGGCTATGGAGTGCAAATCCATCCAAGAGCCATGCTTCAATGCTTGAGCTTGCCATCTCCTTCTTCTTCATTACTATGCTATTATGTATGCTAGCACAAGAGTTATGATAAGTGAGGAACTAGTTCTTTCTCGTATGAAATGTTTCTTCTTCCTCTTCCCTACCCTCATTCCCTGCTAGCTCTCTCCACCTTCGAAGGTGTTTGAGGTCTTGGGACTGAGGCTTGGCATGGTTAAAGCTTTCTTCAAGTTTATGTTATGCTATGTTTGTGATGCATGAAGCTTTCCATCTTCATTGCATCACCTAGGTCACAAGGAACACAAAGATTGTATTGTAACAAGTCTCTCTTTATGGGAGAAATCATAATACAAATGCCTATTGGAGGGGCGACCGGCTTCACATAAATCCGGTCCTCAACTATTGTCATGTTCTCTAAATTCTCTCTCTTGCAAAAGTATTGTCTATGCCAAGTTAACTAATTGCTATGATTATGTTGCTATCTTCAATTATGTCTACCCGCTATGCTCACAAAATCATTTCTTGAAATTACTCTCATTAAATTCCGCTACTCTCAAATTGAATAGGCAAATTCCATTACAATTCTTATCATCTTGCATCATAGGTTGCTACTATTAGTATGCTTGCAATGCCCACCCAAAAACAAATTTGCAAAAAGAATCCAAAAGAAGACCAAAAGGGCCAAAAAATGTTCATGGTGAAAAACCACAAACTCAAACCTAGGGTTTGATTTTCAACTGACATAAAACAGTTCAAAACACATTAAAAACATATATCTAGAATCAAGATACCAAGGACAAGTTGTGGACAATATTTTATCACATTTGGCCATTGAGGTACATGGATTGCGAACCATGTTTCCCTATAGTAGATTAACCCAGAGTGATACCATAGGTAGGTATAATCACCAAGAGTACATAGGTCTTTTCAAAATTGAAAATTTGGACATAATTAGAGGATTTTGCAAGCTAAGATAGTTTTTGTACAAAGAGCACGATTTTTTGATCGATTCAAGAATTTTGGACTAACAGAGTGGCTGTAAGCTCATAGCCATTGAGTGTTTGTTGTGTAGACTGAGAAGGTTAGACCAATGCAGCTTGACATGATTCCGAGTTGTAATATTTCAAAGAAATCAAAGAGGTAACAATTTAGGGTTTTGCAAGAGTGAATATTTCTTGATGTATTTGAGATTAGGTGGGTTTTACCCAATTAGAAACTCGGTTGTAGGAGACCAAGTGATCAATATTTCTATTGAAGAGAGTGTGAATCACGGACCACTGGCTTCCTTAGAGCCAATCATTGAGAAAAGTTTGTCTGGTACATTGTCAAAGAGATCTTACACCTACATGGCTAAGGGATTCAACAGGGTGAGTTTTAAGGAACGATCGAACATGGCTATATCATAAGAGAGATCTTATGCCTACATGGCTAAGGGATTCAAGAAGGTGAGTTTTAAGGAAGGATCAAACATGGACGCATGACCCATCCTAGCCAGTGCCCAAATTGGAATTTTTGCACTTAAAGTATCAATTTGAGAACGACCAAAGTGCAAAGATCTACAAAGATGGTATGGATTGCTACTGCATGAAATTTGAGGAAAGGCCTAGTGAATTCACGGACTTAGTACTTGTTGACTGTAGTGGTGATCGATATTTTGATGATGAGGGAATAATGTATTTAGTTGTGCAAAGTTCCTATATTGTGGAAAAAGGGGGAATGATAGGCATGAAAGAAAAAGTTGGCGTGGATCCAAAAGATGAGCCGCTTATTAATGAGCAACTCATTTATGCAAACAAATTTATTTGTGGTAGTTCACTTGTACAGATTGTTCTTGATGCATTGCCAAATTCTCATAAGACTTTTGTTAGTACTTGGAGACTTATGACCCAAGAAAACCCTCAAGCTATTAAATTTCATGCATTATGCACATTACTGTTGCAAGAGTCACTTTCAAGAAAGAACAAGGATAAGCAACGTGCAGTTGAACACGCTTTTGTTGTTGCTCAAAGAAAAGGTGGTAATAGCAATGTAACCACTTCTCATGGTTCTTTGGTGGGAAGCAAATCACGAGTTTCTAATTCTTATGCTGGCAACACCTCGTCTAGGAATTCTAGTGGAAAAGGCTAAAAGAAGATGTGTTGTAATTATTGCAAGGCTGATGATCATTTGATAAAGCAAATTCCTAAGTTGAATGCAAAAGAGGCCAAGAAGAAAGAGGTTGAATCCACTATAAATGCAGCCATTGTAGAATCTTTTAGGAAAGAAGATTGTGATGTTGATGTAGATGTAGAGTGGGCATTTAGTGCAAAGTGTACTTATGATCCTTCTGTCCATGATGCATGTATATCAATTGTTGCAAATTCACATGTGTGGTACTTTAATAGTGGTGCTGCAAAGAACATTACTTCACATTGTGCTTTTTTCTACCTGTCTCGAGGCTGTCCCTCATGGGAATATAGTCACTTGTGCCAAAAATGCCTCTTATCCAATCAAGGGAGCTGGAAAGATTGTGCTAACTACTGTGAATGGAAGTTCTTTTACACTTTTTGATGCACTTTATGTACCAGGTATTAAAAAGAATCAATCTTTTATATATGCGCTTGCAAGACTTGGTCTTGTTGTCAAATTTGTGGATGACAGAACCGTACACATGATCTCAATTTTGGTAATGAAATAGTTGCATCTGGCATTGTTTTTCGTGGACTATATAGCTCACTTTGTATGACAAGTGTGGGCAGAGTTTTTCAAGTGAAATTGTGGATTCAAAGGCTATTTCAGATACAAAACTTTAACATGCACATTTTGGACATCTAAATTTTGTCAATTTTCTACGTTTGCAAAAATATGATATAGTTGCTTCTTTGCCGCCTCTTGAAGCACCTTTGAAGCATGTTTGGTGAAGCCTATATTTTAAGTAAGATGCAATGTTTGATATTTCCAAAGGATGTTTCAGTAAGGGCTACATGCAGTTTGCAACTTGTGCAAAGTGATGTTTATGGGCCTATGTAAACTCCATCCTTAGGCAATTGCCTATACTTTGTGACTTTCATTGATGATTACTCCAAGTATGTATGGGTGTATCTGCTTAAAGCTAAGTCCAATGTGTTCATGTGCTTCAAGCAATTTCTAGCTATGGCTGAAAATGTCTCTAAACATACTATGGGCACCCTCCATGCAAATCGAGGAGGGGAGTATATGTCTCATGACTTTAATGAATTTTTGGCTAATAGTGGGATAAAACACCAATGTATAGTGTAGTAAAACCTCAGCAAAATGGTGTTGCTGAAAGAAAAAACAGATCGCTTATGGAGATGGCATGATGTATGGTCAAGAGTCAAGCTTTTCCACATTCGTTTTTGCTTGAGGCTATCATGTGTGCTACTTATTTACTTAACAAGTGTCCTACCAACGCCTTGAAGTCTATGACTCTTTATGAAGCATGGCATGATTAAAGCCATCTATTGATCACATACGCGTTTTTAGTTGTTTAGCTTATGCTTTGGTGCCACAACACAGCGCAGAAAGTTGGATGATAAGGCTATTCAATGCATTTTTTTGGCCCTATAATACTGAAAGCAAAGGCTACAAGATATCCCATGTGCAAACAAAATGTATCTTGGTTTCACGAGACCTGTTTGTGAAAGATTTTGTCCAGTCTTTGTTAAATCATACCAGAGCCAGTAATGTAAGCTCACAAGATATTTATGACACTTAGTTTCCTCTTTTTAATGGTGACAACTTGAATGTAGATTTCAATGAGGCAAATTTCAACCTATGGGGGTTTCTAAAAAGGTTACGAATCAACCTATATTGATGCAGATATAAATGATGTACTTGATGTGGAAGGGATGAGAATGAGGAGGCTAGAGATATGCCAAACTAGTTGGTGTATACATTGCGTGACAATATATTGGATGCACTTCTATGTCTAGTCATACTTGTTCAGGTTCTTGCCATGCATCTTATGCATCATATTGTAATGCTTTGGTTGTTTCTAGTTTATGTGATGAGGAGGAACGTCTTTCTTTTGATGTATAGAATTCAAAAAATTGGATGGTTGCCATGCAATCAAAATATGATGCATTTATAGAAATGACACATGGACTTTATGTGATTTGCCTCCTGGTAAAAAGGACATTGATACAAAGTGGGTTTACAAGTTGACATGTAATTCGGATGGTGAGATTGATTGCTACAAGGCTCGACTTTTTGCAAAAGGGTATACATAACAAAAAGGCATAGATTATGAAGAGACATTTGCTTCCACTTGTCATATGACTATTGTTTGTCTTCTATGTGCATTGGTAGCTCACTTTGGATGGGATGTACATAAATCGGACATTGTTATTTCTTTCTTGAATGGTTATATATTTGAGGAAGTTTATTTAATGCAACCTCACAATTTTTTCAAGAAAGTACAAGAAGATAAATTGTGCAAATGTATCAACAAAAAAAAATTATGTGGCACCAAGCAAGGGAAACAATCCATTGGGACATTTTAAAGACCATTGTTGTGAAGAATTGGCATTTCCAACCCTTTTCCTTAGTGAACCAGGGAAATACCATTAGTAGATTGCTTTCAAATAGTTGAAATGTGGGAACTCATGCACAAAATAGACGGTTCACACTTCACATAGAGAAATTGTTCTTTAAAACAATGAAAATAATGACACAACAAGTTCTTGGACCTATTTGGGTACATCGACATGCAAAGGCATGCTAAAGATGGCAACCTTAAAGGCTCATCATGTTGCACCAAACAATACAAACATTGAAAATCTATTAAGTTCATAGGTACACTATTGTGATTTTGAGTGTATGGAAAATCACCTGACTACAAAATAAAACTAAGAAAGAATGTTTTCACCATGGTGCATCATGTAGGGACCATGGCCAAAATTTGCAACCCTTTCCACCCTTCCTTAACCCTTCACAATGAAGGGCATGTTTGTCAAGTAAAAGGGTGACTTTATCATGAACCTTCCCCAAGAAGGGCAAGCTCTCATAATTCCCTTCAAGGGTTACTTCATGTTAGGAGCTATGCTAGTCAAATATTTTGGTCACGAGGTTATTCATTTTGTGGAGACGATGGCACTTAATGGGGGGTCAATGTTTATGATAGATTGAAAATGGGAAAAATTCTTAGAAAAATCCTTATCCATGGAAGTTTCCACTTGGCATAGGATTGCATATGTCCAATTAAGCATCTGTGGTGGACAATAGGGACCAACCTAATGTGATGTTCCAAGTATAGTTCTAGACTCATGTTTGCTATCAAATTTGTTGTGTTTTTTCTTCCCCTATAAATTGTGATGAGAGGATTTCCATTACCCAAGCAAAAAAAAAAACGAGCAAAGTAGAATATCAAATCTTTGGTATTGCATCATAATAAAAGAGTTAAAGACAATCACACAAGTCATGGTTAAAACACCCAAAGAGGTGAGAGACTGTGTTATTGCTACAAAAGATTTTAACAAGTCAATGAAGAGAGAAGACACATGACCCTTGAAAATAAAGAGTTTCAAAGTCCATCTTTCTTGGCAAGCAAAACTATTTTCAAGTAATTCTATCACAAAATTTTAGTGGACCAAATCTTACAATGTGCCCACACAAAAGATGGAACACGAATTACTTTTAGAAACTATCCAATAGAGAGCAATGTCTTGATAGTGTTACATGGTTTTATTAAAACAACACGTATAAAAAGCGCAAGTACGTAATTTAGCTTCTACTGAACACATAAAAGGATAAGCACATAATCGTATGTCTACCTTCCTCTTCCTAGAGGTCTTTCTTACACATGAGATTTCTTGAAATAAGACAATTCAAGACTCCTTATATGTGATTTTGCAACCAAAGACATTAAAACGTAACAAGAGAGAATAATCTCAAACATTTTCAACAAAACTTTGAGTAAAAATATCTCATCACATTTAGGGACTTCATCCAAAGAGGAAAGATCATTATTTGCTTGGACCCTCTTAGATTGACCAATGTGTAAAATTTCCATATAGGACAATGGTAAATCACTGTCCAATGCATTTACATCCTGGTACTCCAAATTTACACATAGCATGAAATAAGTTTATGCTTAAGAGTATACATGATGACACACCTCTTTTTTGTAGCTTTGAAGGCCATCAAAGCTCTTCATTTCCATTAAGAATTTGTCATTCTAAACCATACAAAAGACAAATTACTTTTTTTTAAAAATGCAAATAATATATAAAGAAAGACTTCATAACAAAAGTGAGTAGAACTTACCTCTAATAGGCCTGTAAAGAGTGTGTACTCCGGCTTTCCTTTATCAAGACCTCATGCTATTTAAAAGTAAAAAGAAAACTTTATCTACATGCACTAAATTTAAAGGGAAGGTTAGCAATAGTACCTCAATATTAACATCAATTCCTTGTGTCCTCTCAATATCTGTACATAATGTAATGTCACCCAACTACAATGATTAAAAAAAAACTCGATTAAATTCATCAAGCTTGCCAAAAAACATGCTCATATTTAAATAAAAGTGATTACCTCTTGTTGAGACATCACATTGTTTTCTTCCTCTTTGAGATTGACATTGTTTTCTTCCCTTGACAAACTTCCTGTTTAATCAAGAACATCAGTAAGTCTAATCTACCGTACTTGAACTAAATAATATATGTACAAAGAGATTATTGAATCTACCTAAGTTTTTTTGTACTTTTGCTTTGATTGATTTACGGACACCACCCACTTATATATGTCTTTGACATGCCACTTATAGGTAGCCCTACAAAAAGCCATTGGCTTGATCTTGTAATAATTCTTATGGATGATTTTCATAATTTTATCTTTGCCCTTTTGCTTATGACATAAGTCAGAGGGCAAGAGACATTACGGAACCATTGATGCACAGTGCAATAATTATCAAGCATTATGGCATGACATTGAGGTGGGAACTTCTTTTCTAGAATCTCTTTCCCATATAGCTTGTTTGGAACTCTATCTTTTCCTTTTGGTGGACAAAAAATATCATCATATGGTGGAGCTCTAACACTTGTAATATTAGAACTTGATTGTATCCCTAACAAGTTTATTTTAGAAAGATCAGTATGTCTCTTTGAAGAAATCGTATCAAATTTACATAAAGAATTAATAAAATTTACCATCTTTATCTATAGGGGAATCAAGATGAGTTGATGACATTACGACATTACAAAATCTTTGATTTTCTACTAAAAAATTGCAAAGATAAAACCCATCTACATCTTAGGAGAGTTTAAATAATAGTTTATTTATACCAAAATGTGCAAATATTAGAATAACTATGTACCTTCTCTATACTTTTGTGCAATCTTTGCTTTTGATACTATGGCCTCTAATAACTCCAACATTTTGTGGGTTATTCACCATAGCTTCAAAGTTCTCCAAGGTGATTCCAGCCACGGTTGAGCTATACAATGAAACAACCCACTTTCAGATAAAGCTATGAAGAAAAACAAAAAATGCAATTATTTGGAATGGAGCTATAACTTTTACCTGCAAGATAGTCATAACTACCAAAGGGTGATGGGTGGGGAGTTGGGGAAGCAAGGAGAGCTGACTCTCTCTCTCTCTCTCTCTCTCTCTCTCTCTCTCTCTCTCTCTCACACACACACACACACACACACGCGCGCACACACACACGCGTGCGCGCGCATGCACACACACACATGAACATGCACGTGCACAAGCGCACGCGCACACACACACACACACACACGTGCGCTTGCACACATACACACGCACACGCACATGCACATGCACATGTGCACACACGTACCCACGTACGTGCACACACACACACACACGTATGGCTATTTATACAAAGTATAAACTCTTTCCAATATATAGGAGTTGCGTGTTGCTATTTCCTTGGTATAATTAGTTGGGGACTGGTGGCTAGGGAAACCTTTGGTGAGTAAAAAGCTTGAATTCACTAGGTGAATTTCTAAAATGATATTAGTAGGTGGATTCTTAATGGTACCTAACCCTTAGACATTAAAGGGAGTAATGAAGGTTTGGGCGGGTTTCCTGGCATTGTAAACTCTATCCTCATCTACTTACGGTGGCTCCCCCTTGGTGAATCTATGCTATAGCGCTCTCTCTCTCTCTAAGCTCTCTCTCTCTCTCTCTCTCTCTCTCTCTCTCTCTCTCTCTCTCTCTCTCTCTCTCTCTCTCTCTCTCTGTGTGTGTGTGTGTGTGTGTGTGTGTGTGTGTGTGTGTGTGTGTGTGTGTGCGTGCGTGTGTGTGTGTGTGTATGAGACGGCACTATTGTATCTTCTCCCTCATGAAGCCGGGCCCACCATACTGTTGTGAAGGAATGTGGCTATTGGCACCAAACCCTATAAAAGATGAGCTTCCATGATCACTTAGCACTTGTACTATGTGCTTCTGTGGTGTGTTTGTCTGTGTACTTGTGAGTGGTTGTCTATACATTGGGATTGTGAGGGTTTTACCTGCAAAGGGTGTATAGTTAAGTGGTCCGCTCTATGGCAAAAGGCAAAGATAAGCAGGCTATTGTGGAGCTGGCTGCTCCGACTCAATCTCAGGTGACTTATGGCATTGATATGGGACTACTGTCAAATTTTTTTGGATGTGTTGTTACTCACTTGTTGATATAGTAATATTCCTCATGCATATGCTGGAATATGCACATGGATGGCAACTTCTATTGAACCTTTTGTATCTACGGCACTGTTTTTTTACTTGACTTTCGAGTTTTGGAAATGCTTTCAATTATGAATGACTCATCATAAGGATGTATATGAGCACCCTTTTGGTGTCTGCGGCATTGATTTTGTAATTCCTTTTCGAGTTTAGGGATATCTATCAATGCATATCTACGGACTTGTCATAGGTATGTATATGAAGAAAAACATTGAAAGGTTGTACCCTCTTTCAATACTGGATAATGGTTGCCTTGAATTTATTTTTTAGCTAAAAAGTAATGATAGAAGTTTTTCTTAATACTTGGTGAATGACCCTATATGGTAGGATTGGCCTACTTGTGGGGTGTAAGACAAGCAGCCTGGTATATTCTGTTGAGGTTACCGCGGTGGTTATTCTACTGATGATGTGCCTCTAGGGTTTGTTATTGAGCTTACCTTCTTTCCTCAGATACGATCTATACCTTTTTAGTGTTGTGTATAGAGATCTTTGGCAAAATTGCTCAATTGGCTGAATATGGTTATGAATGGTTGGTTGTGAATAGGGTTAAGATTGATTGTGGCCGAATATGGTTATGAGGGGTTGTGGAATATGGTAGATATGGTTGTAAATGGGTTACTTAGGGCTGCTCATGAGGCCGTAGATGGTTGCTTATTGCATCGATGTTATGGCTTGGCGGCACACTCCCCTGGCTCTTGGAACAAATGAGGAACTATGGAATATCCCATCTATATGCATTATGATTAAGGGGATTAAGCACTCATACTTACTACCTTACATGTGGTTTTCAACTCCATCTAGGGAGGTGTAGGACTTACTTACTAACATCTCTTTATGTTACAGGTGACTCCAAAGTATAGATTGACTGCACGTATAAGCACTTCTGACCATGAAAAAATAGCGGTAATTAATGCCAAACTCTGTAAAGTCAAGAAACAAGTATATGTGGCCCACTTCAAGGCTAAATTGCCTCATAAGACTCGTCTCTGGCCTTATCTCATGAGATCTTGCAAAGAAAAAGGGGCTCCAAATTTTTTTCCCCCTTGTAAATGAAACCATCTCTGAATATATGATTAGATTTACCTTTCTTATTGTTTGTCTTTGAAAGCAATCTAGTTGGGTGACATCTATAACATGTGGGATACCCATGCATCACCTGCATACGGTGCCAATGCTAACTAAATGTTGTGTTGTTTCCATGGGTACAGGTGAGAGTTACCTTCCTAACTATGGTTTTCAAACTTCCTTGGCTTGAAGATGGCGGATTTATATATCTTTAGGCTCTTGATTCTCTTGTACTTATGTATAAAGACTATTTTGTACTATGAATGGAAATAATACCACCTTTTCATTGACATAGTTTCTAGTGTCTTTTGTAATTTGAAAGGATTCTTTGGTGTTTATGTTATATTGTTACTAGAACACACACACACACACACACACACACACATTTACTTTACTTGGGATGCTTCTCCCTGAATTCACACACACTGCACTCCTATTTCGGTCTCAATTGTCAGATTTGATGGTTATAATGTCTTGTGGTGTGTCCACACTTCCTATTGGGAGCCTCCGATGTTGGCAAAACTTATGGCTTGCCAATTAGTTGGATTTTTTGGCTTATAGGGCCCATTTTTGTTTGCTTCAGGTGGGATATACCCCTAAGTTCACTGTGGTTAGGTTGCTACTCTTGTGTTGGTGTGTTGCCACCCTATGGGCACCTGCCCTACTACCTTGATTAAATATAAAGGGTAACCTTTGGCATAACTGTGTAACAATAATACTACTGTTTTTAAAACCCTTCCCTTCTCTTGATCGTGGTTTTAACATTCCTCTTGAGCGTGAAAAATTATATGTAATTGGTGGTGAGGCAACATCCTCAAACCGTACTTTGTGATACTCAATGTCTTCCGCTGGTGGGGATCTTGGCACTGATGATTTCAAACACAGGCTTGATGAAGTAACTCTAAGAGCAAACATGCTACCTATCTAATCAGGTGAGGGGTTGTTTTACTCTCTCACTTAGCCTTGATTTTTTTGGTTTTTTGTCAATTATGGAAAGAGAGAGAGCGTCACTTTGTGTGGTGCTGTGTGATTATCTTAGTGATTATGGAGCAACCAACTGGCTCTCATGTGTTTTCCTCTACCTCTACCTGGTTAAACACCTAAACCATTTTTTGTTACTCAATGTTAATAATGTATTCTTAAAGGCTAACTGTTTGATTTGAGGATGCATGGAATCATTGTATGTTTAGAGGATGGTATCCTCTATCGAGCAACATCTTTATGAGTTGCTATTTTGAAACAGAAGTACCATTGTAAATAGGTTTTTTGTGTTACATTCTCCCCATTGGTTGACTCAATTGAACTAAGCTCTCTATTCTGGTTTTCCATATAAAAGACTCACCCCTCCGTGCTTTGGTTTTGGATGATGGCTGCCTGGACTGGTTGATAACAATATGTTGGTTTAAGCAAGCCTAAATACTCTGTTCATATTTTGCTTGACTGATCCTACTCTTGGTTGCTGGGGTGAAACTTACACTTGTTTCTTCCATTATATACTTGATTTTGTTTTCAAACAAAGGTATAAATTGCACTTATCTTCTAGTATTGCACTCACTAAGTTACACCTGGGGTATGATGTCTTTGGGATTGATTGAGCAATGCTTGCTCCTTCCCATGGATCACTCTCGAAATTAGGTAAAATTTCTTACATGAGAAAAAAAGTTTGTACATGTATTTTGGATGTGCCTAATAATAGAGTATCTTGAATTATTTTCAGCCGGTTGAACATGTAAATCATCCCTTGCTATTTACTACATGAGTTATGAGATTCTATTAATCATCTATTGATGATATATTGTCAAGTCTAGAATGTCCCACTCTGATAATACATAAAGGAGCCTAGCATCAAGTCTATAGTAAAACTTACTGTTGTGATTACATAAACTTTAATGTAGTGCAACAATAATTGCTATGGCATTACTGGGTTTATCCTTGCTATGAGTTGGTTATGATCTTCACATGCTAAGATCCTGAATGGGTTTGACCTGGCTTTGGTTTTGGATGGCCGGTTTAGGATCTAGGGTTAGAACTTTATCTTAGAATGATGTTTTGAGTAGTATTGACTGCTGCCACTTTACTTCACTTTCCAAATTCTCTTTGGTTACACAAAATGATTAATAGGTTGAATGCTTGACTTTTTATCGCACTAAATCAAATTCGTGTTAGTGTTAAGTTCTGACTCATGTTGGCTGAGAACATGATAGCTCTTGATGCTTTCAATCAATTTGTTGCTTATAGGAATTTTGATAATGTATTCCTAAACTAATAGGAGCTATATGACCTGGCAATAGTCGGGCATGTGCTGGCTCAAAATATTGAGTTGATATAGTACTATTTGAGCTTTCTTATCTTATACTATACCTTATGGTATATTTAATTTAGGTTTTCTTTGATCATCTACTCTCTTATGATCTCAAATAAGTATGATACCTGGCTATTGACAATTTTTTCTTACTAATAATTTGTTTACTAAAACCACTATAAACTATATATGATTTGGCTATAAGGCTTATTGGAAGTAATGCCTACTGGATGTTAGCATATGGTTTTACGGACTCTAGTAGGAAACCTCTACCTTAGTTGTAGGTTCTTCTTGGCATAAACTATCACGTAAATTACTGGTTAAGAGTTAGCATACCTTTTGGTTATTACAATAAATGGACCCCCTAAAATTTATCTCTTAAAGATAGTCAGTTGTATTACATGGATAAAACTATTTTTGAATAAGAAGTGATTAAGCCTAAACTTGATTACATGTCTTAAAACCAAGCCATTGTATTGATTTGATAGTTAGTGAGTAAACCATAGATGGTTTGGACTTAGATGTAATCATTTTTTTGTATATTTCATTACAAAACAAGAACATCTTCAAGCCTAAAAAAGAAGGGTGGGCTTCATGGGATAAAAAATGGTTAAGACACTTGGATTAGAAGGGGTGATGGCTTTCTGGTTAGAATTTAATCTAGTTATTATATATAATTTCCTTAAAAAAATAGGGTTAAGTAGCTACTTTTACAACCTATTATAAAGAGACCACTTGGATTAGAAGGGGTGATGGCCTTCTAACCACAAGCTTAAAATAAATTTTATAAAATCTTTTTGAAACACACATTTTACCTAATAAGTTCCTCCAGGTCTCACTATGACATCATTATATACATTTTGGGAATGGATACTTGGTGAATTAAACTCTTCATGAATGGTAGGTATAAGTTAAAAAGGTTTTAAGTAGGACATGGATAAACATTGATAGGTTTGTTGACACCTGTAATACATATTCAAGGCTAACAAATTTGTTGTCTTGTTTATATGGATGCAGGTGAGGACTCTATCTTTACTTAGGAACTTTTTGACTTTGTTGTTGTCCGTCACCGATATACTTAGCCTTTGTCACTTTAGTATCAATTGTTTTCAACTATCTTATGTATAAATAACTAGAATGATACTTCATTCTCATTATGACGTACAAAATGAATCAAAGATTGAATCTTTTTTGTTCTAATCCATGCACTTTGTCTAAAGCCAGCTGTCTTTTGAACTGATATGTTCTTTTGTGTATAAGTATTAGTTTAAAAACAACACACACACACACACACACACGTACTGATTTAATTGATTAATACTAGGCCCTCACACTCTTCTCTGCAAAAACACAGTCTCTAACACCCTAGGGTTTCCCTTCACTTAGTTCTTGTTGTAATTGATGCTGGTTTTCATGGATACCTTGAACCTTGAGCAAAATTTTATCCAAAAACCTCTTGAATACCTAAATTTAAAAGGTTCCCTTTCCCCTTCGGGATGAGTTGAGTTTCTCTATCTTACAGCGGGTTCCACACCTATTGGCTGCTTATAGGCCTTGGCCCTCATGGGAAGGCTTCCTTAGTGGGAGTGTGATAATCCTAACTCACTAAACATGGCACTTAAATGAGCTTTTGACCCTAACAAGGTGCATTCACGTATGTCTCCCTTCCCTCTTCCCTTGTAGCGTAAAAACTTGTCTACCATGTGCAGGTTACCCTGATTGGCTAAGCGTACTCCTAAACCCCCCGTCTGTCTCATCATATGAGCTTCTACTGAGATTACCCATGGTGGCCATATTGCGAATGCTATTTCAAAAAAATGCACACCTACTGAATGATCAAGATCTTCAGGGGACTCACCGCCGTGTACAAACAAAGAGCCTCACCATGTGATTTTGCTATTTATAGAGATGAGGGATTCTCTGGGCCCTCACTTAGACTTGTTTGCGTGGTGTGTGTTTGTGAAAGAGAGGAGTGAGTGTGTTGCTACTTGCTGAGCATCATGGAGTTGGTGGAACAACCATCTCAGGTCGGTGCTTATATGGTCTTGGTTTACTGTTCTTACTTTGTCTTTGTGTTATCACTGCACCCTGATCACATACTTTAATGGCATATCTGCATTACTAAGTTATACCTACTACTGGTGCTCACTACCTTTTTGATGTTTCCTGTCTTGCTATTGACTTTAAAATTAATCTTTTGCATAAGCTTTTTTGTGTTAAAGAAAAAAAAGAAACTCAAGGGGTGGGCACCCCACCTCCTCAACATTCTCATTCTGTACATTTGCCTGAAGTGCATTGTGGTTGACTAAACTGTTGAGGGCTGCTACTTTGAAGAAGTCGCCGCTAGTTCGGCTTGATACATACCGTATTATTGATGCCGTACTTGGCTGCATAAATTGTGTACAATCAATTCTTGGAGGGTTTTAATCTGAAGGTGGTACATAATTTGTACGTAATCTATGTTCAGTACATAATCTGCAGGTGTTTTTCTATAAAACAAATGGGGGGAGAAAAACATACATGCATCTTGCCTTGCACTTTTTCTTGATATGATCTGGCGTTATGTGCACTTACTATATAATAAAAAAATAAGGGGTTTTTTCTAATGGCGTTTCTGTACACAACCTAGGCACTTGGAAATTGATGCCGTAGCCTGCCTGATATGCATACCGAATGTAATGTTTTTTTCTAAAGAGGGGAAGGTTTTTTACTGATGTTGTGTGTTCTGACCTTATATCTGTACTCGGATGATTGGTGTGGCGTATGGAGTTTTAGTAGTGGTAAAAAAATAAGGGGATGACATCTCGTCTATTTTCTTGCTCACTTATTTGGCATGGTGGTCTGAGATTGATTGCACAATATATGGCTCCATCTCGGACTTGGGTCATGCATTTATACTTATAAACCTTAAACTTGAAAGCATTTAAAATACAGTAATGATTTAGATAATGTTTCCCTATGATGTATCTCAAATTTTGGCATCAAGAATATGGTGCTAGCATTGGTTTTTTCCAATGTATATGGTATCTTGTGGTTCAGAATATATCTTTGAAATGGCTTGGTAAGTAGCATGTGTGGTAGGAGAGATAGTACCCTTGAATGGACCACAAAAGAATCAACATTATGGTTTGATTGATTATTATTTAAAAAATAAAAATAAAAGAGAAATGGATGGGTGGCTTGTGACACTTGGATCAAAAGGGGTAGTGACCTTCTGATGAGAATTTAAAATTATTTAAATAGCTATTTAACACTAGTTTGGTACCAAAACAGGACACTTAACTGTCCTTTTTTTATGAATTTGAATAAAATGCTACTTGCATTAGACGGTTTATTTAAGAAAACCCTCTTAATATGCTTAAATATGTTAGCTAGAGGGTCTTTTAAAAATATAACCTTGCATTTTAGAATCTACCATGATCAAGAACCATACTCATCAAGTTGACCCTTGTAAGACTGCGATTGATGCTTTGAAGAAATCAACTTTATAAGCTCAAGAAAAAATGAAGTGACCTTGTAGAAAATTTTAGGTGGATTTCTCACAATTTTTCTATAGATAATTGAAAGTTTCATGCACAAAAAAAAAGACTTTGGAGTATATAAAATAATGAAAAGTTCCATGTGTTTGATATGGCCATTTCAAGCATATGTTGTATACAAAGAAAAATATGTTTGTGATGTATTTGTGAGTTTTAGAAAGTGATACATCGTTTTCCCTTTCCATTGAGAACGCAAGGTGGAAAGTAGAAGGGATTTGGTATTCAACAATTATTGGATCATTTTAAATATTCAAAACTGCATAAGAGAGAACTTTGATATTTTCATTCTTTAGACATAAGCATTCAAAACCTCAAATAATATTAAACTTTCCACGTATATAAACTAAATGTATCAAAGTACGTGGTACATACCCAATTGGTGTGCCTAAAACCTTGGTTTCAATGTTATTATGGAGAACTCAACATTTTCAAGAGTTTTTGAATGATAAAAAATTCAAGATAGAGTTCAAGCAACGAGATTTAATTGAGTTATGGAGCCCAAAAAATACGTAGTTTCTTGGTTTAAACATATAAATTCATTTATAGTTGTCAAGTTGCACTAGAATAGTACCAATTTCATGAGGGGGCCTTGGGAAGACCAAAATTATGCTCTTATTCAGCAAGTGCTCAAGTATGAAATTATGTCTATAACTTGCGTGTAACTTGGAAACTTATCTTTGAAATGCATTCCATTGTTTTGTAACACTAAGTGCTAGCACTTGCATTTTATAAACATAAAAAAGGACATCTCTACAAAAAGATATAAGAATTTTATTATTTTTTTGGCAAAATAGCTTGAAATTTTACTAAAATTTATGACTTAAAAGTTACCAAAATTCTCTCCATACGGATTGTATTTTGATATGGAAAAAAATCCAGTGTTTTCTTTCCCTCATAACCAACCTATGGTAAAAGCAAGGTGTAAAAAACTTCTTTCTAGCTTGACAAATAAATTGCCAAAACTTGGTAGAAAACCAAGACACTTTAGTGTCTCAGGACACTTAAGTGTCTAATTACAGAACTAGTGTTAAGGGCTTAAAAAATTGGGGTATATAAACCTTATTTATAACCTACTGTAAAACTCACTTGTATTTCAAAGGAGTGGTGACCTTTGAGAGTACAAAAAAGAATGTAATAAAGAAAACAACAAAAAATAGATATGTTTTAAAAAAGTGAGAGCTAAAAATACTGTGGACAACTGATTTTATGTTAGAAAAGTTGTAAGGTGGACATGTATAACAATTGATAAAGTCCATCGACACCTGTAAAATTCATTCAAGGCTAACATATATGTTGTTTTGTTTGAATGGATGCAGGTGAGGACTCTATCCTTTCTTGGATTTTTTCTTGGCATAGCTGCTTCTGATTGTTACTAATGCCAACATGACTCTTGTCACATTATAGAATGATCCGAACTGACTACCCCTTGAACAGAAATATTGGAATGTGACCTCATTCTTAGATAGCTATGTACAAAAATCATTCAAATAATGAGTTGTTTTTGTGCTACCCCTTGTCACTTGTATAAAGCCAATTGTCTTTTAAACTATTATGTTTTTTTTGTAAATGTATTAAATTAAAGACAGCAGCACACGCGTCCTACACACAAGGTTCTCCCAGTTGTCTAGGTGAACTAGGATTGTGTCTATAGAGATTGTCGGGCTATAGGGCTAGGTTGGATCCACTGTCTATAATTTTGGGTTAGGTTGGCTGGTGTTAGGCTAGACTATAATTTTGGATTCCTACTCACAACTATTGTAGACTTTGGACTTTGCCGGTTTTAGGACCACCTATTCTAACCTTGATTTTACATTATCTTTTAGGTACACACTCCGTATAGAATGACTTCTTGCATGAGAATCATCCAGGACCCGGAAAAACATTCAAGGATTTCAAAAAAAAATAGACACTACCTAAAAGAGCATCCCTCTAAACAAACCCATGCGCCCCCTAGATCTAGACCCTTTCTTGCTTGAAGTCCAAAAGAATTGTAATATCTTACCCTAAATAACCACCTTCTAACTCTTCATAGCATTTTTTACAGGCCATATCATTCTCTCTCAAGGCCTGGAATTATCTTTCAAACCTCTTTCTATGGCAACTTTTCTTGTACTGCATTGTTTAGCAGCTTGGAAGCATCAAAACTTATCTATGAACTGGCCCTTGCTTCAAACAAGAAGTGTTCTATTTTACACATGCTCTCTTTTAATGGTTGGGTCAAAATTTTGGCTACTTTAGATAAAGATGGTAAGGACGGTGTAGCTATGATCTCGCAATACATTGCTCAACTACCTATACTTGCCATGCAATACAACCAAACGTTGGCTTAATTTTCCTCCTCTTGTGCAGAACTGTCCAATTTTCTCAAAAAGTTATGCGGCCTCAATCCCACTTTTATTAGTACCTCTACTATCCCTATTATCCCACAATCTGGTGGCATCTTCTATAGGACAATGCTACCGTAGAAGCTATCAAGGAATTTCAAACTAACCTCTGCTTCCTCGCACTCGAGCCTATTGGATATGGTAAATCCAACCTTGTTTTCCCTTTTCTTTTGATTAGACAAATTGAGGTAGGATATTTTGGTGTTGACCATCAACTATGGGTCCTTCCTAACAAAGCTTTCTTGGCACCTATTCTTAGTGAAGCTTGGGTTTATCTAGCCAACCTCCCCGCTTCCACTTTAGAGGATTGCAGACTCAAGGTTCTTAAAGGTGGACAATTCATGGACAAAGGGGAGCTCATTAAGGCCCCTTTTAACCTGAATTTTATTGACCACTCTAAGTGTTCATCCAATGCTGGTCTATATGTTCGCACAAAAGGAAATTTGCAATTCGCCAAGAGCAATCCAGACTTCTACACTGAGTCAATTTGGAATGTTTTTTGACCTTACATAAAATGTGCCTGCAATTTTTTGGACTCTAAAGCTTTGTGTGAGTCTAGTACCATGTGGTTCGACCATGCCATTTGGTTTATTCTCAATCACTTAGAACAACTCTTCCATGAGAAACCTATTGACTTCCACTTATCCCTCATTTTCTCTTGGTTGGGTGGAAAATCCAAACCGCTATTTATTGCCCAAATTTCTTTTAATATCTTTCGTGGCTTGATGCTTGACATCCTTAAGGAAGTCAAATAAGAAGAATCGGGCACATATCTCACCACTTATGCCAACTATAATGGAGTCAAAATTATTTCTAGACTGCTCAATCCTTGCATCGATGATGATGGTTCTCCCTCACTTAAAAGACCTAACTCTTTAACCACCCCCAATAGTTGTTTCACTTCCTTTCTAACACCTAGTGCTTCCTCTAGCTTCAATAGAGGAAAATCTCATAGCTTTACTCGAGGGAGAGGAAGAAACACACAGATCCAACACCTCCTTGACATGTAACCTTTGTACCTTGTAGGTGAATTTTGGCCCTTATGGAGCATCTCTCAAAAAAGACATATACGGCAAAGCTTAGCTATATACACTGTTTGTACCAGAATGATCTCCAGGATTGGTTTTCACCCAAGTCGATCTTTTGTGAGTGTTTTGGTTTACTTTTTGGTAACCACAAGATGTTAGATAATGTTTTAATTGGCTGCACATATCATTGGCCTATTAAAAATTTAGTCTACAACAATGATTTTTAACACCACAATATTGCCCCAAATCGTTCTTGTGATAAATTTGATGATTTTTGTGTAAAGACTTTGGTGATCTAGGCAGGCATGTCAGCACTTGTGATCTTAAGATCATTGATAATCATGTTGTTCAAAAAATCACTGCTAAAGGGCTAAATCACATCCCAATCTTTCCTAAAAACCTATACCTTGCCCTCTCAACTTTACTTAGCTGTCTGACTGAGCTAGTCAATACTCTCCGACTGGAGAAGACAGTCCTACTAGACTTAACCAAATTAATTCAACAATGTTTTTTTTACAAAAAGTAACCCTTTTGCCACAAAAAGTAATCTACTGATAGCACTTGAGTCACACACAACCTCAGCCTAACATTTCAAACACTCGCACAAAGTTGGTTTATTGTTGGCCTTAATAAGTCCCTCAATTTTCTTACTCTTATTTGTAAAAACTTGGCTTGGAAATCTGCTCACATATGACTATTTGGGGGTGAGTACACTTCACTTACCTCCATTCTCCTATTGAAATTACCAAAGCTATCACAAAACACTGTGGTGATCTTGAATATTCCCTTGAGTCAGCCAAATTACCTGTTTTATTTCCAACCTATCAACATCACAAACACAAGTTTTGCTGGATTTTTGATGCCTCAAATGTTTCTCTACTGATACCACTAAGGACATTACTTCATGCCTTGATCTTGTCTTAACCAAATTTTGAATCTGTCTGTGCTTCGAAACAAAAGATGTGTTCAGATTTTCTCAAAATCCATTACAATCCCTTTTAGCTGGTCAAAAACTTTACAAAGGTTATTCTAAACCTCTCTAATCAAATCTTTCATCTTTTCTCTGTTGACATTACTCAGTGTTATGAAAACATTCTTCTTGGTGGGGATACAGGGCTAAAAAATGTTATGAAGAAAATGACTAAGATTGCATTTAAGCACGCTCGGTTAAGGGGACTTTCCCACATTTCTCTCGCCAAAAAACCTAGAGAATTAAGAAATTAAACTCATCTCATACATCCCACTTCGACAAGAATAAACTTAATAACATCATTTCATGGCTTCTTGATAATTATTTTGTACACTTTGGTGGCCTGTGCTATAACCAAAGCCTTGGTATACCAATGGGCTTTTCATGCTGACCCCTTATGTGCAACTTATACCTTGCCTTTTTTGAATATAAATGGTTCCTTGAGACCAAGAAGAATAAAGATACCAATCAGAAGCTTTCTGTGTTTAATCATACCTATAGATATATACTGCACGTCAGAAGTTTGCACTCTAGTTTCATGAGCTCTCGTTCTCCCCCCTCTTTCGCAACACTCAACACACATCACATCAAGACAAATCGAATGAATGGCATCAGGGAAGCGACATCAGGTAAAGATTGTATGGAAATATGTGAAGATTGTATACTTAATTGAGAAACTGTACTTGAAGGCTAATATTATACACTTGTTATGATCGAGTTAATTCATGAGTAATTTTATTTTAGTCAAACATTGGCTTTTTCACAAGGGATGAGTACCATACTCATGGATATGTTGTGAGATGCTCTCACACAACTAGAGTTACAACCATTGAAGTTTTTTGATGTTTGACAATCCACTATTAAAAATTTTATGTTATTGAAGTCAAATGATGAATTTACTTTGAGATAGAGGAGTATTGACCTTTTTATGGTACCATGAACTCGTACACTTTCTCTCTCTCTCTCATTAAAAATCTTATGTTATTGAAGTCAAATGATGAATTTACTTTGAGATAGAGGAGTATTGACCTTTTTATGGTACCATGAACTTGTACACACACACACACACACACATACGCACACAAAATTACATGAGGTCTTTCAAGTGACTCTTTTATTAAATTTGACAAAAAGAAGCCTGGCTGTTGATAAGTATTTTGGGATCCCCTCATCTACATCTCTATTAAACCGCCCATTACATGATCACACAAACAACTGTCGCAGTAAAAGCAGGTGTTTGGACGCTTTGCTAAAGGTAAGATACGAGTCGCCAAGACTAACCCATACTCCCGGGTGCATGGAGTACTGTTAAAATATCCTCTTAATAGATGACCATAACTACGATACAAAAAAATCTTATGAGGTGGAAGGAATTGGGCTAGCAGGTATAACCGCTCAGAAAAACCTGGCTTCAATGAATGTTCTATGTAATAATACTGTGGCCCTAGGCCCAGAGCCTGAGTTACCATCGCGAATCTGATATTGTTCCTAAAATGCTCGCGACCCCAAAGGGTTACACGAGTCACTCGGTTCTAATATGTCCACCATTTAGTTTGGGAAACAGAGGTTCCTAATTGCGGAAATAGATGAAGTTCATAATGGAGTAAAGTAGCACTCCGAGTAGATTCACCTGATTGATAAAGGTGTGTTGTTGCTATGGAAAAAACCAGTTCTCGACTGTAGGCCATTATTGGATAAATACACCTAAGGAGCAAATAAACGGATATGTAAATAACTTGAGTACAGTTACTCCATACTGATACCTTGGACGTGGTTATGTATAGATGTCATCTGGCTTTTATAGACCCACCTTTTGACTTCGAGACAGAATTGGAAATAATAAATGATCACCAAAAAGTGATGTTGCTATGTAGTGTATCTCACACCGTTAAGACCATGGCAGGTATAATGTACTCTAGTGGATGGCTGCATGACATAAGCTAATTGTAAGGTTCTGTTGAATTGATAACGGGGTGTGTGGGATCAACCTAGGCTAGGTACAAAAATCTCGTAAGGGGTTACGAACCGGGTATCGACTGCATAAGTTTTTTTGGTTGGTTGTCATGGTGTAACTTGGTACTATAGGACTTGACCTTGCTTTTAATTTTAAAAAAATCTCTCTATACACTCAGTAGCGTTTTAAAGCTTCTCTGCATTTGTGTCGGGCTTCCTGCAACACGCCATTGCCTGTGCTAGGGTTGAGTTGGCAGGTGATTGCAGCAGCGAGTGTTGGGGCGACTTTGTCTAGATCAACCGGATCTTTTGTTGGGGATAATCCCGGAGTATATGGCCCGTATGGGCACCCTCGTGTGTGGTAGCTGGTCTGAGTCAGTGGCGAATCTGCTCCGGATTTGCTTCAGCAAATATAAATGCCTCTTAAAAAGTGAGTACTCTTACTCACTTAGCACCGTGCTGTATTCACCTGTGCGTGCATTCTAGACTGTGTGGGTTAGAAGCTATTTTCTACTGTGTGCTCAAACATGCCAAAAAAGAATGGGAAGGAGATTGTGGAAGCTTCTTCGTCTCCTAATCTACAGGTTAACAAAAATTCTTTCTTGCTCTCGAGAATGTCTAAAAATACTGTGAAGCTATGCTGAAACTGTTTTGAGAAGCTGTGAAAAAACCAGTAATTGCGTTCTTCTCTCTGCAGTTTTTAACAACATGACCCTTCTTGTCACAGTAAAAATTAGCTACCTAAAAATTTCTCCTTCTTTGTTTTCTTCTTAAAAGCATTTGATGTAGTCCCCTTGCCTTTTGCATTGGCTGTGAAGGCAACATCACCTCCACCATCCCTGGTCCTAAGTCGCAGCTCCTCTTCAAGCGACATTGCACTCAGTTCTTCAAACATAAGAGAGGTTGGACAAACTTGAGTGTTGAGTGCCATAAACGAGACCATCATATCTTGCCGAAAGTATGCGAATGCAACACCGAGCTAAATCTTTTGGAGAAATAGCCACACAAACGGCAGCTAATTGATCTTGGAGGTCCTTAATGAGTCCTTAATATGATTGATAAAGGCCTCCACATTCTCTCCATCAGCAAGATTCTCAACAGCAAGCTGATTTTCTAGATTTTGAATTCTAGTGTGATTGTGTGCCTTATATTGGTGAGACAATATGTTCCAAGCCTCATGTGCTTTAGTGGTATGATGAACCAAAGTGAGGATAGAATCACTTACACACATGACAATGGCGCATAATGCATATGCATTCCTTATTTTCTAGGCATGTAGAAGAGTAGCATCAGGGGGAATTACAACGCTTGGATTTGCCGGATCATTTATTGTAGTGGGCTCTCGGTCTGCACCATTTGGTCTCAACACCGTATCCAACAATTCATATGAATCTAGAATTGCGGAAATTTTGAATTTCCACAATGTGTAGTTGGTGCCGTCAAGCTTTCCTTCGGTGAATGCAGGTGGATGAATGCGAAGCGAAATAGCACCGGCAACAACACTTGAAGATGCCGACATACTTGATTTTGCAAAGTAATATAAGTACTTCTTGTACTTTCTTTGCTACGAGCACCTAGTGCTTTGATACCATGTAATAAATTCATAATACAATAAGGATCTAGTAGCAAGAGTAGAGAGAGATACGATGCAAAGTAGATTAGTGGCAAATCAAAAACTTTAGATTAGCACACTATTACAAAGTGATGGCGTCATCCACCCATGCGCTCTCAAGGTAGAGCTTAGATGGCGATTTAGAAAACTAGAGCAAGTAGGAATACAAGGGACTAACAATCCTTCAACAAGGATGTGTTGTGTACGTCAAGTGTGCACACCATACTACCAAATTACTCATGAGAAGGCCTCCTTATATAGATGTAAGGGAGCCTCTAAACGCCCATGTGCAGCCACCCTTAGATAGCCAAGTCCAAGTAGGGCTCTCCCATGCGCCCATGTGTAGCCGCTTTTGGGTAGACAAGTCCTCCTAGAACCTCCTAGAACTCGGCCACCATCCAAGGAAATTCGGCCACTAGCCAAAGACCACTGGCCGCGGACCATCGGCCAAAGACCACGGACAACCGGCCCTTGCCACCGGGACAGCCATTTTCCGATTGTCTTTCAACCGTCGTCCGCCCGCCAAGATATTCCAGTGAAAAGGAATATATCGAAGAAAAGGAATATTAGAGACCCCCAAAGTTGGCCCTGAATTTTCTGTGTACCATCCACGATCACAAATAGAGATCTCATCAACGTGCAAAGCTGGAATCCACCAAATATATGTGCACAATTGGCTTCTCCTTGTCCTTACAAACTATGCAGCATGTATTGTGGTGGCAAAACTGAGAGAGGTGGGCAAGTATACCAACAGTGATTGGGGGAACTACATGCTATTGTACTCTTGAGTCTAGTTTCTTGGAGCTCACTGTGCTCTTGTATTCTCTTGTCGATAAGCTTAGAGCAGTCTTTTGGCTCACATATTGTATTTGCTCCAATTGTACTGATTTGATTGAATATAATCCAATTCCACTCTATGTGTCATTTCCATTTCAGTTACTATTTCCAGCTCCATTTTAGTATCATTGTCTTGTCTAATCTGTTGTTTTAAGTCTATCTCTTTGAACTAACAACCGATTCTTAACCCAACACTGGAATAGCTATCTAAAGAGACCATCTCATTCCATTTTGATTTCTCAATACACAGCCCAGCTTCCTATACTCTCTGTACAATATCAACAAGAGCTTGCCTTATTCTCATCTTCTAGGCTTGATTTGTCTAGCATTTTGAAAAAACTATGCGGCCTCAATCCTTCCTTTGTAAGTATCCCGGCTACTCCGACTATCCTTTAAACAAGTGGTATCTTTTGTAAGGATAGTGCTACTCTGGAAGCCGTCAAGTAATCTTTGCTCCCTCAATGACTCTAACCTCTTAGAAATGGTGCCAAAAATTTGCAAAGTCTTTCCCTTCCTACCTGTTAGTAGGCAGATTGAAATTGAATCTTTTGGGGTGGACCATCAGCTCTTGGTCTTACCTAACAAAGCCTTTTTAGCACCAATTCTAAGTGAAACCTGGGTTTACCTTGCTAACCTCCCTCCCTCTACTATTGAAGATTGCAGACTCAAAATTCTGAAAGGTGGACAATTCCTTGACAAAGGGGAACTCATAAAAGCCCCCTTCAACCTCAAACTCATCGATAATTCCAAAGTCCCTTCCAATACAGGCCTCTACATCTGTACAAAGGGAAACATGGAGTTTTCCAAAAGCAACCCTGACTTCTACACAGAATCCATTTGGAATGTTTTTTGGCCCTATGTTAAATGTGCGTGCAAATTTCTTGACACTAAAGCTTCATGCGAATCCACTATCATGTGGTTTGATCATATGGTTTATTCTCGACCATCTAGACCTACTCTTCCTGAAAAAACCCGTAGACTTTCATCTCTCCCTTATTTGCTCTTGGTTAGGTGGCCAAACAAAACAAATAGTAATTGTTCAAATTGCTTTTAACATCTCTCGTGGGCTAATGCTGGATATTTTGAAGGAACTAAAGTTTGATGAACCTAGGATATATCTAAACACTTATGCCAATTATAAAGGTGTAAAGATTATCACTAGCTTACTCAAGCGTTGTATTGATGAAGATGACTCCCCTTCTCTAAAAAGACCCAATTCTCTTTCTACTCCCAACTCTTTTACTTCTTTTTTGACACCTAGCTCTTCATCTAATCGAGGAAAATCTCGTAGCTACACTAGGGGAAGAGGTAGAAACACCCCAATCACGAACTTTCTTGAATTGTAATCATTGATGAAAATGTAGGTTGCTATGAGCCCATGTAGAAGGAGGTTTCTCAACAAAAAAGTTCTAAGCCAGGACTTTATTTACGTACACTGTCTCTTTCAGAATGATCCTCTCAACTGGATACATCCTAAAACACTATTTTGTGAGTGCTTTGACCTACTTTTTGGCAATCACAAACTACTGGACAATGTACTTATTGGCTGGAAATATCAAAAACCCATTGAAAATTTGGTTTACAATAATGATTTTCTTCGAAATAACTCAGTCCCTGAATGTATTTGCAATCGGTTTATCACATTTTGCAAAGACTTTGATACATATGGTATGCATGTTTGTACCTGTGATCTTAACATCATTGAAAATATCAAAGTCCGCAAAATCATGGCTAATGGGCTTAATCACATACCTAACTTTCCTAAGAACCCATAGCTCGCTCTATCAGCTTTACTTAGCTACTTAATTGACCTTGTCAATTCTCTCCGACTGGAAAAGACAATCCTATTGGACTTAACCAAAGTGGTGAAAGAATATTTTTTCCAAAAAATCTCACAAGTATCTAGGAAATGGTTATCTACAGGTAACTCCTGGTTAACACCACAACTCGCTTATGAATTTCAAAGAGTATCAAAGAAGTGGTTCATAGTCGGTTTGGATAAAAGCTCTAATTGTCCCACTCTTATTTGCAAAAATGTAGCTTGGAAAGCTACTCATTCTCGGGTATCCGGGAAGGAATTCACAAGAATTAATACATCTCTACAAACAATTACCAATAACATCTAAAGACACTTAGAGAATTTGGTATATTCTCTTTAGGATACTAAATTGCCAGTACTTTCTCCTACCTATAAGATTCATTAACATAACTTTTGATGGATATCAGATGCTTCAAATGGCATCTTTATGGATGTCACCAAAGATATCACTCTTTGTCTTGACCTTATATTAGCAGAGTTTGAACTTATCTGTGCATCTAAACAAAAAATCTGGCATAACTTTCTACAAAAACAATACAACCCCTTTTGGATAACAAAAAACTCTACCGAGGTTTCTCTTAACCTCCCTAAATAAATTTTTCATCTTTTTACAGTAGATATTACTCAGTGTTATGAGAATAGTCCCATAGAAGGTGATCTTGGGCTTAAAGATGTACTATCACAGGTTATTAAACAAGATTTTTTTAATGCTAGCAAGAGGGTTTTTTTCTGCATATCTCTTTCCAAAAAACCTAGATGGTTAAAAAAGACACACTCTTGCTACCCCTTGCACTTCAATGAAGAGAAGTTATGTCTCTACATATCATGGTTACTTGAAAACTGTACTATTCTCTCTAGAGGACATTGTTTAACCAAAGCCTTGGCATCCCCATGGGGTTCTCTTGCTCCCCTCTTATGTGTAATATATACCTTGCCTTCTTCAAATACAAGTGGTTTCTTAGAGCCATGGGAGATAAAAGTGATAAACTTTCACTATTCAGACACACTTATAGGTATATGGATGACTTATTGAGCGCGCGCACGCACACACATGTCACTTTCATCTATGGATTACTATTTTGAGAATGGATACTTGTTAATATTTAACACTACGGATGGTAGGTATAAGTTAAAAAGGTTTTAAGTAGGACATGGATAACAATTGATAGGTTTGTTGACACCTATAATACGTATTCAAGGCTAACAAATCTATTGTCTTGTTTATGGATGCAGGTGAGGACTCTATCTTTATTGAGGATCTTTTTGGCTTTGCTGGTGTCTCTCTCTCTCTCTCTCTCTCTCTCTCTCCTCAATGTTTGTGAGAAAGTCGCTCGGTTTTCTCTTTGCTCGAGCATGTTCGCTCATCGTTTGTTAAAACTCCTAAAGTGAAAGAGGCCAAGTTCGACGGTGATGGATCTTAACCCATTCCATGTTGACTACAATGCGGTAGAATGTATCATCAACAAGTACAAAACCAAGCACACACCGAGTGAACATGCCATTCTCGAGTTCAAAGACAAGGAGGGACGGCTACGACTACTCCAGCACAGAGAGAGAGAGAGAGAGAGAGAGAGAGAGAGAGAGAGAGAGAGAGAGAGAGAGAGAGAGAGAGAGAGAGTCGGCATGGTGGTGGCATCAAACCTCCCAAAACTAGAAAAAAACCCTTGAAATAGTCAACGTAGATTGTTTTAGGGTTTTATTTATCATTTTGTTTTTGGAGAACTCTTTGAGATTTTTTTGTTTTGTTTTTGGAGGTTTGATGCCACCACCATGCCGACTCTCTCTCTCTCTCTCTCACTCACTCTCTCTCTAATGACTATTTTAGGCTTTTTTCTTTAGTTTTTGAAGGTTTGATGTCACTACCATGTCCGACTCTCTCTCTCTCTCTCTCTCTCTCTCTCTCTCTCTCTCTCTCTCTCTCTCTCTCTCCCCCCCCCCCCCCCCCCCCCCCCCGCCCCAAAAAAAGAAATTGGAATTTTGATGTTGCTATGCTGGCCACTCTTCAAGAAAAGTGTGCCTCAGTGTAGCCTTGAGCCGATTTTATCACTTGTTTCTCTCACGAATGTTTTGGATGAGCACTGGATGTTGAAATATCAAAATAGCCAATAAAAAGGAGGCGGAGAAGATGAAAATTCATGTAGAAAATTCATAAAAATAGAGTCCTATTTGAATCTACCATAAAGGGAATTTAGTATGTTTGTGAAATTGATCTCTTTCTCTCTCTCTCTCTCTCCCCTAAACTCTCCATATGCCTTGAGAAACTTCTCTCTCTCTCTCTCTCTCTCTCTCTCTCTCTCTCTCTCTCTCTCTCTCTCTCTCTCTCTCTCTCTCTCTCTCTCTCTCTCTCTCTCTCTCTCTCTCTCTCTCTCTCTCTCTCTCTCTCTCTCATGAACTCTAGTGCAAATGCCTTGTTCTCATCCCTCTCTTGCGCGTCTGAGCTGTGTAGAGGCTATCGACCAAGGACTGAAATAACGCTTGGCCATTGCACTGCACCATGCAAATCTCCTCAAAGTGGCTGACATCACCTCCCTAACGTCAGCAAGTTGGGCTTCATTCTCCGCAACCAGAGCCTTGCCATCTCAATCTCATAAAAAATGTGTATCTCTCACACTGGCTCTCTTACAGATCTGAGTATGAGGGAACACGCCATTGGAGATGTCATACAGATGCTTAAAATGTACCGGCCTGTAGTAAAGCAGTGGTGCGATCACTAGGGCCGATAGGGCAGCCAAAGTAGGGTGTAGTATAACCATGAGCTTCCTTCCATCCACTGCTTGAGCTTACTCAGCTCAGCTTCTCTATCGACCTGCCAAAGCGTATTCAAATAGCTCGATGACAACCTTGGCGAGCTGTGTTGCAAGCATAGCTGCCATAACAAATATGCTTGTCTGCAAGACACAAAGAAGATCCAAATGATCAAAAATTCACCTTAAGCCTTCCCTACTTTGCTACCCTTGTCTGTATTCTCTTCAGAAACGTGTCTCTCTCTCTCTCTCTCTCTCTCTCTCTCTCTCTCTCTCTCTCTCTCTCTCTCTCTCTCTCTCTCTCTCTCTCTCTCTCTCTATTAAAAACAAAAAAAAAAATCTACTGGAAACAGTCCGCGCTCGTGCGGACTGTTTCCAATAGTTTTTTTTAAGTTTTTAATAGAGGGTACGATCACTAGGGCCGGGGTGAAGAGTGCATGAGTGGCCATGGTGACAAGAGGGCTCTAGAAGCCATCAACATTGAGAGATTTGGTGTAGAGGGAAAAAAATACTACTAGGACAGTCCACGCTGGTGCGGACTGTTTCCAGTAGTTTTTTTTTAAGTTTTCGATAGAGAGTGATATTGCTGCACATTAATTGATCAGAGAGAGAGGGGGTGTGAAAAGGTTGGAGAGCGAGAGTAAGAGAGAGAGAGAGAGAGAGAGAGAGAGGAGTAGGAGAAGTAGACAACGTACAAGGCTCCTTGATGAGAGGGTACGATCGCTAGGGGCCGGGATGAAGAGAGCATGGGTGGCCATGCTGACAAGAGGGCTCTAGAAGCCATTAGCATTGAGATTTGGTGTAGAGGAAAAAAAACCTAATGGAAACGTCCGCACGGGTGCATACTATTTCTAGTAGTTTTTTTATAGTTTTTAATAGATAGAAATAGGGCTGCACATTAATTGATCAGAGAGAGAGGGGTGTGAAAATTCAAGAGAGATAGAGAGAGAGAGAGAGAGAGAGAGAGAGAGAGAGAGAGAGAGGCTTTCAACTAGGGCTAGAAAATTACTTTTTTGCTAACTAAAGAAAATAAGGACAATCTTGAAATTCTATCGGTTGTTCTTCAAAACAAGGTACCAAGATTTAAGAATTTCAACCGGTTAAAATACATTAGACCCCGATTTTTCCTAAAACTGGTTTCAACTACAGCCAATTGTGACTTATGCAGCTTAAAAGAGACACAAGAACATGTCGTCTACTAAGCAGGCATGAATGGGAATAAAGACAGAGTGGTGGCAAAGACGATATGTGTTGTTGTTCTCTGTGGCATATATATATATATATATAGAGAGAGAGAGAGAGAGAGAGAGAGAGAGAGAGAGAGAGGAAAAATTCAAGGTGCCCTTAAAATCTTCACAAATATGTCTCTCAACAAAGAGTATCATAAGATGGTGAGTCTTATTAGTCTTTAGTTTTGTACTGGTTGTTTGTAACAATTAGCTAAGCAATTATCACCCTTGCAAGGGAATATGTGTGCATATATACAAAATCTAATGAGGTGGTGGATACATGCAAGCAATAGGGTGGATCAACTAGTGTTGTTTGGCACACATTTCAAAAGAGACCATCACTAGCAAAAAGCGAAGGTAGGACACAAGGCATCTCACTAGCGGTGCTAGTGAAAATCCTCATGAGGAAAGAGCTGAGAGGCTATGGGTGGTGCTACTGCCATTCTTACTAGCATTGACACTCATGGATGGGTAGCAATAGTGGGGAAGCTCAAGACAAACAAATCAATAGCCATGGTGGCCAATCTAAAATGATGATGTAGGGATACCTTAGAGTAAAGCGGGATAGTCCAATTTTCAAATAAGTTGTGGTTGGGCAGAGACAGAAAGGGGGTGAGAGGTGTTTAGGGATAGCTAAACTATTGTATGACTTTTGCTATGCAAATGCCTTTTATGTTTTTTTTTTAAAATATCAATCATGTTAGGATCTGCTCGATTTTATGATTGCTCAAAAAAATTTGCTCGGAGTTTCGAATTCCCCCACTTTAGTATCAGTTGTTCTTCACTATCTTATGTACATGTCACTAGAATGATACCTCATTCTCACTATGATGTACAAAAATGAATCAAAGACTGAGTCATTTTTGTGCTAATCCTTGTCCTTAGTCTGAAGCCATCTTTCCTTTAAACTATTATGTTCTTTTGTGTATAAGTATTTGTTTGAAAATAATCACACACACACACACACACACACACACACACACACACACACACACACACATGTATACCTATATAGCAGTTTGATTATATAAATAGAAGAAAAAAACGTATGCAAGCAGGAGTGACCATAGAGGTGGCTTGGGAGAAAGTAGCTACTGAGTTCTCGATCGTGGGGTGTCTTCTCACCTTGAGCATGCGAGATGCGCTTTATAAGGTGAGGGTGCTCTGGCCCCTCACTTAGTATGTGGGTATTTTTTCTCTCTGCGTGTGTATTTCAAAGAGAGGTGTGAGGGCTTTAATACTGAGCAGCTATGAAGGTTGTTAAACTACCATCTCAGGTCGGTACTCACCTTGATAATAGTACCTTGATGACATACAATAATGCTTTTTTTCCTTCCTGTTACTATGAGGAGGTTAGGTTATGTTTTGCCATTTGTGCAATTACCGACTTTTTGTACCTGGTTTTTTGATATTATGCCACGATTGCAAAAATATGCTGGAATTAATTATTTGTAGGATGGATGGTGAAAAATATTATGGCTTGCAGAACACATTTTTAGATGGTGATAGTTGGAACTAATCATGTTGATTATTGTTGGTTTTTTTTTTGTTTTTTTAGGCTGATTAGTTTCTTGTAACAAAGGTTTTTTCATAACTTGTACAATGCCCTTAATTCATTAAGGATGAGGATTTTTGGTAACCCATGCACAACCAGAGTAGAGGTGCTTGATATGGCAGCATTCAAACTATAAAAAATGAGGGATCTTTTGGTCTTTACAAGTACATTGTCATGCCGTTTGGATTGACCAATGCACCAGCCACATTTAACCGCTTGATGGAGAAGCTGTTTAGGCCTCACCAAACCTTTACTGGAGTGTTATTTGATGATATAATCATCTACTCTAATTCATTAGAGAAACACAAACAACACCTCCAGGTAATATTTCAAGTTTTGCGATAGAATAAGCTTTACATAAATCAAAAGAAAAGTGAATTTTTCTTCAAGAGATTCAGTATTTAGGTCACATTATCTCTCAAGATGGCATCCAAATGGATCCATCAAAGTTAGAGGTAATAAAAGGATGGCCTAATCCAAGGAATCTGCATGAATTAGGAAGATTTATAGGTATGTGTGCATACTATAGATGCTTCATAGAAAATTTCTCACAAATCACAAAACCATTACATGACCTAACAAAGAAAAAAGCTAGGTATATATGGTCCACCAAGGAGAACAATTCTTTTGAAAAGCTAAAGAGAAGCTTATCTCTCAACCTGTGCTTACATTGCCAGATCTCTCAAAGCCATTTGAGGTCCAATGTGACGCTTGTGGTAATTGCCTTGGAGCTGCTTGTCTCCAAGAAGAGCACACCATAGCCTATGAAAGTTGAAGGTTCAACACTGTTGAGAAAACTCTAGGCATATATGAAAAGGAACTCTTAGTGGTTCTACATGCTCTAGATTCATGGAAGCACTATTATTGGGGACACCTTTCATTCTGCAAACAGATCACCAAAGCCTTAAGTAGTTCAGGACGCAGACCAAGCTCTCCGACAAACAAATGAGGTGGGCAAATTTCCTTTCACAATTTCATTTTCATATTGCTCACATTGCTGACAAGCATAATCATGTAGATGATGCACTCTCAGATGACCGAGAGTGAACGTGGTATCCATAGCAACTCACAATGATCTATCTTCTATGATAGATGAGTACACTATCGATCCCAATTTTAAAGATGTGATTTCAGCCCTTGCACTAGGGAAGAAGGAAGAACTATTTACCGTACAAGATGGTTATCTTCTCTATGGCAATAGACTATGCATTACTAACTCACTACATGAGAAAGTAATGTATGAATCTCATGCTCCTCCTTATGCGGGAGAGGGGGGGGGGGGGGGGGGGGGTAAAGAGGGGAGACTAGTAGAGAGAGAGAGAGAGAGAGAGAGAGAGAGAGAGAGAGAGAGAGAGAGAGAGAGAGAGAGAGAGAGAGAGAGAGAGAGAGAGAGAGGGAGAAAAAGAGAGGTACGTATAGAGAAGGAAAGAGAGAGAGAGAGAGAGAGGCAGACAAGGAAGGGGGGCAACTTAGAGAAAGTGAAAGAGGGAAAGGGGAAGAGAGAGAGAGAGAGAGAGAGAGAGAGAGAGAGAGAGAGAGAGAGAGACTTTTTAGCATTGTTTTGCAGATCAAAGCCATTGGGTCAAAGTTAGTTAAGAGACTTAAGATGGCTCCTGTGATGAAATCTGATGCTGGAGCTTACGTCAAATTCATTAACAATGGAGAGGCAATTGGACTAGGCCAGGTCGAGAAGACATCAAACTTAGCTTGTCTTCATGGTAGCATATTACCATCTGATTGATTTTCTGTTGCAATGATAGAAGTATATGATGGCAAGGATGCTCCACTTCCCCATGTCCCTTCGACAAACGAAGAAATGACTACCTGGGAAAAGATAGAGAAAAGTCCTATTGCGTGGCCTTAAAATGATATGTATTGTTTTTTGGTATTTATAATGGTGTTAGATTACCTTCTCCTTGTGTGTAGACTACTAAAGGTCCAATATTGTGTTTTTTGTTTATTGGAGACTTTTAAAAATGGCAAGGAAAGAGCCACTAGAAATGTCTCCACCTGCTAGTGTCTCACTTTGCAAGAGCAAGCCAGTTAGCAATGTGCCATCACCACCTATTGCAACCTCAAAAGAAACATCTAAAAAGGGTACAAAAGGAAAAGCAAAACTGCAGGAGGAAGCCTCTTCTAAGGTTTTTGTTGATGTTGAAAACTCTGAAGAAGAGACCGATGACAAGGAAATGGAGGCATACATGTCAGTAGGAGCGAACGACTGAATTTCCAATTAACGAAGATGTTATAGTTCACCAAGATATGTTGTCAAAACATCTTAAAACCTTGAAGGTACATAGGATCATCCGAGTGAAATAGAGCAATAATTGTTGCAAAGTGTGGTTTTAACATCTTCTGTACCATGTAGGAGGAGCGCGAAACTCCATTCCCTTGGGTGCCACTCTGCCAATTGACTAAGCTGGAGAAAGCAAGACAGGTTAGCTGGGATGCTAAACAGCTAAAACCATTGGCCGATGCATTCTTGTTGGAGGGGCATTATGAGCCTAAGGGAAGCTTATGCTCTCTTGATGCACCAGGCCATCCTTCTCTCGAAGTAGACGATGACATCTTGTAGACATGGGATCCCTTGTGGCAAGCAGTTAATGAAGATTTTGAGGCCAAAATCAAAGACACTTACTGGATTGACTTATCCAAAAAAATGTTGTACATGTGGGATAAAAATCACATGGATGGGACTTCTGAAAGAGAGCAAGCTATATTGTTGATGGTATGAACTTGCATATGTGCTCATTGCACCTGTTATGAATCTATTTATGTTGTTTTAGGTGCTTCTTACAAGAGAGACAACAACGTGCACCCAAGAGTTCAAGTTGAGGTGGTGAAAATCGACTCTTTGAACAAGGCTGATATGTTGAGCATTGTCATGCATATAAACATGTAAGTTCTTTGGGTGTTAGTGCACGAGCATTTTTGAAAGTAGTTTGTCTTAAAGCTTTCTTTTACAATCCAATGTAAATTAAACGACACATGATATGTGGCTACCTCTTACACATACATGCTATGGATGATGCGAGCAATGGGGCTTGCTTCAAAAATGACGAAGCTGTCGTGTGTTATGTATGGTTGGATGCAGATAGATATTGACAAGAGAATTGGGAAGAAATCATGGTACAATCTTCTTGTCGCTTTGATGTCATAGTTTCTGCATCCGGTAAGTTGCATCAAAGATTTCCAAATTATAATTAGAGCATTTTGTTTCTTTTAAAGATTTAAATCAACATTTGCCATCATGTGTGTAGAAGAAATATGCCCTTGCTTTTAAAAAAAGTATGGCTGAGAAGGATACAATGCTTCCCTCAGAGTTTTAGGCCCAATACAAAAAGGCATGCTTTGAAAAAAATGGTCCTTCTAGAGAAATAACAAAACATGCATTGGCCATTGTTGATCCGACCTTGGGAGGCAATTTATGGAGGTTGGTTGCATGTAATTTTTTAATGAAAATATTCATAGAGTATAGATCAATATTGATCCACATGGAGGTCCATGCAGGACATTGCTCTCAATTGAGTGGATTAGCCGTTTGAAATGGGTGACAGAAGAACGATTGTATGGGTTGGCTTGTGTAGATCTCCTCACAAGGAAAAAAACCTACTTTCTTCGGGTGATGGCTTCCAGTGACTCAACAAATGTGAAGATTTCAGACATCCCTTAGATTGATAACTTGACTAACTCACCGCCTTCCTATTTTTTCATTACACTATGAGAATATTTGAAATACACAATGTTTAATTGCAATAGGAAAATCTGCTATCTTTCTAGAGTGTCTGTGGATCGAGGTTTTGTGGCCGTCTATTATAAAAGAGGTCGAAAATGTGCGTAGCTCTGTCAAAGTCTACATTTAAAATTGATATCTGGTTTGGACCTTGACTCATCCCTAAAGGATGATACCAAAGAGAAGCACAAGGGTAAGACCTTTGCTTATGAGGTAAGATTAATGAAGAAAGGAACACAATCTGAGGTGAGCAAGGCCTTGGCAAACACATGGAAAAGATGTCTATGCAAGTATGTACATTACATATTTACATTAAGAATGAACAAGCTGATTTTGTACCTTATAATACATCACTTTGTGTTAGATGGTTACAAAAGCAAAACTTCAACATTAAATGTGTCAAAAGTTTGCAGACATTGCTTGATGTTGAAAAAGCAGATTGCATTTTCAACCCAATGCAGATAGCACATAATTTCCAAAGCAATGTCTATACAATTTTGATATAGTTGTTGGAGTATGGTGAGGGGGAATTCCCTCCCAACAAGGAAAAGACACACAATGATGTTGTTAAGGAAAGGGAGGAAAGAGCGCATGGAGGTGCACACTGTAAGCATCATCAAGCTGCCCAAATCCTCGTGGCGATGGAGTCTAGGGTGCAAGCATCTCAAAGAGAAGAAGTTGCTACTATGTCTCAGGTCTATGATTTGTAGTTTCATAAAAAGATTTTTTTCTCCATTTTTTCTCCATTTTTCTCATAAAAAGATGGAGCATTTTAGAGATGCTACAAGCTCACAAGCTCGCAAGGACCTATTTGTAACGAGAAAAAATGTAAGTTTTGCTGCTGCTCATAGAATAATAAAGCATAATTCACTTTTTGGTTGCTATCTTTGTGGTGTTCTAGAAAAAGGATTGGAATGTCTGCAAAGGAAGTAATTGACTTTGCAACGAGTCTGGAGATAGAAATATTTCATATGATGGAACTGCCATTAGTTACGTACTCATCATCCGATAAGTGGCCATACTAGAATGGTAGTTATTCAATGTCGTGTGAATTAAGTTCTTGCATGATCTACTGATCTAATTTTCCTAGATATACCTACCCTTCAAAACTTTCTTTAGATGTCAGAATGAGACATATGGACAATTGTTTCTACGATTTTTGGGTCTTTTGGATGCAACGGTGTGGTAAAAATTATCAAATTCTAACAACTAAAATTTAGACCAGCACAAGGTTTTTTTCAAGCGTTTATCTTTATTTTGAGTTCAAAACTCTGTCTCTAAGCTTGTAATAAGACATATCAATATCTACTTTTAAGATTATGGGACATTTTAAATACAATGGTATCGTCAAGATGATTAAATTACATGTCTCACTCATATTGTCATGCATAAAATATTAAATGAATGATTTTGTGTAAATGTAAATATTTTAGGAGGGGATTAGATCATTTTTAAGTCAAACATCTCTTCCTTGGGTGACATATGAGACACATGGATGCTTCAGTCTAAGGAAAAACTACCAAATGCACCTACACAGGCTTGGGATATTCTAGCAGGTCTTTATGCAAGCCGCGAGGAGGCGAAAATTGCTTTGCTGCGTAAAGAGTTGGTGGAGTCAAACATTATGCATGAGGAAGATGATATGGACACTTTCCTCGCTAATGTCAAGGATATCAATGAGTAGCTTATTTCTACAGGTGAAGTCATTTCAGACAGTTCCCTTGTGCAGACTGTTCTTGATGCCTTACCAGATTCTTACCAGACTTTTGCTAGTACTTGGAGACTTATGACCCAAGGAAATCCTGAAGTTGTCAAGTTTGATGCATTATGCAATTTCTTGTTGCAAGAGTCACTTTCTAGAAAAAAGAGGACTAGAGAGCGTGCAGTTGAACAGGCTTTTATTGCTTCTCAAAGAAAGGGTGGTAACAACAATGCAGCCACTTCTTATGGTTCTGCTGTGAGTGGAAAAACTTCTGTTCCTAATGCTTCTGCTGGCAACACTTCGTCTGGCAATTCTGGTGATAAGGGCAAAAAGAAGATGCGTTGCCATTATTGTAAAGCAAATGATCACTTGATCAAGCAGTGTCCTAAGTTGAAGGCCACTTTTGCAGAAATCTGATATGGTTGCTTCTTTGCTGCCACTTGAAGCACCTGTCAAACATGTTTATGAAGGCTGTATTTTGGGTAAAATGCAGCGTTCTAAGTTTCCAAAGGATGGTTCAGTTAGGGCCACATGCAGGTTGCAGCTTGTGCATAGGGATGTTTGTGGGCCCATGCAAACTCCTTCCTTGGGCAATTACGTGTACTTTGTGACATTCATTGATGATTACTCTAGGCATGCATGGGTATTTCCGCTTAAAGCGAAGTCCGAAGTTTTATGCGCTTCAAACAATTTATGGCTATGGCTGAAAATGTCTCGAGATGTACTATGGGCACCCTCCGTTCCGATCGAGGGGGGGAGTATATGTCTCATGAATTTAATGCATTTCTGTCTAGTTGTGGGATAAAACACCAATGTACAGTGCCTTATACACCTCAGCAAAATGGTGGAAAAATAGGTCACTGACGGAAATGGCACGCTTTATGGTCAAAAGTCAAGCTTTGCCGCATTCTTTTTGGTTTGAGGCCATCATGTGTGCCACTTATGTACTCAACAGGTGTCCTACGAAAGCTTTGCAGTCTATTACTCCATATGAAGCATGGCATGATAGAAAGCCTTCTATTGAGCACATGCGTGTTTTTGGTTGTTTGGCATATGCTTTGGTGCCACAAGTGCAGTGCAGAAAATTGGATGATAAGACTGTCAAATGTATTTTTGTTGGTTATAGTGCTAAAAGCAAAGGTTACAGGTTGTATCATCCGCAAACAAAACGTATTCTGGTTTCACGGGATGTAGTGTTTGTGGAAGATTCTGTTCAGCCCTTGCTGTCATGTACTAGAGACAGTAATGTAAGCTCACAAGACATTTATGACACTTTGTTGCCTGTTTTCAGAGGTAGAAATACGAATGTAAGTTCCAATGAGGCAAATGTACAGCCTATGGGGGTTTCTGAAAATGTTACAGATCAACCTATTACTGATGTAGATGTACATGATGTACTTGATGAGGAAAGGGTTGAAAATGAGCAGGCTAGAGGTATGCCAAAATGGCTGGTGCACACTTTGCGTGATAGTAAATTGGATGCACCTTTGTCTAGCCGTACTCGTTCAGGCTCTCACCATGCATCTTATGCATCAGATTGTTATGCTTTGGCTATGTCTAGCTTACATGATGTTGAGGAGCCTCTGTCTTTTGATGAAGCACAGAATTCAGAAAATTGGATGGCTGCCATGCAATCAGAATATGATGCACTTATAGAAAATGACACATGGACTTTATGTGATTAGCCTCATGGAAAAAAGGGCATTGGTACGAAGTGGGTTTACAAGTTGAAACGCAAACCGGATGGTGAGATCGATCGCCATAAGGCTCGACTTGTTGCAAAGGGTTATGCACAACAAAAAGGCATTGATTATGAAGAGACTTTTGCTCCCACTTGTCGTATGACTACTGTGCATTTTCTATGTGCATTGGCTGCCCATTTTGGTTGGGATGTACACCAATCAGACATTGTTACTGCTTTCTTGAATGGTGACATATTTGAGGAAGTTTATGTAACGCAGCCTCGCGGTTTTGTCATAAAAGGACAAGAGGACAAAGTGTGCAGATGTAAGAAGGCTTTGTATGGGTTGAAGCAATCTCCCCGTGCTTGGTATGAGAAAGCTGACACTCATTTGGTTAAACGAGGCTTTCGTAACAGTCCAACAGAAAGCACATTGTATGTAAAGCGTAAGGGTGATGTACTTCTCATTGTGGTTCTTTATGTCGATGATTTGCTGATCACTGGACCAAATGAAAGACATATTGTTGAATTGAAGGCTGATTTGAATGCTACTTTCAAGATGAAAGATCTGGGGCTGTTGCATCATTACTTGGGTATACAGTTTAAGCAATGTGGTGGTGGTATTGCCTTGTATCAGAAAAGTTACATAGAGACATTGCTATGTAAGTTCGGACTTGAGGATTGCAAACCTATTGCCACTCCCATGGAAACAGGTTTGAAGTTGAGTCTACATGATGGTGGAGATCCTGTTGATGTCACTCTTTACCAAACTGTTGTTGGCTGCCTCATTTATGTATGCAACACGAGGCCAAATATTCAGTTTGCAGTCTCACAAGTCAACAGATTCATGCATAGCCTAGGGTCTAAGCATTGGCATGCTGTCAAGAGGATTTTCCGCTACCTTAGTGGCACTTTACATCTTGGCTTGTTTTATCCCAAGGGGGGATCATTGCCGCCAGACTTACATGCTTTTTCGGACGCATATTCGTCTGGTTGTTTTGACACGCGAGTGTCCACAAGTGGTTTTTGTTTCATGCTTGGCAGTTCATGTATATCATGGTTGAGCAAGAAGCAACCTACTGTGGCCACTTCGAGTTGTGAGGCTGAGTATATGGTAGTCTTCACAGCTACGATTGAGTGCGTATGGCTCGGACACCTTATGGCTGATTTGGGTGTTGGACAGGACACTGCCAACACTATCTACACTGACAGTCAGAGCGCATTGGCAGTTGCGAGGAACCCAGTTTTTCGTGCTCGCACAAAGCACATTGAGGTGCATTACCACTATGCCAGGGAGAGACTCTCTGCAGGAGAGATTAGCTTGGCTTATGTGCTAACACAGGACAACCTTGCAGATCTTTTCACAAAGGAATTGTCTCGTGAAAAGCTTGAAGCTTTCCGCAAAGCTTTGGGCTTCCTCCCCTTTGTGGACTGATCATGTCCTCAGGGCATGGCACTTCCCTTTTCTCATGTGCCAGCTCTCGTTCACCACATCACTCCAGGGGGGATTTGTTACCATATACATGTGGTGGTGATGTGTGTGAACACACTAGGACCGCCATGGCATTTTTTCCCTCTTTAGGAGGTTTTTTCCCTCGAGCATTGTATATACGCCCATCATTCTAGGGCTATCTATATTTCCATTGCACAGTAAGTAACACACTCTCAGTTGTGTGCCTTGAGCTTCCTTCATCTTCTCCAAGCTGTGTGTGTCTCTCTGCAACCCTAATTCCAACAAAGTGCTTACTCGCTATGATGATTGCTATGGTTTGTTATAGATTATAAGTTTATTTCATCACCCCAAAGAAATTATTAGTATTGGTTCTTCCTTCTTGTGACAGCAAGTAGAATTCACACCATCCGCTAGTGCACCAACCCTCCCCTCCCCTCCCCCCGCCCTCCCTCTCTCTCTCTCTCTCTCTCTCTCTCTCTCTCTCTCTCTCTCTCTCTCTCTCTCTCTCTCTCCCCCCAACTTTCTATTACATCTCATGCCCTTGTCTTTCTCATTGTACTTCATGCACTATGTGTATACATATATATATATATTTCTTCTTTTATAGGTGGCATTCAAATGCAAGTTTTTTACATGCAAAAAGCAACTCTGCACCTATATCATATATTTTGTGAGGCCCTTTTTTCTTTTCTAATGTTCTTCACAAGAAGCAATGCTACACCTATATCATGTATTTTATAGGCCCTAAAATTTGATTGTGCTCCATTAATCAGCTAATGGCTATAAAAGAGTCATGTAAATATTTTTTTGCTCTTGTGAATACCCATGAAGGAGTAGAATTTGGTTTTAAATCTTCCTTGAGCTTCCCATGTTCTAAGGCACCAAAATAAATTTTAGTGCAAGAACTTGCACTAAGTTAGGTAATGTTTTTTATGGAAAGTATCTTTATGTTGAACCCACATGATAAATATATTGAGTGTTCAATAAATGAATCTTCTATAAACAACATAGAGTTCCTTGCCTTTCCTAGTGGCAAGAATCCTTGAGAAAAGCATCCTCTATAAATAGCCTATAGACTCTTGCCCTTTTCTATTGGCACAACCAACATCCACTTTGACTGGCCTATTCGCTGACATCAATAGGTAACTTATACCAGCCAATAAAGCAGATTTTCATAGATGGTGAGGACATGAGCTGACCCAACTAAACAACATAACCTGGTGTGCAGTAATTCCTTGGTAATATCCACTAACATCAATAGGTCACCCCTAGCCAATAAAGCAGATTCACATAGATGGTGAGTACATGAGTGAACCCAACTAAACAACATATCTTGCTGTGAAATAATTCCTTGATAGTATCTTATAGATGTTAGATGAAGGGATAGAGGCCAAGGATAATATTTTCTAATTCAAAGAGACGTAACAAACCATCTCATTTTTTTAAGGACCACTTCTCACATAATGCTACGCATTGTCGAGAATGCAAGCATAGGTCATTGCATTTGGAGAGAAGCTGTGGATTCTTTTTCTCTAAAAGGCGTCTTTTCATTTCCCTACAAATCAGAACATTCCAAGCAATATCATCACAAAGAGAAAGATCATCATTGAACGTGTCTCAAGCAAGAAGATCATTAAGGTGCAAAATGAGTGGCAATATAGATGGATCACCATCAAGAAATGGATTGCATGTGGGGTGATATCCTATGGTTATATGCAATCAAAAAGGTCTAGCCCTCTCTTTGTTTTTTGGACCATATCCTTAAATAAGTGCATTCCAAAAGACTACATTTGAAGAGACCTTGAACCTACACTCTATGCAAATAGGAGAGTGCCTAGCCCCGTGTCCTTCCCTTATTAGGGACATCCTGCAACTTTTGGAAAATCTCGGTTATTATGACGTGGTTCTCATAGAGACCATGTTTCAACTACCATTAGATAATAGCACATTAAAGAGAAAGCAAGAATATTACATGTAAAATATGGTGTAGTGTAGAGCAGCCTTGCATATTTATATTCCTTATGCAATATCATGTGTACACCTTCAAGCTATTTCCTTGCCCATGGAATAAAATCCCTACCTTTGCTCAACACTTCCATTTCAAGCATGCTTGCAGCTACAACAAAAGATCAACATCGTCTTGATTCTCTGGCATCCTAAAGTGATAAGTTCCCTATTTCCTTGCAAGGACAATTTTGGCAGACCATCAAGAAACATTAGGAGAAATATGAACCTTGCATGGGCCTTGTAAGGAATCCTAATTTTTAGGGATTAAGGCTAATGGTGTGTAGGGTTAAGGGGACAAGGGCATTCAAGAAGCTAGTTTTGAGTAGGCTTTTCTAGCCTTTTTTTTAGACACATGTAGGATGTGGACCTAAGAGGTCACCTTCTCTCTCTAGCTTTTTGAAAGTGAAGGGAGTAAAGAGGTGTGGCCACATCATCAGAAACGTGGATCACTAAGAGCCAAAATTTGACTTTTTTTAAAAAAAGTTATTTTTACTTATTTTTGACTTAAAACTCCCCCCCAACATATATCCATATCAAAAAAGTATTTTTTGACATTTTTTAAAACTTACAAGCAGTAAAAGTCCAATTTTTCAAAAAAAAAACTCCCTCCAAAAAAAAAAACCTTTCTTCTCTCTTCCTCCTCCCTCCTTTCTCCCTCTCCTCTCCCTCCCTGCCCTTTCTCTCCTCCTCCTCCCCTCTCTCCCTCTCCCCCACTGTCCCCTTCTCTCCTCCCATGTTCCTCCCTCTCCCTCGCTGTCCCCTTCTCTCCTCCTTCTCCACTCTCTCTCTCTCTCTCTCTCTCTCTCTCTCTCTCTCTCTCTCTCTCTCTCTCTCTCTCTCTCCCCCCCCCCCCCCACTACCCCCTTGTCTTCTCCCATGTTCCTCTCTCTCCCTCCCCCCTCTCTCTTTTCATCCTTTGCTTCCTCATGCAACAGCTACCATGGTACTCAAGGACATCACAAATCGTATGCATACATATTTGCTTGTTCGCAACGTTTGCACCGAAGGCCGCAGAGGTCATCCCAGGATTGTCGTACCATCGATGAGATGAATGTTGACAATTCTTCAATATCTTGCCAATACCATCACATATTTGAATAAACACCCATTTATGCAAGGTAACAATATACTTCTTACTTTTGATTGTGTTCTTCTTATCATAAACTTTGAAGTCTAAGGTGTTGCCTCTACTTGTTTTGTAGTGCTTGGCACAAAGGTTGCTTTTATGCACAAATAGTGAAAGGCTGCAGGTTAGAGAGGCCAAGTGTCACCACTTTTCCTCTAAAACAGTTTTCTTTGTTACATCTTGCAGGTAGGTGCTTCAAATCCATGCTTATTAGGGGTGGTTGTTTCATCCTAATGTATATTTTTGTATTGTTTATTCCCAGCTAGATAGAAATACTTGCAAATTTGTACAACATATACTTAACAAGTGTCTTCATTATATAGCTTGCAAATGTTGAATTCATACATGTTTTTGTTACAAGGTGACCTCTTGCTATGCTAGTTGAGTGGCGTTGTTTGCAAGAATGGCTCAAGGAACTGGCATAACATGAAGCTTTTACGATGGCGCAAAGCTCTCCTCAGCGGCAATGTGGCTCCCACTACACCAAAAATCATTATGCTGACATGAAGAGATCCCTAGTAGGACAATGGAAAAACTTTTCATCAGCAATAACACACTCTTTCCTAACATGAGGGCACTCCTACCAAAGATATTTTTATGTGATAGGTCACCCCAGGAGCATACCATGTCATGGAATGGTTGTAAGAACTATGACCGCACCACTCCTTGGAAAGTGTTCACAGATGTATGTTTATCAAAGTTAATGAGAAGAAATTTGGACTTTTTTGTTTGTTGATGTGTAAGAGCACTCTAGGTCTACCATATTTTAGATTGTTTGATAAGTTACATAAAATTTGTAGTCATTTAAAGTGTAAGTTTGTTTTTGTTTGGTAAGATTGTACATGAGAAGACATAATAAAGTATAAGAGATCTTGACGGAATAAGCCTCGATTAGATTCCTACCATGCACTTGTGACACCAGACCTCTCCTTGAACGTTTTGATTTCTATCATTGTGGGAAGTCCAAGGGTGGTCTATTTTCAAATTTTTAGCAATAAATTTTAAAAAAAGAAAATTTTGGTTATTTTAAAGTTTGTACACAGTCTAGGAGTTCATTCTGATTGTTTTCTTTCAGTTTCAATTTTTTATCGAGGGCACTCCTTGGAAGCCACTTTTGAAGGTGTTAGGGTGAGATTTTGAGAAAGTTTTGTATGTAGGAAATGCAGCCCTTAACACAATAAAAAACATTGGTTCTCTGAGTATTTTCAGATTCCATGGTTTTAATGCCGGTTCGAGCCCGTAGATTAAGGAAAAAGTAAGAAATGTCTGTTTTACATCATTTTTTAAGAAATTGCCAACTTGCACGTTGATTTTTGGAAAATCCGAGTAGGATATGATTTTTTTTGCATCACACGATGGTCGAAGAGCGCGACGAGATGAACAAATTTATGTGAGACAAGCCCAGACAGATTCGGAGCCAATTAAACACTAGAAGCTCTTGAAAACAGCCTAAAAGTTCAACACTTCAAAAAAAAAAAAAACTGACCACTTGAATTATGACCATGCATTAAAAAAAAACTTGTACTTGTCATTTTAGGGCCCTATAGACCCTCAATTTTTGGATGGCCGATTTGCGCGCCCTTGCAACCCCTCATGTTGAGGGTCCTTGGGGCCCTAAAATGACAAGTATAGGCTTTTTTTGATGCAAAGCCATGAGATAAAATTGGGCAAATTAATGTATTCATAGCAATCTCCCCCCCCCCCCAAATGGCAAATAGCTACACATTGTATCATGCCATGCATTAACAAAAAGCTTGTACTTGTCATTTTAGGGGCCTGGGGACCCTCAACAAGAGGGGCCACAAGGGCGCGCAAACTGGCCTTGGGCCCCTAAAATGACAAGTACAAGCTTTTTGTTAATGCATGGCCATGAGATAGAACTAAGCAGTTTAATGTGCTCATAGCAAGCCCCCCCCTCCCCCCCCCCCCCCCCAAAAAAAAAATGGCAGATACCTAAACCTTGTATCATGCTTATCAACCATTTTTTACTTCCTTGTGTCCATCCCCTGTTCTTGGAAATATCTTGGTCCCTATTTCTCCTTGGATGGCCATTCTGCGCGCCGTTGTGGTCCCTCTTGTTGAGGGTCCCTGGGGCTTCAAAATGACAAATAGGGGCTTTGTTTTAATGTATGGCCATGAGATACAGATGTAGTGTTTGATGTCCGGAGTATTCACTATGTAAAATTTTCCTATATCATGTGCGTTCACCACAATGGATTGAAAGTAGCCCTTATAGGCCTTACCTACACATGTTTCTGTAACTTTACAAGAATATAAATTCCCTTCTATTGAACACATGTGCTATGTTACATATACTTTAGTGAACTCCCAAGGTCAAAGGCCTCACAAATTTTGTGCACTCAGAACATTTAGCACTAGAAATCAACCAAACAAGGAGCCAATTTTTACTTCCTTGTGTTCACCTCGTGTTTTTGGGAATGTTTTGGTTAAGCCATTTCTTTGGTATTTAAAACCACATGTGACCCCTATTGTTATAGTATCCGACCAAAGGTTTCTTGATTAGCAGTTATATAGGTTCGAGTGATACATATCTTCTACGTTAACAATGCATGTATCTATAATTTATGTTTACACTTTCTCTATCCAAATGAGCTACATAGTAAAAATCAAATCGGCAATTCAACAATTGAGTTCACAAGGTGATAGCTGTTGGTATGATCTTTAGCAATACCAAATAAATAGCTACCAATAGCGAATGAATAGGGATATTTAAGAAGGTTTGATACCAAAAACTTGTCAACACTACTCAAAAAGGTGGAAACTCAAAGGCTTTATAATATATATGATGAAACAAGAATCAATAATAAGTCACCCCTATATATCTACACCTCCATCTCAAGTTGTCATTTCTCTAAGTCAAGCTTAATTTGCATAGGCCACATTTTGGAAAGCAAGAATTTAGCTTTCTCAACTTTTGAATGTTGCTATTGATATATATTCAACATCCCCAAATTGTTGAAGATGATGAAACAGGAAACAGAAGGAAGACAGCAACTCAGAGTAGGAAGAAGATGGAGAAGGAGAAGACACAGAGCTTGTGTACGAAATCTCTGTAGTCTCTCTCTCTGTATTAGAATAATTGTGTATACAAACTCAGAGCTACAAAGCTTATATGAAACCCTAAGAGATAAGGTGTCCTTTCACACCAGATGTCCAGGGGGAAAAACCCAGTGGGAGAAAAGTGCCCCTGGTGAAGCGCGTATACACACTAACACTACTACATGTCTACAAATCCCCCCTGTAGTGATAGTGTGAATCCGTACAAGGTAGCAGATCATCATGTGTATGAGAGTAAGCCCAAAGCTTTTTGGAAAGCTTCAAACTTTTCTCGTGATAACGCCTTCGTAAATAGATCTGCAATGTTATCCTGTGTAGGACAGTAAGTTAGTGTGATCTCCCCTGCATGTAGCCTTTCCCTGACATAGTGGTAGTGAACCTCTATGTGCTTTGTTCTTGCATGAAATACTGGATTCCTTGCAACTGCAATAGCACTCTGACTGTCAGTGAAAATGGTAGTGGGTGCCTGTTGACACTCACAAAGATCTGCCAATAACCTGCGTATCCATACACAATCAACTGTTGCCGTGAAAGCTGCCCTGTACTCAGCTTCACAAGTTGATGTAGCCACTGTGGGTTGCTTCTTGCTTAGCCAAGATATACATGCATTTCCCAAGAAAAAACAATTGCCACTTGTGGAATGTCGTGTGTCAAAATCACCAGCCCAATCTGAATCGCTGTAACCAAGAAGCTGCATAGAACTGTGCTTTCCATACATATCCCCCCTTGGAAAGAACATGGCAAGATTAGGGGTACCTGAAAGGTAACGAAGTATGCGCTTCACAGCCTGCCAATGATGCATACCTGGGCTGTGCATAAATCTGCTTGCTTGTGAAACCCCAAATTGAATGTCTGGACGAGTGTTGCCTGCCAAATATATCAAGCAACCAACGGCTGCTGCATAAGTATGTACATCAAAAGGTTCTCCAGCATCATGCATGCTCAACTTTGATCCAGTTTCTACGGGTGTAGAGATTGGCTTACAATTTTGCATACCAAACTTGTCCAAAATTTTATGCAAATATTTTGCCTGCAACATGTATATGCCATCCTCTGATTGCACAAACTGAATACCCAAGTAATAATGTAGCAAACCAAGATCAGACATCTCAAAGGTTTTTCTCAAAGCATCTTTAAACGCTTCAATTTCATCTGCACTATTGCCTGTAAGAAGCATATCATCCACATAAAGTGTTAGCATAATGAGAACTCCATCTCTCTTTTTGACATACAAAGTACTTTCTGTTGGACTATTCTGAAATCCCTGGCCAATCAAATAAGTATGTATCTTCTCATACCATGCTCTTGGAGCCTGTTTGAGACCATACAAAGCTTTACGCAATCTACATACCTTTTGCTCTTGACCTTTTACAACAAAACCACTTGGTTGACTTACATAAACTTCTTCCTGCAAATCACCATTCAAAAAAGCAGTTTTGATATCCAACTGATGCACTTTCCAACCATGATGAGCAGCAATTGCAACTAGTGATCTAACTGTGGACGCACGAGAAGTAGGAGCAAAGGTTTCATCATAATCTATGCCTTTCTGTTGCGCATAGCCTTTTGCCACAAGCCTTGCTTTGTACCTGTCAACAGTACCATCTTGTTTCCTTTTTACCTTAAAAACCCACTTTGTACCAATAGGCTTTTTACTTGTAGGCAAGTCCACTAGATCCCATGTATGATTCTTATGAATAGAATCAATTTCTTGCTGCATAGCATCTTTCCACTGAACACACTCTAAAGCTTGTTCAAATGAATCAGGCTCATCTGCATCACAAAGAGTGCTAAAGCAAGCCAAATCTACTTGCTCTCTGCCAAAAGTAGTACCAGCACGTGTTTTCCGTGGCAACGGTGCATCCAACTTGCTATCCTGCAAAGTTTTCTGAACCCATTTAGGCAAGGTTCTTTCTTCCCTGAGAACTTCTTGCTCTTCACGCACAATTTCCTCTACATCATGAGGTGTCACATGCTGATCAAAAGATTGATCAAGATTATCAACCTGTTGTGATTCTTGATTCTCCACAAAAGAAGGAAGCAAACCTTCAAATACATCATGTGTCTGCATATGAGGTACATCAAAAGCAACCATAGGTTGAGCAGTAGTTTCTGCAAAAATTACATCACGACTTTCAAAAATCTTGTTTGTAGCAGGATTGTAAAGTCTATAACCTTTACTTCCACTACTGTACCCCACAAATATACATTTGATTGCCTTATCATCAAGCTTCCCACGTAACTGCTGAGGGATGTGAGCATAAGCAAGACAACCAAAAACACGAAGATAACTGACTGAAGGTTTTTTGTCATACCAAGCTTCATATGCAGTAATGGTCTTCAAGGCACGAGTAGGACACCTGTTCAAAACATGTGCTGCACAAGCAACTGCCTCCATCCATAGTTTATGAGGCAAACTCTTAGCCTTGAGCATACATCTAGCCGTCTCCATTAAAGACCTGTTCTTCCTTTCTGCAACACCATTCTGTTGTGGTGTGTATGGCATAGTGCATTGGTGTTTAATGCCTTTATTTCCCAAAAAATCCTTAAATGCACCTGACATGTATTCACCTCCTCGATCGGTACGAAGAGTCTGTACTTTGCAACCTGTTTCATTTTCAACCATGGCGACATAATGTTGAAAAACTGCAAACACATCTGACTTTGCTTTGAGTGGATACACCCAACAAAACCTGGAAAAGTCATCAATGAAGGTCACAAAATAAAGGCTGTTTCCTATAGATGGCGTCCTCATAGGACCACATACATCACTGTGTACAAGCTGCAACTTTCTTGTCGCTCTAACTGAACCATCCTGCGAAAATGCAAATCTGTGCATCTTTCCAAGAACGCAACCTTCACATACATGTCTTGGTGGCATCTCCAATAAAGACAAATCATGCACCATATTATGACGTTGTAAAGTCATCAAACTGCCATAACCAACATGCCCAAATCTAGCATGCCACAACTCAGCATCCTGCATGGCCTGAGTCTTTGTTTCTGCAATACATACCTGAATCTGCTTTTCATAACGATCTAGCACAAATAGTCCATTTTCCAGCGTACCTGTAGTGATAAGAGAATAACCATTCTCTCGATCTCGTACAACACATCTGTCATCTTCAAAAATGACCCGAAGACCATTTTTTGCAAGAGAGGATACAGACAACAAATTCTTCTTGATCCCTGGAACATATAAGACATCTGGCAAGCATAAATCTGAACCATCTGAAATGGTAATCAAAATCTTACCAACGCCTTTGATTGGATAAGAAGCATTATTTGCACATGTCACCTTCTTTCCTGCTGGAGCTGCATCCAATGAACAAAACAAATCCTTCCTTGAAGTAATATGCCTGGATGCACCACTATCAAAGTACCAAATCATTTGTGTCTTGTCAACACTGTAAGCAGAAAAATTTGAACATACTACAAAAGCATAAGAATCCTGCACAAAGTTTGCAGACTCTTCTTTAGTTGTAGAAGAATCACCAGAAGCTGAAACAACCAAACTTGACTCTTTCTTCTTTTCTTTAGCAATTCGCTTTTTACACTCACTAATGTAGTGACCAGGTTTCTTGCAGTAGTGACATTTACCTTTCTTCTTGGACTTGTCGGAATCACCTTTAGACTTCTCTGAAGACTGTCCTGCACCAGACTTGGAGTGATGAGCACTCTCTTTACCCCTGTTTTTGTTCTGTACAACAAGAGCATGATCCATACCATCCACCTGTAAAGACTTGTTCTTACGTGATTGATCCTCCTGCAATAGCAAAGCCACTAACTCTTCAAAATGAAGAGGGTCAGGATTAGCTCGCAAAGACAGAGTCAAAGAAGTCTGAAAAGTCAAATAAGATGGTGGTAGTGAATTGAGTGTTTTGGAAACCAAGTCCTTCTCTGGAATCACTTCATCAATGCTAAGCAATTGCTCTTTAAGATCCCTGATTTTTGTAAGATGCTCGACAATATCGTCACCTTCGTCCATCTGTATTTTGTCAAGTTGTTTCTTCAAAAACTCTATTCTGGCAGCGTTTCTTCCTCCAAACATAGCTTGCAGAGTGTTCCAAGCATCCTCAGAAGTTCTGCAAGATCTGATATGTGGTGTGATTGTCCTCTTTATGGTTAAGGCAATCACAGCCATAGCCTGTGCATCTTTAGTATCCCATCTCTTTTGCTCTGGAGTGACTTGTGAGGGTCCTGCACCAACAGCTGCACCACGACCAGGCGTGGCAGGTGCAATGCTACCTGGACGAACTTCATCTCCAGATACATAATCCCACAATCCTTTACCAACCAAAACATTTTTGGCCATAAAAGACCAAAGAGAATAGTTGGTACCATCCAATTTGTCTTCGGATGTAAACGCACCAAAAATCTCTTTCTCCGTAGATTGAGCCATACTGTAGATGCAAACAAGAGAGCAAAAGAACCTCCAAGAGATTCACAAATCTCCTCTCCAATCCAAGCAAAACTCTACACAAAATCTCAGCACAAAGCTAAGACAAGTTGCTTCCCAAAAGAACTGTTTACCTGAAGAAAATCTGTCAGAAAGCACACCCTCTTGATCTAAACGCCTCGGAAAAGTAACTTCTGCTACGCTGCTCAGAACGAAATTCTGAGGGCTCGAACGGCTTCGAAAGGGGGGTAAAACCCCAGGTCGCCTGATCAGAATACTCCCGGAACGTCGAGGATGCTCCCACGAATAAATTTTCCGAAAACTGCCTGAAAACTGCGATTGCGCGCGCGGACGCGAAAACGCAAGTAGAGGCTCTGGAAATCACCTTGCTCTGATACCAATTGTTGAAGATGATGAAACAGGAAACAGAAGGAAGACAGCAACTCAGAGTAGGAAGAAGATGGAGAAGGAGAAGACACAGAGCTTGTGTACGAAATCTCTGTAGTCTCTCTCTCTGTATTAGAATAATTGTGTATACAAACTCAGAGCTACAAAGCTTATATGAAACCCTAAGAGATAAGGTGTCCTTTCACACCAGATGTCCAGGGGGAAAAACCCAGTGGGAGAAAAGTGCCCCTGGTGAAGCGCGTATACACACTAACACTACTACATGTCTACACAAATGAGGACATCTTGACAAAGGTTATGATCCACTTAATAAGAATAACCATTAGTGATTAAACTGAAATCAAAATATTGCATGAATTTCTTCATGGTGGAATGATTAAGACTTGAAACTTCAAACATCTTACATGCAAATCAAAATATCCAAAAAAATCAACAATATTTCTCAAATCTGTATGAAACTCCAGTAATCTAAATAAAATACTCTCACTCAGTGCGACACCATTTAAGAAAAAGAAATATTTATATTGCATTTATAGAGGAATCCAGCCTCATAAAAATAATTACAAATGGAGACAATGTTGTTGCTGTTAGGCTTCTCTTACAAGTATTTGTCTTTCTCATCTAGAGATTCATATACACGAGTATTTGTGTGTCTATGACACTAGGGAAGATAGTAGTACTATAGGGATGGCTTTTCTAAGAGCTCCTGGAGAGTACCTATTGGTTCAAGATTCTACAAAAATCCTACTATTCTTATCAAAATCTTTTAACACGGTAGTGAAAGGTTCCTCACGGAACAAAAATAGGGTGATTTCCATCTCTGCACATGGTTGCTTGCTCATGTCCTCTCAAAACAAGTTGACTCTGTAAGCAAACAACAGATTATGTGAGCACAAAGTTATGAAGTACAAAATGATATCATTCTAATAATCTAATGACAACTATACAAAGAATAAATTATAAGAAAAATCTTTGATGACTCTCCATAGATAACACAACTTACTTACATTATGAGACTCAATCACATGCTACAAAACTATAGATGGCGCACCAAAGCCATCAACAAAATAGCACCACCCAATGTTATGAGGTGTGAAGCCTAAACATTGAAATCCATAAAGAGGTTAATTCCCTCTAGCATGATAAACTTAAAGATGGAGATGATCTTAAGCTCTGAATGTAAGCTACAAGGGTAGTTTTCTCACCATTCTATCTTTATGTTGGAGATGAATCCTTGCAATGCCCATGCACTATTCACACCTCTTGTTCTTGTGGTATGCAAGTCATGTGAGTTGATGCTTTTTCCACCTTCGGGAGTAGAGGTTTCTATGTAGTGCAAGTGAATGAAAGTAGAAGGAGGAGAATCTTGTTTCATGCTGTAATGGAGGTGAGAGAAGGGAGAGGAGCTAGCTTGGTGTGGAACTATGTGGTGGGCAAGGGGAAGAGATGGGGGAGAAGCTTGCTTGGTGCTACAATGGAGATGGAAGAAAGCTAGTAGAGAGATAATGTTGGACTATAGGGGGTGCATGTGGTTGTTGCAGCCATGGAGAGCTTGAAAAAGGGTTTGTAGAGAGAGAAAATCACTTTTAGCTATAGAATAGGTTTGGAAAGACTTTGGAGGGTGGAAAATGATGTTTTGAATTTTTTTGAAAAAAATTAATTTTTTGAAAATTTTTAGTGCACGTTTTTTACTTTTGGAGGTCAAAAATACTTTTTTGACCATGAAATAGGTTAGGGGACCTTTCAAGGAGGGAAAACTTGAAATTTGAAATTTTTTGAAAATTTGAAATTTTTAGTGTATTTTTAAATCCGGGCCAAAAAGTGGAGGAAAAAATGTCAAAGTGGTCCCTCCCCCCCCTCCCTCCCTTTCCCCTAGCCACCTCCCTTACCTTCTCACTAGGTAAGAGGCCATTAAGAGGTGTAAGACTACCTTGTCCCCCTACTTTTTTGAGGGTATAGAGTGTGTCCACCACCCTCTTCCTATTGGCTGGCCTTTAATTAACCTTAATCCCAAAGGGCCCCTAGAGGGTTCATATTTTTCCTAATGATAATGCTCTCGATCTCACCATCGTATCTTTAATTATCTCAAGCATGATATGAACGATAGTAGCTCTTGCCTCGTGTTATTTTTTCCACACTTGTGTTGGGTTTGTTGCTCATCTTAAGAGTCCTCTCTCATGTACCAAGTGCACAGAGAGGGTTTTGTGCCACAAGAAGTCTTGCGGAGGTTCAATTTTGGAAGAAAAAGAGGGGCAAGAGCCCCCTGATCATCCGCTTGCACGCAGATGATCAGGGAGCTCTTGGCCCCCTTTTAATTGTGAACCAAGAGCTTTATATTTTTTTGTAATTCATGACCTACATTGTTTGTTAATTTTTCCAAACAACAAGACTTGACTAACATCACCTTTCTCAGATCAACCAAGAGTATAGGTTCTTTCATGCTATATCTCATGACTGTAAAGAAAAAGGGGGCCAAGAGCCCCTTGAGCATCCGCACGCATGTGGATGATCAAGGGGCTCTGGGCCCTCTTTCTCATGACTTGAAAGAAAAAGGGGGCCAAGAGCCCCATGATCACCCGCATGTAAGCAGATGATCAGGGGGCTCTAGGCCCCCTTTTTCTTTCAAGTAATGAGCTTTAGCATGGGGATAATTTTCAATTGCGTTTCTTGAAGATGTGTGTGCGAATGAGAGAAGGGCTCTTGGCCCCCTCTTTGCTTTCAAATATAAATTATAACACGAGAAAAAATTCCATTTGAGGTTCTCACATATGACAATTACATTTGAAGAAAGCTATGCTTGCATCTTGACGGCATGTGGCGTTAGGCAAGTTGCTAATATGGCATAGGAATTCAGGTTGCACTACCTTGAACAACTCGTATGTCAAATGTGGTGCACAAGCATCTAGCATTATACAAGACGTTGATGATATCCGATCTGGTAAAAAAGGGAGGCTAGAGCCTCTCCATGATCCACGTGCGTGCGGACGACAGGGGGGCTCGAGCCCCCCTTTTGTTTTCATATTGGGTATCATCAATGAGCCACACGTAGAGGATTGGGGGGCACCATCCCCCTTTTTTTCAGATCGGGTATCATTGGCGAGCAAAGTGAAGAAGCTCTGGGCTATGTCGAATTGATAGTAGTCACCAATGCTTGCATGTGTGTGCTAGGTACAACTTGGGTCGACATGTATGCCAAATGTGGTGTGCTTGAGAAGGGTCCCCTCAAGGAATGCATCCTTCAAAATACATAAGATATAAGAAAAAATGTAATGTACTAAGCGAGCCACAGGGAACCATTTTAGTCACCACGTGGCATAATGGGAGTCATGTTTAACTAAGAAGTATTATATGGGGTGTAAAAATATCCATCATCAAAAGGCAAAATTTTGAAAAAACAGGGAGCTGGAGCCCCCCCCCGCCCCCCCTTTTTTTATTAGCTTTTTTGCTTGAGAGGAGCTTGGAGGGTAGAAGTTTCAGCAAGCCAGCTTGCTAGCGGTGGACGAGGTGCGTCGTCAATGGTCCGGTCCGAGAAGTTTCGGCTATCTTTTCTGCATTCTCACTGCAATCCTCCGATCGTGCATGGTGACATGAAACCCACCAATGTCCATTTCGTTTTGCAGATTTTGAGGCCCATTTGTCGGTTTGGATTGGAGAGGCTATTAGCAACGTGCCTGTGGATGTTGGCAACGTTAATGGGAGGAGTATATGTAAGAGAAGTTGAAGAGCAGAGGAGGAGGAGGACGAGGAGGAGGAGGAGGAGGAGAGCAGCAGTAGCAACAAAGCAAGAGAGGAAGAGGAAGGCTAGCTGATCACGTTGCAGCTGCTGCTTGACACTGTAAATCAGCAGTAGAGCAGGATGATGATGGTGAGGATGAGGGCGTTGCTTGGTAATAATGGCCTTGTAGTGCAGCTGCTGCTGCCCAGCTATAGAAGTATATGAGCAGCTGGGTCCACATGATATTGCAGCTGCACCTGATTTGATCTTCATCGTCACTGATCACAACTAGCTCTTCACTTCCCTCTTCTTAACTTCTTTGTTAGAAGTTCTATATGCCTCGATCGACTTCTATAAGAGCCTGTGTGTGTGGGAAAGAGAAGAAGAAGAAGAATTTTTAACATCGTAGGAACAATCCCAATTAGAGATGGTCTATATATCCGACGCGTCTTGAACTCCTCTATGCACTCCTCTGTGTGTGTGTGTGTGTGTGTGTGTGTGTGTTTTTGTGTGTGTGTGTGTGTGAGAGAGAGAGAGAGAGAGAGAGAGAGAGAGAGAGAGAGAACACAATCCTCTCTCAAGAATGGTCTGATGCGAGCCCCGCCCGCCTGCATGCGCATGCATATGCATGGTCGACGGCACCCTCGGCAAGAAACGGCTCATTCAAATAAGGCCATCGATCAGGGAATAAATAGTTTATGTTGAATATTTTTCACCTCTATTATTATTGCTAGTGTGGAAAAATATTCACGTCGCTCTTCGCGACGGCAGTTTGAGAGTCACCCTCTCGAAAACTTCTAAGTGCTGCAATGCACCTCTTTTTGTATTGCATGGAATTCCACGATGTCCTTGCCTTTCTATACCACGAGCTCGCGTGGCTCGCCTATGGCGGGTCTCGCTCGCTCTTACCAACGGGCCAATCTTATATAGTTTCACAAGCTCGTTCATGTAAGTATGTGTGTCCGTACCTAAGTGTGTGTGTGTGTGTGTAGCGAGTTGCGGGCATCATTTGGTAGTTGAGAGTGACTACGGAACACACATTAATAGAAGGCCCTTGATTAAAATATGGTTATTGTTTGTGCCTAATGGTGTCTGTAAGGCTTGGATTTTTCTTTTCATTGTATGTTTTATAGGCATATTTGCCCTAGTAGCATGTGGGAAGCCATGTTGCCAGCTCTTTTGCCTCTACATAGGCGGGCGGCAAGAGCCTCACGTAGTTGTCAAGGGAGGGCAACAACAACCAAGGAACAATATTGTGTGTGCACGCGTCTGCCCTTGTGTGTGCACGTATGCATGTCTGGCTCTTTTCTGTAGGAGGGCGGCAATAAAGTTGTGTCACTCAGCAAGATTGCTCAAAATAGCCATCCAAACTTGAAGCTACATGATCATCATAAATGTTGAGATAGATGCTCAGACGAGCATCATGCATGCTCATAGAGAGAAGTCCAAGATGCATTGGAGGTAAACCTCAACCTGCACAACTTAATTGCCACCATGATATGCCCCCTACGGCTAGGCCCAAAGAATTACGGATTTAGCTTCTATTGCATGCAAAGTTGATGCTCTCCCTTTCCCTGATCTTCTAATCCCATTGGACAAAAACCCTATGCCCAATCCATCCTTGGCAAGCTATTCAAATCGGCTTGCAAGTGGGTAGCAAGGTTGATCTAGAGCTACTCGACCTCGATTGAATGGAGAGGGCCACGTTCCAAGCTGCAGATCAGCTTGCAAGTGGGCAATATGACTGCTTTGGTGTTACTTGGCCTCCCAAATGTGTGTGTGTGTGTGTGTGTGTGTGTGTGTGTGTGTGTGTGTGTGTGTGTGGGGCTGCAATTAGATGTAGGGAAAAAAGCAGCCATGGCGCAAGGTTGAGAGCCAGTGGTGGTAAAAAGCTCACAATTAAAAATGCACTCATGGTTCATTAAGTGAGATGGATAGCTCTTGCATGTCTACCCCATATGCATGTGAAGTGTAAACTTAGAGAGATACTTGTTAGATGCATGCTTTAAGGTTCATACATTGCCAAATTTTCAAGCCTAAAGTTGAAACTTTGTGAAAATTATGTTTTTTTTGGGGGGTCTATTGTATGTAAAATGTGTGCTTTCTGGTTTATTATTTTGTACATTAAAAAAAAGCTCTAGATTAAATGTCACAAAGCTTGCAAAAATTGTTTTGATTGCAAACGCTCAAAATCAGAAGCTCGCTAAAAAAACACTCTTTTTTTATATGATACAGCTTTTTGGCTTTAGACTTGACTATTCTATTCTCATCAACTTAATGAGGTAGTAGGCCCATACTCAATGGGCCTACTACCGACTCATTGAGTATGGTGCCTGGGTGGATAGACACGCGCGCACGCATGCGCGCACACACACACATGTTGCTTTCATCTGTGGCTTACTGTCTTGAGAATGGATACTTGCTGATATTTAACACTACATGGATGGTAGGTATAAGTTAAAAAGGTTTTAAGTAGGACATGGATAACAACTGATAAGTTTGTTGACATCTGTAGTACATATTCAAGGCTAATAAATATGTTGTCTTGTTTATATGGATGCAGGTGAGAATTCTATCTTTACTTTGGATCTTTTTGGCTTAGCTGCTATCCATCACTGTGGAACCTGGCCTCTTTCACTTCAACATAAGTTGTTCTTGACTATCTTATGTACAAAACACTAGAATGATACGTCACTCTCACTATGATGTACAAAAATGAATTAAAGACTGGTTTGTTTTTGTGCTAGTCATTATCCTTTGTCTAAAGCTAGCTATCTTTTGAACTGTTGTGTTCTTTTGTGTATAAGTCTAAAAACAGCAAAACACACACACACACACACACACACACACACACACAGATTTATCTATCTATCTATCTATATATATAGAGAGACACAGAGAGGGAGATAGAGATAGAGAGAGAAGGGGATAGAAAGAGAGAAAAGGGGAGAGAGAGAGCGAGAGAGAGCAGGATAACAATAAAAAAATCTCTCTCTAAAAAGCTTGCCTCAATCACTTCATCAGCGAGGTTTTTTCCTAAAATATGACATCCATGGAATATTTAAAAAAAACTCACTTCGAAGCTCGCTCAATATCAGTCCCCTAATAGTACCTCCCTTTGAAGCAAAGTTTATGTCCTTGTAAACATCCATGAATTCCTAATGTCATAATAATCAATATCTAATTCTCCTAAATGATTTTCTCATGTTAAAATGATCATTTAATATGGGGAAGTGCCAGGGGAGAAAAAGCTAGAATATTGGTTAAGCTAGCAGACCAGCCACAATAGGGATCCAAAGGAGGGAAAATAGGGATCCAAAGGGGGGGCCATCTGCAAAAGAGCCATGTGCAACAATGGGCTAAAAAGACCCTAAGGTTCAGCCCATTAAGACTTCCAAAATGCTAAGGTTCCAAAATTCAAGGTTGTGTCCAAAGGTCAACCATAGGGGAATTGGATGCTTTGTGTGTGTCCAAAAAAGTCTTTGCACATCCCTACATAGGAGGGGGCGAGCCTAGCATGTAGGGGATGAGAGAGAAAGCCACACACACACACACACAAGCTCCCTTGACACAAAGGGAATGAGGGACACATGTCAGCTCCCTAGGCCAGATGCCCACAAGGTGTACCCAATTCCTATTGGATGGCCTTGGAGGTGGACCAATGAGAATTAGGCTAGAGTAAATCTAGTTTAATTAATTTAAAAACACTTAATAAAAGAACCAATGAGAATTAAGTCCTCTAGAAGACTATTGGACAGTCTCCCAAGGGGTCCAATGAGCATTCAGCAGCCCAATGGCTTGCCTGATTCCTATTGGCCAGGAGGCAAAGGGATTCGATGAGAGTTTAGTTGAATTATTAAATTACCTAAAGGTCTCACAAAAGGGGAAAGGGGGCCACATGTCAGAAGGCTATCACTTATGCTGCTTAATAGTCATTGGCTAGCCCTGGGGAGGTCCAATGGGAGGATAGCAAGAGCAATTAGCAAGAGGGCTCGCCCAAGAGAGAGAGGGGGCTGATTTTGCAAGGCATTATCACACACACTCTCACACAGTCTATGTGAGAAGCAAGAAAAAGACTATCTCTTCCCAAGCTTTAATGGAGAGCTCATCACCTACTCCAAGCTTGTGAGATAGAAGCCTACATCGACACACTCTTGGCATGTGGATGCAAATCCAACCAAGAGCCAAGCTTCAACTTGCATGCTCATCTCCTCTACCATGCTAATTACTAATCTAAGCTATGCTAAGATGAGTGATTATGTGAGGAGATGTACATCTTTCTCGTAAGATACTCCTTCTTCCTCTCAATCTACTCTCAAACCCTGCTAGCTCTCACCATCTTCGAAGGTGTGTGAGGTCTTGGGTCTGAGACCGGGGATAATTGATGTTGTGTTTGCTAAGTGTTTTGCTTAGTGCATGAAGCTTTCATCTTCATTGCACTAGCTAGTCTTGAGGAACACAAAGAATTGTATTGTACAATGTCTCTCTTGATGGGAGAAACAATAATACAAAGCCTTTTGGAGGGGGGACCGGCTCTGTTGGAATTAGGGTTGCAGAGAAACACACACAGCTTGGAGAAGACAAAGGAAGCTCAAGGCACACAATAGAGAGTATGTTACTTAGTGTGCAATGGAAAGATAGATACCCTAGAGTGATGGGTGTATATACAATGCACGGGGGAAAAAACCTCCTAAAGAGGGATCAAAAAATGCCCCGGCGGTCCTAGTGTGTTCACACACATCACTACCTGTATATGGTAACAAATCCCCCCTGGAGTGATGCGGTGAACGAGAGCTAGCACATTAGTAAAGGGAAGTGCCATGCCCTGAGGACAGGATCAGTCCACAAAGGGGAGTAAGCCCAAAGCTTTGCGGAAAGCTTCAAGCTTCTCACGAGACAATGCCTTTGTGAAAAGATCTGCAAGGTTGTCCTGTGTTGGCACATAAGCCAAGCTGATCTCTCCTGCTGAGAGACTCTCCCTGACATAGTGGTAATGCACCTCAATGTGCTTTGTGCGAGCATAAAAAACTGGGTTCCTCGCAACTGCCAATGCGCTCCGACTGTCAGTGTAGATAGTGTTGGCAGTGTCCTGTCCAACACCCAAATCAGCCATAAGGCGTCTGAGCCATACACACTCAACCGTAGCTGTGAAGACTGCCCTGTACTCAGCCTCACAACTCGAAGTGGCCACAGTAGGTTGCTTCTTGCTCAACCATGATATACATGAACTGCCAAGCATGAAACAAAAACCACTTGTGGACACTCGCGTGTCAAAACAACCAGCCCAATTTGAGTCCGAAAAAGCATGTAAGTCTGGCGGCAATGATCCCCCCTTGGGATAAAACAAGCCAAGATGTAAAGTGCCACTGCAAACTGAATATCAGGCCTCGTGTTGCATACATAAATGAGGCAGCCAACAGCAGTTTGGTAAAGAGTGACATCAGCAGGATCGCCAGCATCATGTAGACTCAACTTCAAACCTGTTTCCATGGGAGTGGCAATAGGTTTGCAATCCTCAAGTCCAAACTTACATAGTAATGTCTCTATGTAACCTTTTTGACACAAGGCAATACCACCATCACACTGCTTAAACTGTATACCCAAGTAATGATGTAACAGCCCCAAATCTTTCATCTTGAAAGTAGCATTCAAATCAGCCTTAAATTCAGCAATGTGTCTCTCATTTGGTTCAGTGATTAGCAAATCATCAACATAAAGAACCACAATGAGAAGTACATCACCCTCACGCTTTACATACAATGTGCTTTCTGTTGGACTGTTACGAAAACCTTGTTTGACCAAATGAGTGTCAGCTTTCTCATACCAAGCACGAGGAGATTGCTTCAACCCATACAAAGACTTGTTACATTTGCACACTTTGTCCTCTTGTCCTTTTATGACAAAACCGCGAGGCTGCATTACATTAACTTCCTCAAATATGTCACCATTCAAGAAAGCAATAACAATGTCTGATTAATGTACATCCCAACCAAAATGAGCTGCCAATGCACATAGAAAACGCACAGTAGTCATATGACAAGTGGGAGCAAAAGCCTCTTCATAATCTATGCCTTTTTGTTGTGCATAACCCTTTGCAACAAGTCAAGCCTTATGGCGATCGATCTCACCATCCGGCTTGCGTTTCAACTTGTAAACCCACTTCGTACCAATGGCTTTTTTGCTAGTAGGCAAATCACATAAAGTCCATGTGTCATTCTCTATAAGTGCATCATATTCTGATTGCATGGCAGCCATCATATTTTTTGAATTCTGTGCTTCATCAAAAGACGGAGGCTCCTCAACATCATGTAAACTAGACACAGCCAAAGCATAACAATCTGATGCATAAGATGCATGGCGAGAGCCTGAACGAGTACGACTAGACAAAGGTGCATCCAATTTACTATCACGCAAAGTGTGCACCAGCCATTTTGGCATACCTCTAGCCTGTAGCCTGCTCATTTTCAGCCCTTTCCTCATCAAGTACATCATGTACATCTACATCAATAATAGGCTGATCTAAAACATTTTCAGAAACCCCCATAGGCTGTACATTTGCCTCATTGGAACTTACATTCGTATTTCCACTGAAAAGAGGCAACAAAGTGTCATAAATGTCTTGTGAGCTTACATTACTGTCTCTAGTACATGACAGCAAGGGCTGAACAAAATCTTCCACAAACACTACATCCCGAGAAACTAGAATACGTTTTGTTTGCGGATGATACAACCTGTAACCTTTGCTTTCAGCACTATAACCAACAAAAATGCATTTGACAGCCTTATCATCCAATTTTCTGCGCTGCACTTGTGGCACCAAAGCATATGCCAAACAACCAAAAACACGCATGTGCTCAATAGAAGGATTTCTATCATGCCATGCTTCATATGGAGTAATAGACTGCAAAGCTTTTGTAGGACACCTGTTAAGTACATAAGTGGCACACATAATGGCCTCAAGCCAAAAAGAATGCGGCAAAGCTTGACTTTTGACCATACATCGTGCCATTTCCGTCAGTGACCTGTTTTTCCTCTCAGCAACACCATTTTGCTGAGGTGTATAAGGTACTGTACATTGGTGTTTTATCCCATGACTAGCCAGAAATGCATTAAATTCATGAGACATATACTTCCCCCCTCGATCGGAACGGAGGGTGCCCATAGTACATCTCGAGACATTTTCAGCCATAGCCAGAAATTGTTTGAAGCACATAAAAACTTCGGACTTCGCTTTAAGCGGAAATACCCATGCATGCCTGGAGTAGTCATCAATGAAAGTCACGAAGTATAGGTAATTGCCCAAGGACGGAGTTTGCATGGGCCCACAAACATCACTATGCATAAGCTGCAACCTGCATGTGGCCCGGACTAAACCATCCTTTGGAAATTTAGAACGCTGCATCTTACCCAAAATACAGCCTTCACTAACATGTTTGACAGGTGCTTCAAGAGGCGGCAAAGAAGCAACCATATCAGATTTATGCAAACGCAGCAAACTGGCAAAATTCAGATGACCAAAACACGCATGCCAAAGTTTTGCATCTGAAATAGCCCTTGAATCTGCAACAGCATTTGCAAAATTTTGTCCACACTTGTCATATAACAAAGTGAGCTTATACAGCCCACGGCACAAAAGGCCAGATACAACAATTTCATCACCAAAACTGAGATCATGAACTGTACATCTGTCATCCACAAATTTGACTACAAGTCCAAGTCTAGCAAGTGCGGATACAGACAAGAGATTCTTCTTGATCCCAGGTACATAAAGTGCATCAACAAGTGTGAAAGAACTGCCATTAGCAGCAGTAAGCACAATCTTTCCAACTCCCTGAACTGGATAAGAGGCATTGTTGGCACAAGTGACTGAATTCCCATGAGGGACAGACTCGAGAGAGGTAAACAATTCACAATGTGAGGTAATGTGCTTTGTAGCACCATTTTCAAAATACCACACATGTGAATCTGCAGCAACTGACAAGCAAGCATCATGGACAGCAGGATTGTAAGTGCACTCTGCGCTAAATGCCCATTCTGCATCAACATCAGCATTACAGTCTCCTTTCACAGAAGACTCTACAATGGCTGCATTTGTAGTGGAACCAGCATTTGCAGTGGAACCACCCTCTTTCTTCTTAGCCTCTTTGGCCTTCAACTTAGGAAATGACTTGATCAAGTGATCATTGGATTTACAATAATGGCAACGCATCTTCTTTTTGCCCTTATCACCAGAATTGCCAAACGAAGTACTTCCAGCGGAAGCATTAGGTACAAAAATTTTTCCACTCGCAGTAGAACCATAAGAAGTGGCTGCATTACTGTTACCACCCTTTCTTTGAGAAGCAATAAAAGCTTGTCCAACTGCACGCTGCCTAGTCCTGTTTTTTCTAGAAAGTGACTCTTGCAACAGCAATGTGCATAATGCATCAAACTTGACAACTTCAAGATTTCCTTGGGTCATCAGTCTCCAAGTACTAGCAAAAGTCTGGTAGGAATCTGGTAAGGCATCAAGAACAGTCTGCACAAGGGAACTGTCTGAAATGACTTCACCTGCAGAAATAAGCTGCTCATTGATATCCTTGACACTAGCAAGGAAAGTGTCCATATCATCTTCCTCATGCATAATGTTCGACTCCAGCTCTTTACGCAGCAAAGCAATTTTAGCCTCATTGCGGCTTGCATAAAGACCTGCTAAAATATCCCAAGCCTGTTTTGTTGATTTTGCTGAACGGATGTGAGGAACAATGGTGCGCTTCACAGACAACGCAATCAATGCATGAGCCTGCACATCCTTAACATCCCAACGAGCTTGTTCTGCCGTAGGTAAAACAACTCTAACAGCTGCAATCCTTGCAGCAAGACCTGCAACATCCTCAACATCGCCTACATCCTCAGAACGAGGACGTACATCAATGCCTTGCACAATGTTCCAGACACCCTTTGACACAAGAACATGTTGCATCATATAAGCCCATATAGGGTAGTTGTCCCCATCCAACTTGTCCTCAGCAGCAAACATCTTGAACACATCTGTGTTGTTGTTGTCAGCCATGGTAAATGTTGCACCTGATGTGAAAACTGCCCGAAAATAGGAGAAACAGAGCGGGAACAACCAGTACTATATAACACCGGCACCTGTTATGCAAAAAACGGCACTGACAGAAATTCTGCACAAAATGACGAACTAGCATGTGCAATACTGCCTGTAGTGGAAACGGAGGCCGAAATGAGCCCAAATCAAAATTTTGAACTATTTGTCCGAATAATCAATATCTAATTCTCCTAAATGATTTTCTCATGTTAAACTGATCATTTAATATGGGGAAGTGCCAGGGGAGAAAAAGCTAGAATATTGGTTAAGCTAGCAGACCGGCCACAGTAGGGATCCAAAGGAGGGAAAATAGGGATCCAAAGGGGGGGCCATCTGCAAAAGATCCATGTGCAACAATGGGCTAAAAAGACCCTAAGGTTCAGCCCATTAAGACTTCCAAAATGCTAAGGTTCCAAAATTCAAGGTTGTGTCCAAAGGTCAACCATAGGGGAATTGGATGCTTTGTGTGTGTCCAAAAAAGTCTTTGCACATCCCTACATAGGAGGGGGCAAGCCTAGCATGTAGGGGATGAGAGAGAAAGCCACACACACACACACAAGATCCCTTTACACAAAGGGAATGAGGGACACATGTCAGCTCCCTAGGCCAGATGCCCACAAGGTGTACCCAATTCCTATTGGATGGCCTTGGAGGTGGACCAATGAGAATTAGGCTAGAGTAAATCTAGTTTAGTTAATTTAAAAACACTTAATAAAAGAACCAATGAGAATTAAGTCCTCTAGAAGACTATTGGACAGTCTCCCAAGAGGTCCAATAAGCATTCAGCAGCCCAATGGCTTGCCTGATTCCTATTGGCCAGGAGGCAAAGGGATCCAATGAGAGTTTAGTTGAATTATTAAATTACCTAAAGCTCTCACAAAAGGGGAAAGGGGGACACATGTCAGAAGGCTATCACTTATGCTGCTTAATAGTCATTGGCTAGCCCTGGGGAGGTGCAACGGGAGGATAGCAAGAGCAATTAGCAAGGGGGCTCGCCCAAGAGAGAGAGGGGGCTGATTTTTGCAAGGCATTATCACACACACTCTCACACAGTCTATGTGAGAAGCAAGAAAAATACTATCTCTTCCCAAGCTTTAATGGAGAGCTCATCACCTACTCCAAGCTTGTGAGATAGAAGCCTACATCGACACACTCTTGGCATGTGGATGCAAATCCAACCAAGAGCCAAGCTTCAACTTGCATGCTCATCTCCTCTACCATGCTAATTACTAAGCTAAGCTATGCTAAGATGAGTGGTAATGTGAGGAGATGTACATCTTTCTCGTAAGATACTCCTTCTTCCTCTCAATCTACTCTCATACCCTGCTAGCTCTCACCATCTTCGAAGGTGTGTGAGGTCTTGGGTCTGAGACCGGGGATAATTGATGTTGTGTTTGCTAAGTGTTTTGCTTAGTGCATGAAGCTTTCATCTTCATTGCACTAGCTAGTCTTGAAGGAACACAAATAATTGTATTGTACAATGTCTCTCTTGATGGGAGAAACCATAATACAAAGCCTTTTGGAGGGGGGACCGGCTCCATGCAAATCCGGTCCTCAACCGTTGTCAATAGCTTAATTTCTCTCTCTTTTGAAAGTATTGTTCATGCTATCTAACTAGGTGTTATGCTCTTTGTTGCTCTCTCCACCCAAGCACTCTTGTAATTCTCATTAGGAATCTATTCTAATGAAATGCCCACTATGTTCATGCTAATTTCCGCTACACACATGTTTTTAGGCCATTAAATGTTACACCTAAGGAGAGAAAATCATAAGGTAAAAAATTCTCCTTCCATGAGTTTAATTCATAACCGTTTTCCTTATTTTCTTTGAAAGTTCTCACTTTGAGAATTCCCTACTACCTCACGAGTTTATGTAAAAGTAGTAGCTCTTGGTTGAACGATGAACTTTTTTTTTATCCTGAAAGGAAACCTTTAACCTTTTAGGTTCTGTACTGACAACAATTACTCGTGGCACTCTAGTCCTTAAAATGAACAAACCAAGCATCCATTACTACTTGGTTGTTCCCTCTTAGGTATAAAATCAACCATGCTAAAGCATAAACACCATTAGCTTTTGTGTAGACCATGTTATCATTATTGCCAATCAGCTCAAGAGCTAGCCATGGCTGATACATGTGGTCATCAAGCCTCAAGATTAAGTGAGCTTTACTACTCTTGTCTAAGTCGAAGAGAAAACCTTCCAATCAATTATTCCAACTCGTGGTAGGCTAGCCTTTGTAAAATCTAATATGATGTTCATTGGGCGCACATCACAATGAACTACACCTTGGCTATGAGCATATGCCAAAGAATGGACCAAGGAAACTATTATATGCAGAGCATTGTGACAAAATGCATCGTGTTTTCATATGTGTCACCATAAAAATGTTTGGATATTCACTTTAAAAAATTCTTCCTTTGGACTTCAACTTTTGAACTGTTCTCACAAAGGTACCCTTTCCATACGATAATAAATTCATCATAGATCCAATACTTCCGCTATCAAAAATGGGAAATAAAGCTGCCTAAGGAGGTAACATTGTATGAGCAATACTTTAAACTATATCTTCATGCCGTATATCAATACTAATCTCATTCTCAAATGATTCCAATCTGTTCTCTAGAGTACCGTTATATTTTTTGTTGGGGTAAGGAGCTGTGCCTTTGCCCGAGGCTGGACGTCTGATGTTCGATTGTCCACAGTGTGTACATACACATTCCTTGTTCTTCTTATACACAAAGAATAAGGAGCTCCTCACCACTTCTTAGACGCTTTCTCCAACCCCATAGTGTGTCTTCTACTCTTCTCCTCCCTCGCACTCCACGTGCACCACACATCGCTTTCACACCTAGCGCTCTCCCGAGTGGTATCTGAGCTTCTGCTTCGTGCGAGTGTAGTGCGATGGTCAAGTCAATGGCTCCACAATGACAAACACATTGATGGTATTAGATTCAAGAGAAGGGAGCAGCTTGGCAATGTGTGTGCATCACAGATTTGCGAGCGATTTTGCTCATGTACACGAAACTTCTACGTTGGCATTATGTGCATGCAAACTACAGCACAAGAGAAGCCCAAATTGCAGATCTGAGATTAGACATGTATATTTAGCTTGTATAAAGCTTGTGTAGCAAGAAATTTCTTATTTTTGGAGAGAAGATGTAGGAGCAGGACGTGGTGCAACTCATTTTTGCTGTTTTTGGCTCGCAAAACAGTTTTTTTTGCATATCTCCGTCATACGGAGTCGGATAGATATGATCCAAGAGTCTAGGTTGGGATTTTGGCACATTTTGGACGCAATAGTGATGTCCATTTTCTGAAATTATGATCAAAATTATAGTGATTTGGCGCGAGCTTTTCGAGCGAGCTTAGAGTGAGCTTTTTAAATATATTTCTCAACTAACTAAATCTAGAAATAAAGCTCGCTCAAAAAAGAGTTTTTGAGCGAGCTTCTCTCTCTATCTATCTATCTCTTCTCTCTCACTCCCCTTCTGTCTCCCTCTACCTCTTCTCTCTTCTTTCTACTGCCTCTCTCTCTCTCTCTCTCTCTCTCTCTCTCTCTCTCTCTCTCTCTCTCTCTCTCTCTCTCTCTCTCTCTCTCTCTGTGTGTGTGTGTGTGTGTGTGTGTGTGTGTGTGTGTGTGTGTGTGTGTGGTCTGCAACCCTAGCCCCGAAAAAGCTCCACCTTACCCTCCTTCTCGTCGGCCTCCCTAGGGCGAGGGGAAGCCCTGCGGGAGAACCCGTCCACAGCTTCGCCCCTCGCCTTCCTTCTCCCAAGCAACCCCAAAGCTCGTCATGGCCCATGTGCGGCTCTCTTTCTTTGGTTCATTTTCATCTCACCAGCTTTGGCTCACGACTACTGTTGTGTCTCTTTAATCGGACTCGTGGCCTTTGTGCCTCATTAATCCATCTCATGGCCTTTGTGCTCTATCAAACCAACACACAATCAACATTAACCTAATATATGGGAGAGCCTTCCCATGGGGGAAAGTAGAGCCTCAAGTGAAAGGGGACTTCTCCAAGCAACACCTCAAGGGAGAGGGAAATTCTCCAAGGAGTGATGCAATGCGGGGGCTCTCTCTCCCCCATTAGGCGGACACGTCTCTTCTTTCCCACCTTGCCAGTAGACCTGATAGACTGTCTTTAATCTCAACCCAAGAGTTCAAGAACAAGAATGCAGAGCTCAAGGCACGTCTTGTAGCCCTTGAGAGACGTCTCTCCTCCTTGGAGTCTCAAAAGCAAGATGATAGCGAGCACCTTCTTGCAAAAGCAAAGGAGGTCGAGCACACCCTCACCGCAAGCATGGCTAACCTCACAAGAAGCAACCATTGCGGTCTCCTCAAAAGTAGAAGAGTGCATGCAAGAACATCACCGATGGGAAGGACTAGCATTATCTGTCGAATCGGTGACTTTCCCTCTACTTGGTGAGGAGAGAACAATGACTACATCTCAACACTAGCAAAGCTCAACCAAGCCATCCACCCAACCGAGTATGACCCCAACACAATTGAGAAAGTTCACCATGACAACCGTACCAACCAAGGTATCTTGGTCTTCAAGACTAAAGAGGCACGCATAGAACTTCTACAACAAGCACGACTTCTCAACGAGGGCACCAAAGTATGGATAAGCAAATCCTTGACCCCGTCCAACTCCAAGTCAAGAAACAAGAACTCCAAAAAGTTCAAGAAGCACGGGCAGCCGACAAATGGGCCATCTATTGAGGCGGCAAGGCCATCATTGAGGAATTTTGGGCCTAGAAACTCCCAAGCCACATTCCCCTTCTCTCCCACCTAAGTGACATTTGTCACAATTTTTTTGTATCCACATTAGTCATGATTCTCCATGTATCCCTCTAGTAAGAGAGCCAACCATGTATGCTGTGTACCCCTTTAGTAAGAGGCCCAACCATGTATGTTTTCTTGGTCTCGTAGGTCATATCTGACCTGCGAGGATGATAATAAAATCTCTCTCTCTCTCTCTCTCTCTCTCTCTCTCTCTCTCTCTCTCTCTCTCTCTCTCTCTCTCTCTCTCTCTCTCTCTCTCTCTCTCTCTCTCTCTCTCTCTCTCTCTCTCTCTTTGATGGTGAACTTGTTAATATGTCAATTATAAAAATTTCTAGAATTGAGCATACATTCACATGCACCATGACTCTGCATGCACATGCCCATAGGTAGCCAATGTTTGATGGATCCCTTTATACATGACCTTAACCTCCTTGTTTGATGGATTGTAACTTAATAGTTGATTGCTATCATTGACCAAGAAAGCTGCTATCCTGGCTTACCTCCACATCATTGGTGAAATTAAATGGAACTCCCTCAGCCCCTCCAACCACAAGCTTTGTCTCATCACCAACTGGCGCTACCACTTGCAACCATGGTATGCATCAACAATATACAGTTCTCCTGTTTGTTTTATGAAGTGAATGCCTAAGAGCCGACCACATATATGTTCCTTGGCCAGGTTAAATGTAGGTAGAGTTTGAGGCTTGCATGCCTCAGTCCATTTGTATAAAGCATCCCAAGCATGATGCAAACGTCAACAATCTCAGTATAAGGACCTCTACCTTTGGAGTCAAAAGCTAGGCTCTCAAGACCCATGAAATCATAGAGGAAGCGCATGTGAGGGGCCTGCTGCTCTGCAGCTTGTTGTGAAGGTCTCGGGGGAAAGGAAGGCTACTGGGACAACGGATAGGTGGAGTGATCGCCTTGGCCTTAAAGCTTGGCAGCTTTGCAAGAGGACTTAGCTTGAAAGGTTTGTTGCCATCAAAACTCCGAGCGCCGCTACGAGGACTACTAAAAGCTCTCTCTCTCTCTCTCTCTCTCTCTCTCTCTCTCTCTCTCTCTCTCTCTCTCTCTCTCTCTCTTATACACACACACACACACACACACACACACAATTACATAAGTCCTTTCTCATGCTTCAATACATAAATTGGACAAAAAGAGCATGGCTTAGATTCAATAAAACCCTCCTCCTTTTTTCTTCACATCTACATCTCAATTAAAGCATCCATTACATGATCACACAAGCAGTTGTCACAATAAAAACACATGTTAGGATGCTCAGCCAAAGGTAAGATACGGTTGGCTAAAATTACACTAAACTCCCTGGTTTGGGGTGAGAAGTTAAAATATTCTCTTGGGGGTTGACCAAAATGGTGATACAAAAATATCTTACGATGTGGTAGAAACTGCACTAACGAATATAACCACTCGGAAAATCCACGCTTCATTAAATGTTCCACATAATAATACTGTGGCCCTAAGCCTAGGGCTTCCTTTACCATCACCAGAAGGATATTATTCCTGAAGTGTTCTCGACCCCAAAGGGTCACCCGTGTCACTCTATTTTGATATGTCCACTATTTTGTCTGCGCAATTGATGTTCCTAATAGAGCGAATAGAAGACACTCATAACGGAGTATGGTGTTTCTCCTGATGGACTCACCTGACTGCTGCAGATGGGCAAGCGTTATCGCTAATACCTGTTCTTGACTATAAGCCATAGCTGATGAAGTATAAGACACTGCTTAAGACAAGTTATTGAAGAAACTTGTAAACTGTCGGCTTTTAACTCTTAAAAATTTCTCAAGTCTATTACAAAAGTATAATACGCGTGTCTTATATAGACCCCCAGATAGCAACATGTACCCAGTGACTATCCATACAAAAAACCCACTCTACTTGCCAACTCTTATTGGGTCCCATAAACATTAACTCACCTTTGTTTTCTCGACATATGTTTCTCCTAGAAACTTACCCAACTAGGCCATCCTACCTAAAATGGTCTCTTTTGAAATATCAATACTATGAGTATTTTTTCATCTGCAACCGGCCAGAGTTGGAGAGTATACCTCATAAGAATTGTCTATGCCACGCATCGACTTAGTAAAAGTAGTATGATATGTTCAAACTGGCTACTGCTACAAATTTATTGCTTCTCATAATTTCACTACGGGAAGTAAAATAAGGGGGATTCTTGGTAGTCCCTTTTTCAAAATTACTTAAGCTTGGTTTTATTTTCTGCCTTAAAAAACCCTTTAAAAATGGTCTTACCTTATGAACACCTATTTAGCGTTTTTACTTTTTAAACTTCTGCAATCTTTTAATCTGCTAGTACATCCGCTCTATTGCATGCTACCCTCTACAACTGAATGGATTGTTCACAGATTTGAGGCTACAGTGCTCACGATTCATCAAACGCTATGCGCTACCGGATCTTGTGCTAATGAAATCCTTGGAGACATGGGCTTTATGAGAGACCTCGATTGTGGGAATTTTTGGCAAATGTCGGGTCCCATCCACTATGGTTGTGCATCGACCTCTATAAAACCCTCACAGTTATGGAACAGGTGAGTACTACACTCACTTAGCATCAGTGTTCTGTGTTTTCAACCTATGCGTTCAATCTTCTAAGTTATTAAGACTAGATCATGCCTAAGGGAAAGGAGAAGTTTGTGGAGAAATCGTCATCTACTCCTAGTCTACAAACTATTTTAATTCTTCATATCTGATCTAGTGGTGTTCTTCTCCTATCTAGCATTTAAGATTGGGCTGGGCCGGTTTGATTGAGATATAATGTAAACTAGTTTCGAGAGTATTCTGTGTATTTATAAGTCCGGCTAGTGGACTGTTTAGTGATGGAATCTATGCTCCCTCACTGAAAATACCCAACTCCCTTGCCACTCCCAATTCTTTCACTTCATTCTTGACTCCTAGCTCCTCTTCTAATTTTACTAGAGGAAAATCTTCGTAGCTTTACTAGGGGAAGAGGAAGGAATACCCCCATCAGGCACCTCCTTGACTTTTGATCACTTATGATTGTGCAGGTTGCGTTGGTCCTTATGGAAGGTGATCCCTGACAAATATGGCCTCTGACAAAAACTTTATCTACGAACATTATCTTTTTCAAAATGTACTTCTGGATTGGGTACACCCTTAAGCACTTTTTTGTGAATGTTTTGACTTATTATTTCGAAACCATGAGGCACTTGATAATGTTCTTATTGGTTGGAGGTATCAACAACCTATTAAGAATGTGGTCTACAATAATGATTTGGGTATATGACTTGGGAATCCATTTATACTGAGGAGACTCTGCGCATATATTATATATCACTCTATCCATCATTTTTTGAAGGAGAGGTCTTCTTCTCTCTCTCTCTCTCTCTCTCTCTCTCTCTCTCTCTCTCTCTCTCTCTCTCTCTCTCTCTCTCTCTCTCTCTCTCTCTCTCACACACACACACACACACACACACACACACACACACTTATCTAGCTGACAAGTTGTTGGCTAACCCTTGGTGGACAGCTTCCGTTTTTGGTGTGCTAACCTAGAGATGCTACTCTCTAGAAAAGTTTCACGGAGTCTCTAGAGAAGACCACATGTAATTGCTCATGGTACCAAATCTCTACCAGATGTATACCACACCCACACACACCCTTGCTTATTAAATATATATAATATTCTCTATTTCGGCCCTTCTCCAGTCACGACCTTTGTCTCACTCTACGAACTGAAAGTGTCAATTCCTATATCTATGCTATGACGGCATTCTGGAAGTCCTTGTTGGGATCCCTTGGCTTGGCGATACATCTTGCTGCCCACCCTTCTCAATGGTGTGCAGTACACACACAAAGTCAGTAAATTTCCGAGCACCCACTCACTCGAGGAAAGGTGGTAGCCTTTAAGGTATTTATCTTCTTTATCATAAACTGAGGGTCGTGATCATACTTGGTTGGCTTGAGTAGTTGGTTTCCAACTTAAATATAGCGTAATGTGTTTAAGACTACCCATTTGTTTAAGGCTACCTCACCTACCTCACCTACCTTCCTTTCGATCCCAGTAGTCAAAGGCTTTTTGGCAAAAAAACAAGGGTTCATTTGCCTTAAACTTTTTGGAAAAATATTCTTTTGGAAAAGCTTATGTCGAGAATCGGAATTTAGGACACGATATTCATTCTTGCTTTTATGATAAAGCATATCAATTTCCCAATTGACAGCAAAAAAGTACTTTAATCCATGAACGACACCTATTCAATACTTTGTTTGATATGGAGTTTGCTTAGTTTTTGACTGGTTCTAGTTGTTTTGGAGTACTATAGCTTTACACATAGACATATACATGATGGCTTTCATAGTTTTGCACTATCAAATATAGAATTTAGACATTTGGTTTGTAGGCTTTTTTTGGCAAGAAAAAGTACAATATGTACTCAGATGAGTGGTAAACTGGTAATGGAAACAAATGCAGGGTTATTAACTTTGGAAGAATAGAACTACAAGGACATTATAGATTTTGAACTTGTTTTCCTTTTTGTGACGGCCGTTAACCTCCTGTGAGAGTCTCCGTAGAGATGGCTTTGACTGGAAATTTGAAAATCTATCCGTTGTACAAAGGAGATGCTGTCCAAATTTTTACTTTTAGAGATGCGAAATCTAGATGATGGAATGGTACATAAACATCAATAAACTTTGAAACCTATTTCAAGCTCTGAAACCTATGTCAAGCTGTACATTCATACTAATTACATAGATTGAAAGCTGGAATCTCATGGTTTTTATACAACAAATTCATAAAGTTTAACTATTCCAAAAATTGGATTTTACTGAGGATAAAAGGGGATACCTGTGAGTGCACGGATGCGGTGCGTCTGCGGAGAGAGAGAAGGAGAGAGAGGGAGACAGAGAGCAAGACACAGGATGTGGGGTGCAGCTCCCAAATCTCACTGTGTGAGCATCATGTGAGAATGTGAGTGAGAGCTCCTTATTCTTTGTATGTATAAAGAATAAGGAGATAAATGTGGGCAGTCGGACACTGGCCGACGGACATGGGCAAAGCACGGTGAGCCTGTGCGGAGAGTGAGAAGGAGAGAGAGGGAGACAGAGAGCAAGAGACGGGATGTGGGGTGGAGCTCCCAAATCTCACTGTGTGAGCATCATGTGAGAATGTGAGTGAGAGCTCCTTATTCTTTGTATGTATAAAGAATAAGGAGATAAATGTGGGCAGCCGGACACTGGCCGGCGGACATGGGCAAAGCACAGTGAGGCACACCGCCTTTACCTAACATTCTCCCACTAAAGACTGTGTGCCGATAAGTGGCGAGAAGACTAGCCTACAACTAGTATATACAAGAGGTGAGAGAAGACGACTCTCAACCTATGCCCACTGGCTCACTCCAAACATGCTCTAGTGTAGATGCAACATGCATACCACTAGGGCTAGAGCTACAATGATATACATGATGCAATTATCGAGTGACAACATGCATGGCTCCACAATGCACAATGCCAATGTCACTCATCGCACGACTGACAACTCCCACTGCAAATGCACCAACCGCATAAGCAAGATCAGGTCTCAAAACCAAAAGGTCAGACATGAGAGACCCGAAAGCCGACGAAACATGCACTATGTGTGCCAACCTATCCCTGTCAGCAACCTCAGTGCCATATGCATCCTCATCAGGAATCACCTGACTATGCATCACTATGTCAGCATCCTCTGGCAAAGGCATATCTGCTGAGAATGACTACAAAACAAAAAATCAGCACCACTGCAATCACACACAGCTGTCTGAAGGACCCTGTCGCCCTCAAACGTATCAGACACATCATAGAACAATGCATCCGTCTCTGGCTCAACTAATGTCACCTCAACTGATGATTGGCCAAGTTGTGCATCCCCAGAGATACCACTGTCTGCGTGAACGTCACCACAAGATAAATGCATAACCTGCTCTCCATGCAGCACATCTGCAAAAGAGACACGCCTCGTCTCTCACTCCAAACATGGCTGCAAATACATAGAGACTACACCGCCTCGTGTGTCAGAAATATGCAAAGGGTATACCAGACCACTCCTAGCACCTCTGGCTATCACCAGTGATCCCCTATGCATCTGAAATGATTGCTCTCCAAGCAGTACACAATGTCCACTACTCTGCAACTGACACGCTGAAATGAGACTCTGATTGAGTCCTGGTACATAACGTACATCTCGTAGCGTAAGCAATGCACCGCTAGGTAAAGACATACATACATCTCCAGCACCCTCTATGTCATATGCTGAACCATCAGCAAACTGCACACAACCAAGAGGCTCCCACTAGAGAAAGAGCAAAACAAATCACGACATGGTGTCACGTGAAAAACTGCATGCTCGTCTAGTAGAAAACGCGTAGACAATGTGCTATCCCAAGACACAAAGTAGTCTGAAGGCAAGCTAGACTCAAAAGTGACATGCCCGTCACATGCATACTCTCTAGCATCTGTCCTCATAGTAGTACCATGCATCTGCCTCTTCCGTTGCCTCATACGCCTGAAGCAACGACGCCTAATATGCCCATCATGGCCGTAGTGCCAACATGTCAGTCGTGATATTGAACGAGAACCGCCTCTAACCTGAAGTGTCTCCATGCCAAAACTATGGCAAACAATGCTCGAGATCACAAGACTCTCCCACCCGAGAGCAAACCACTGTCTCAAGCAAAGAAGGATACACAACTCCTCATCTTGGGAGAGTGGATACAAGAACACCAAACTGTGTCCAAACTAACAAAACCTGTCAAAGTGAGAGTAAACACTCGATCACAAACTATGGCGAGAATCTGAGAAAAATCCGGCAGAGTTTCCCCTGAAAACTGAGCAAAAAACTCAAGTACAATCTCTACCATAAACCATAACACTACTCAATGCCCATGAGTAGAAATGCCAAAATGGCTCCACATTTTCACATACAATGGCAATCCGCACTCAACGTACATCAACGGAGTGACCGCGCATAAGCAAGCGCCAAAAGAGTTGCAATCGGGAAACTTGATCAATGCGAAAACAATGCTCCCAAGAGAGCTCACCGGCACTTGAAAGTGCTCGCCAAAATGCATGTATAATGGGCATCAACCATGCGCCATAACCATATGCAAACCATCCGCAAAGACTATGAATCCAAGCACAAAATCACTGCCAAAGTATCTTGTGAAAACGAGTGAAAGAAGCTCCACCTATGTACTCCAAAAAAAAATTGTGTCTCTCAAGAGACCGCTTTGGTGGTGTGTAAACGCCTCCGTACTTCGTTGCCCAAGTCTACCAAAAAACCCTCAAACTACAAGCTTAACACAAGCTGCAATTGCATCTTCAGCTCAGAATTTATGCACTCAACTTCAAGCATCTTCCGTGCTTCCAAAAGTGTATCAAACTTGCACACAATGCGACAACAGAAAATCTAGAATTTCTGTATGTAGTCAGTCTGAGCTAAATATCAACAAAACGGTGAGGAATTTGCAAAACATTTCTTCTGCAAAGTTGTAGAACACGTCGAAACGGATGGGCATGATAGAATTCCCAGATCTGCATTCTACAAGGAGAAAAAAAAATCTTAAAACAGTGCTGTTGCGCACACAGTTTTTAGGGCAGCACCTTCACTTACACACAATCTTCCACACTCCTTTCTGAGCTTCCACAAGAGCATACATCACTCTCAACTGAGCTCACAAGCTCCCATTGCATTCTCACAAAGCTTCCAAGCTTTCTTAATCTCTCCACCGCTGAGAGCAAGCGAGCTATCGCCTTGAAGCTCTCAAAGCCATCGTGCTCTCCGCGGTCACCATAGCTCTGATACCAATTGTGAGTGTGCAGATTCGGTGCGTGTGCGGAGAGTAAGGAGGAGAGAGAGGGAGACAGAGAGCAAGACATAGGATGTGGGGTGGAGCTCCCAAATCTCACTTTGTGAGAATCATGTGAGAATGTGAGTGAGAGCTCCTTATTCTTTGTATGTATAAAGAATAAGGAGATAAATGTGGGCAATTGGACACTAGCCGACGGACATGGGCAAAGCACGGTGAGGCACACCGCCTTTACCTAACAATACCTTTTTGGGAGGTTGTCTGGATCCACATACATGTCTCTTCTGATAAAAGATATGCAGATATGGTAAAGTATTGGTTTCTCGCTTCGATCGATACTGCTATTATCCTTTGGTATCTCCAGTTATAGGAAGATAAATAACATTATGGTATATCTTCTGGAATCGGTTTTTGGATTGGATTATGTACAATGAGATGGGAAGGTAGTGAATAAATTCAAGGCTACCTTACCCAACTTTATTAGCTTGGAATTAACTTATCTGTGTTCAAGGCTAGCAAGAACAGATGCATAGCTGTAAACAGTGTAGAAGAAGGATGCAATACGAATTACTACACATACTAGAAAAAACCAATTCTCTTAAATTGTACTTCTATGCAGGAGCTTACTTTTGATTCATGTAAGTATATAGTGGTGAATTCACAGAGCTGTTTGATGCTATCCTTTCTTGATGGATAAATGCAATATTTTTGAAACGAAGGATTGTAATTTTCTTTGAAATTAATCTGCACACATTGTTAAAAGAGCCTTAATCCTCAAGTGAGGGTCTTAGAGGAGATGGCATTAGATTGGACTTTTGAAAATTGATCCAATTTACAAAGGAGATGCTGTTCGATTTTTTTTGGAATTAAAACATTAAAATGTTGTTATTTAAAATATTATTTAATACAATTGTCTAAGTATGGTTCAATTATGAGGGGAATTTTCATATTTAAACACACACACACACACACACATTTTCCTTACTAGTCTTTGGTCGGACTAGTGCCATGCTTAGCAATTGGAATTAGATAATATATCAGATAATAATATAGCTACTCCAATTCATCCATGACTTCAATCAAACAATTTTTGTCAGAATATGGGTATTTATACCTTAAGAATTGGTTTGCCTACTCTTTAATACAAGTTACATTATTATTAGCTTGATCCACCCTATCCAGCTCTCAGGTCCTAAATTGGTCAAGCATCTACATGTTTACATATAATCCATATACTGTAATTGTTGACCACCCTCGAGCAGGTGTGGATTTTCAAGTTATCTTCCAGGATCGGAGTATTGTATAGTAACCAACATCACGACATAATCCACAAATTTGGAGTGACATCATCCAAATCATGAGATATCAGGTATGTAGATTTCATAATACCTGACTCTCCTCCTTGGAGGACCCCTTTATCATACAACAATTGGGTGTACTTACATCTAAGTTCTATTCAAACACATTACAAATGAGTAATCTCGCATCTAAACCTTTTTAACACCGTACAAGTGATTGAGCTATACAACATGGAAATTTTTAGGAAGCAATTACTACAATTGGTGGGGGATTGGTCCACTTGGTGGACCATCCTCCACCAAGTGGATCTCTCCTTGGGATGGGGGAGGGCCACACACACACACACACACTTATCTAGCTGACAAGTTGTTGGCTAACCCTTGGAGCGGACAGCTTCCCCTTTTGGTGTGCTAACCTAGAGCTGCTACTCTCTAGAAAATTTTCACCAAGTCTCTAGAGAAGACCACATGTAATTGCTCATGGTACCAAATCTCTACCAGATGTATACCACACCCACACACACCCTTGCTTATTAAATATAGATACTATTCTCTATTTCGGCCCTTCTCTAGCCTTGTTGTCTCACTCTACGCACTGATAGTGTCGATTCCTATATCTACGCTATGATGGCATTCTGGAAGTCCTTGTGGGATCCCTTAGCTTGGCGATACATCCTGGTGTTGCCCGCCCTTCTCAATGGTGTGCAGTACACACACAAAGTCAGTAAATTTTTGAGCACTCACTCACTCGAGGAAAGGTGGTAGCCTTTAAGGTATTTATCTTCTTTATCATAAACTGAGGGTCGTGATCATACTTGGCTGGCTTGAGTAGTTGGTTTCCAACTTAAATATAGCGTAATGTGTTTAAGGCTACCCATTTGTTTAAGGCTACCCATTATCTTATCTGCACCTACCTCACCTACCTTCCTTTCAATCCCAGTAGTCAAAGGCTTTTTGGCAAAAAAACAAGGGTTCATTTGCTTTTTATAGTGCATATATCTAAACACACATATCCTCCACATGGCTTGCAATAAGGAGATTTAAAGGGATTGAACTTGCACACATGTCAACCTTTCATTTGAATAGCTTATCCGATGATTGTTCTTATGCTTTAAAAAGTGCAGTATTGTGTGAACTGCCCATCCTAGTGCAAACGAAGCTCTGTGCTAGTTTCCTGAACCTCTGAACACCATATCCCTCAGTCTGCTCCTTGCAACAGTTGGTATACATGTTCACACACACACACACACACACAGGTGCTTGAATATTTGCAACTTATGATCTCTTCCTTGGTGACGCTATCTACAGAGTATATGCTCTCTCTCTCTCTCTCTCTCTCTCTCTCTCTCTCTCTCTCTCTCTCTCTCTCTCTCTCTCTCTCTCTCTCTCTCTCTCTCTCTCTCTCTCTCTCTCTCTCTCTCTCTCTCTCTCTCTCACACACACACACACACACACACACACATATTTGGTCACTGCATTTGACCAGGGTAGCTATTTGTAGTTACATTAACTCTACCTATTGGTAGAAATCCCTAAAAATATTTTTTTCAACCCATAAATGCTAGGCTTCCTTCTTGGTTACGCGCTGCATGACTGAGTTATTATACTTTGTCGGGGCAAGACTCTTCCCCTTCCACTCATAGTGCTTCATGATACATCTCGATCTGATGATGGGTGGCTTGACACGACCCTGGGCCATTCACTGCTTGGTATGATTCTAAACAGTAAAAGTATCCTACCCTCCTATGCTAGGCGGGTGCGGCACCTCCATAACTGAAGATTTTTTGGGATTTTTCCTTGTCTCGGGTTTCAGATTGTAGCCAACATATTTTGAGTGACTTCTTACCAAACGACTACCTCTATAAAAAGGTGAGGGATTTCTTCTCCTCCCTCACTTAGACTTGGTGTAGAGAAGAATGTGCAAGTATGGTGGATCCTTGGCTCTGCAGTAATCCATAATCCGTTGCTACTATGATGATTATTAGGATGGCTTCCACTTCAAAGGTTTTTTATTCACCATGTTTAGTGTGTACAATACATTTTTACCACACTGGCTTTTTACCACTAATCTAAGTTTGACAAAACCTTGTGCTTATGATGTATAAATGTTGGTTATTGAATGGTTGATATTTTGATGAAGCAGGTTAAGGCAGTAACTCACTCAAATGATAAATTTGCAAGTTTTATCTGGTTATAATACATCCATTTTATAGATAGTACCATAATGATTATCTGGCTTAATATTTCTACTTAGGTGGGTTAAATAATGAACACTGGCTTATATTCTGGAATATTATGTGATGATTCATATTCCTTCAGTGAGTATTCTGGAGGATGATATGGTGGTTCATAATCCGTCAGTGAGTTACATTGGGATTTTTTGAGAAATGATTTTGGCTTACTAGTTTTTACAAAACCATGAGAGTTGATTTATCGATGAAATCTGAGTTTGGAAACTGCAGGTTCTAAACTAGTTATGATAACATAACTAGTGTATGTATCATAACTAGTTTACCTACACTGCTTGCTTGCTTGCTTTGATTACCTACACCTTGTTTGTTGATTACTGGTTGCCTTTTTGGCTCTTGGATATCTGGCTTAGTCCTGAACTTTTTTCTACTACAACTAGCTCACACTGGTTTGTATTTCGGTCACAAAAATCCTTAGGTCAAATCTGACCTACAGCATGTTGCTTGGATAGCTCCCTTAGATTTGGTTTTTATTAACCTTATTCATACATATTTTACTGCAGCTAGTTCTTGGTGGTGATGTTGCCATAAAATATATGTAAAACCTTATACATATTCTGGTTTTGATATTGATCTGGTTTTGATACTTAAACATATATGTACTAATCTGGTTTTTTTGGTGCTTTACTACCTGGTTTTGGTGCACAGAGGAGTTGAAGTTTTTCTTGAAATTTTTTAGATCTAGGCAGATCTGCTCACTGGGTCTCTATGGTTTAGAATTAATAGGTTGAAATTTTTTGGCTAAATATGGTATCATTTTGGATAGTTGTACTTCTGGCCTGCTCACCGAGCTTGAGAAAATACTATCTAAAAACTTTGGTTGTAATCTCAATAATATCTTATTGATGGATCATTTTGGCACTGATTAAGGGGAGACTTGAGTGTATTTTTTCCATAAAAAACTAGCTCGATTTTTTGTGGCTCTGGCTGATACTTCCCTAGGTAGATAATCCACCTGCTATTTTGATACCAAAGAAAGTCTCTTTATGGTACTTAATGTGTGCTAATAGGTGAACATGCCTATTGCAAATTCAAAGATTACTCATTAAACTCAGGTTCTTGATGGATGACCTAAACTTGGGTTTCTTCATACAATCTTTAGCTAAAGAAATACATAGAATGATATGGAGTAGTCGACTTTTTCCATAGTAAATGGTTATTATAAAGAAGAAGTTCTTTTATAACATATGGAGCAATTCTGGTAGGATTACTTTGTATGTAAACTTTGAGATATTATCTGCTTTAATGTATAGAACATTAGCTAGTCTAATAATTTTTAAGTTTGACATGGATAACAACTGTTAGGTTCTTTGAAGCCTGCCATACATAGCCAAGTCTAACATATCGGTTGTCTGGACTATATGGATGCAGGTGAGAATTCTATCTTGGCTTAAAAAGGTTTAGCTTGCTGCATTCCGACTTTGAAAACACTTGATGATTCAATTGGGATAGTTTGATACCTTTCTATAAACTCATTTGGAATGATACTTCATTCTTATTATGTTGTACAGTTATGAATCAAAGACTGAGATGTTTATGTACTTATCTTTGCCTAGACATCTTTAGCCAGTCGTCTTTTTGAACATCTTGTTCATTGGTGTGTATTTATTATAATTAAAATAGCCACACACACACACACACACGCACACACACACACAAACACAGAGGTATAGACCAACAAATGGAAGAAAACCAAAAAATGATCGTAATTGTTAGCGCCTCCTCTGTGTTTCAGGTAATAGCAATAGAAGTTTTTCCAATGCTGTGTTGATAAATCAATGGTTTTATAACCATATGTGTGAACACACACAAGCAAGCTTAATACATTACATTATGAAAGGTTTTTGATGATGACAAACAATATTAGAACTTCCTCTTCTTTCTAGGTAATGGTAGTCAATAGTTTTTTTCAATCTTGTGTGGATAAATTCAACATGATACTTTATATTATAAGGTCACACACACACACACACACACACACACACACACATAGACACACAGAAAGACAAAAAGTCCTTGCCTATTACATATGAGCTCGTTAGGTCTTGATTGCTCCCTAACTCAATCATGTATTCACACGAGGGCACTTAGTTGCATATGGTGGAAGTTTTCTCTCTCTCTCTCTCTCTCTCTCTCTCTCTCTCTCTCTCTCTCTCTCTCTCTCTCTCTCTCTCTCTCTCTCACACACACACACACACACACACACAGCCTCGCCTATAAGCGTCACGGGATAAACTCAAGGGATCTACGGTGGATGTTCAATCCACCGTTGATCCCATCTTTGGATATCAAAAAATTTAGGCCCGCATCACGACTTGACCTCACCACCTCTCGCTCTATACACACACTACCTATCCAACCCGCCTGTTGCGATTGCTTGAAACGTAAGCAACCATAGTACTATATAAGTTCTAGCCCCCACTGCTGCGTCGATCTTACGGCCCAAAGCCCTCCCCGCCCCGCCAATAACGTGCCAGCCATAGATCCCTTGAGTTAGACCCCGTGTCATTTATAGATGAGGCGCGCACACACACGCACACACACACAGAGACGATGTAAGATCCCCCATATTTTGGGTCTCTTTTGAAATTTTAAAAAAAAAAGATTCTAATTCCTGTTCTGTTAAATTTTAATTTAAGATGCTTGATTGACAGTATTGTAAGGTTCTAAAGTAAAAAGCAAGGTCGTTTCCATGTTCCAATAGATCAGACGGATGTTTGGTTCAGTTTGGAGAAAATCCGCTATTTATAGTTTTTTCATGTTTTTTATTGTTTTAGGTGTTTTTTTTGCAAAAAGCAGGGTCGGATCCTTAACCTACATGTTTTGGGGAAGCAATTTTGTAAAAATCTGCTTTTCGAGTGCTTTTCACACTATTTTTAGCTTTTCATGATTTTTTAGTGCTTTTTAGTGAAAAGCGAGTCCGCTTTCTTATTCTAGTGGATAAGGGGAACCCATAGTTCAATTTTAGAAATTTTTGTTTTTGTTTTTTTTGTCTTTGTACGTTACTTTTAGCTTCTTGTGCTTTTTAGAGTTTTTGAAAAGCAATGTACTTTTTAAGATGACCATAAAAATATTAATTTTAGTCTCCGTCGAATTTAAAAATGACCACTCGAAGGAAAAACGGGATTAAACGAGATTTTTACGGGAATTATTTTTATAAAAAGCAGTGTCATAAATATGTTGTGCAGTCTTGGAAAGTCATAATTATGTGGGGACATCACGGTGCGGCATAGTCTAGCCAAGGTTCCATTAGTTGGGCGGATATTGTTCGATTGATCAATTTTATTGTAAAAATTGGATGGTAAGTGTGAGAGTTGACCACCAAATGCCAATCCATGTTTTTAGAAAAGTTTCCCAAAGCTTGCATCTATTCCCGACTCAAAATCTAGCACTAGTTTTTTGCTTGGGGCTCACTCCGGTCTTGCATAGTGCTTATAAATTCACTTGAGTGCTCAGTTTCAGTGTTGTCTGTTGCGTCTACTACCGCAAGGCAATACTTACCTGTTATACGGAGTGGTGCAATCTCTTCATCACCATTTCCATAAGATCTTCTCTCTCATTTACGGGAAGAAGAAGAATGAGAAGAAGAAGGATATTCTCTCTCTACTTGCTCACTATCTTCTCTCTCGTCTCATAGTGTACACGCTCTCCGAAACCTCTCGTGGTGAACATCTCTACGTAGCTCTCATCACCGCTCTCTTGTGGCAATGTAAGAAGCCTTTTGACAGCCCTTAATCAAATCTAAATCACGGTGAGAATCTCTAAACTCCATGGCCATCGTCATCTTTCTCTCTATGTCATTTTTCTGAGTAGTCACCCTCTCGGTGATTGTTTTTTCATATACGAGTGCATGTATGGATTTTTTGAGTATGTATGAAGTTTCCCCATGATTATTTCATTATGTTTAACATGCTGATTTATGCACACGATGTGTTTATATTACGTGAGTGCATAAAAAGCGCTTTTTGTTTCACGTCATAGAAGCGGTAGAAACACTATTGTGGTCATAACTCACAAAACATTATGGGTCAGCCCAAACCCTTTATACCAGAGATAAAATACATCATTTAGAACATTTTCTTTCTTCGGTGTCATGTCAAAATCACGCATGAGCTAAAAGATATGGTCAAAAAACAGCTTGCTGCCCATTGCACGATCAAAATGGCTCATTGGAGAACCACCATATAGATTCACCAGATGGGAAAACCCACTTAATTAATTGAAAATATTGACTAAATGTGATGATAAATGTATTTAGGTTTCCGTTATCACCTTGGGTATGTGAGCTATTAATCATTCCATAATCGGTTCTACCTACACGTGTAGGGGTGCTACCGAGGGGGAGTACCATATGACATCGTGAGTTAACTAAGCCGCTTATGTATGATTTTTGGTTTATTTTGGTGAGTTGATTTCAGTTATTAAATGTCCATAAACTCATGTGAGGGTATATGGTTAGTCATCTCGAACCGCATAGGCAAATATGAATAATGTGGCTTTCTTTTCTGGTTACCGTTTGTTGTGTGAGTATCATATGGGTAAAGTGATAAGGTAGGGTGTTAGTCTATATTATGGAGCTGATCTTGATGCATTGGTTTGAGTTCAAACACTTTCATTTGTATGTTATGCATACTCTCGAAAATGACAAAAAGTTGTTTTTGCATATGTGTGAAGTTGTGGTTTATGGTCGACCTAAAGATCGGAGCTGTTTTGCATCATCTTTATGGTGATGGAATGTTATCATATGATGTATGGAACCTTATGGGTTGATGTGGATGTCTCATGTTCATGGGTATGATTGCTTTCCACCTTTCTAGGTCAAAAACTAGCTCTCTGTGCTAGAGAGGTGAAGTGCACATATGGTGCATCAACTTTGCATGGTTGGATGTTGTCAAAATTTGATTTTTATATCATGTTTAGTTGCTGGTCGGACTTATTTTATGCATGAAAAGCTCATGTCTAAAGAGTCATGTGTGTGGACTTCGATTGACTGCAGTGGATATGTCAAACTCCAAGTGTGGGAGTTGGTTCAGTGTGAATATGGATTTTGGTTAAGGGATGAGATTCCCTCATGGATTATAATTGTGATTTTATGGTGGAAGCCGGTGTGGCTCTTGGTTCTATTTTTGAATATGGTTATGCTGTCGAAGTATGTTATGTTCTAAAGTGGTTATGCAGGATTGGTTGTGCCTCATGCGAGTTGGGTGGAGTGCTCACCCATGTGAAGTGGTTGGATTATGGTTTATGGCTTTGGGATTAGATCATAAAGTGGTTTGGTTGGTTTATGGTAGACGTGTAAGGGTAGAGACCCTGTATAGTCTAACTGCTTGGAAAAGATTGTTTGTGCATATGGAAGGTGCTATTGTGATTGGACTCATGTGTTATGTTTCTCATGGAAGCGTCGATATAAGACTAGGATCACCTACATCACTTAGCCTTTAATAAAAGGGTCATTGACCTGGGGCTTTGCTGGATCGAGGGTGTTGCCTATGTCTTCTTCTTTTTGTTAGGCTTATCTACATGGTTAGTGCGTAGGGGGTTGAATGACCTACACGGCTAATGTGTTGGGAATTTTTCCTTGGCTTTGCTAAACACGCGGTGTTGGGTATTGAAGAGGCATGGCGCATGAACTGATATGTTTGGTGTTGATACCCTACCACCTAATGGTACTTGGGATCCTTTTAGAGCTCCGGTTCATAGAAGGAGGCAAAGCGGCCTCAACTTATGTCTAGCTCAGGTAGGTTGGAGGTATTATGGGTCGCTCCTGAGGGCGAAGTGAAATTCTCTCTGTCTATAGTAGAGCGAAAGTGGATGGTTGGACTGATTGATCCCTACACAAGGTCCGATGCTCTTATCAAAATCACCATCATTTACACACATTACTCAATGTTATAAGATCATGCGCTTGGTAAGTGTGGAAAAATTTCTAGGCTTTTGAATTAAATAAGTTTGTTGTGGATGTTACACCACAATTTTGTATTGTAGTAATTAGGGGAAAATGTCTTGCCTTTTGAATTAAATACGTTTGTTCAAGATGTTACACTACACAATAGATAATTTTGCAGATGTGGACTTGTTTCTTATAAGAAGACTGGTATCAATGTAAGAGATCTTAATTAGGTCCCAAAACCTTGGGTTTTGCTAGGTTTGATGGTGATGTGACAGGGATAACAACCAGAGTTTTGCTTTGACAGTTGTCTTCCCATATCCAAGTAAGCTAAGTACTAACTTCTTACTTGTGTGGATGGTGGTAGGTAACAACTCGACTCTCTCGCTTGCTGAAGAATCAGTAAACACCTTACTCAAAGGACAATTGGATAATGGGATGTATCTACAATAACCTTTGTATTGATGGATATCCAGAAATGAAATTGATGTACATATAAACATTTACCTGTATAATGTAATGTCATGTGCATATCAAAATCCATGTATAAGCTTAATTCAATGTAGTTTTTTCCAAATGTATTATTTAAATGCAATCATACTTGTATGGTTCTTTTATGAGGGTATTTTCAAACTTAAACACACACTATTGTTTCCCTACTAGTCTTTGGTTGGATTGGTGCCATACAAGTTATAGTCGAACAATTAAATAAGACTTACTCTATATAGTCAAATAAGCAATCCACTAATAGGGTCAATATTCTCAATTATCCAAGAAATCAAACCATTGTTAATGATTGAATTGCATCCATGTTGACATTAGAAGCAGAATTCTTCAAAAACAAGAAGTTGAACGTCCTTTGCACTTAGAGGAGTGCTTCCATAAACCCAACATGTCTTTCGTTGCAACAAAAATCTACAAAGTCCTAAAGAGAAAGAAGTTGAACATCATTTTCACTCAAAGGAATGCAACCCTTCACTACTATCTTCTTCATGTCTACGAGCCATGATGAGATACGCTTAATCATTGTATGGCTATTAGGACTCTTTGAGTCCTTGGCAAAATCTATAAAAATGTCTTCCTTCTTCAAATGCACATAGGTCTTTTGGAGTGAAAAGTACATATCATGTACACTCTTTTTTTGCATGTAGACCAACATGATGGTTTCCATATCTTGCTCATTATATGAATGCACCTATGCCAACAAATATACAATTATTATAAGACGGACCTTTAATTTTAGTGACATTAAGTGTAAAAAAAGAAAAAAAAACACCTACGTGCAGATGGAGGGGGAGAGTACATGTCACACAATTTTGATGATTACTTATGCGAACAAGGCATAAGAAGACAGATTACTTGCAGATACACACCACAACAAAATGGAGTTGTTGAGAGAAAGAATAGAGTCATAGCAGAGATTGCAAGAGCCATGATGAATGAGATGAATATGCCATTAACATATTGGGCTGAAGCAAGTTCATACAGTTGTACACATTATGAATCGAACAGCAACAGTTACCATTCATGAAATTTCACCTTATGAGAGACTTTATGGGATCAAGCCAACAGTTTCCTACATGAAAGTTTTTGGATGTGCTTGCTATGTTCATGTGCCAAATGAAGCAAGAAAGAAGATGGATCCAAAGGCAGCGAAGTGTATATTCTTGGGCTATCCAATTAAAAAGGTTACAAGTGCTATAATCCTACGACAAGACAAGTTTATGTCAGTAGAGATGTCAGATTTTGCAAGCATGAACCATGGTATAAACCAAAGCCAGTGATGATAGAAGATGAGTATGAAGAGCAAGAGAATGTGTGTCATGTTGTTGATAAGCCAGGACCATCAACAAGAACTATTTCAGGACCACATATGGTAGAGGAGAGTACAGGAAGTGTCAACCCATGGAGCGGTCGTTTGCGAGATAAGAAGCAAGACGAGAAAGGAAAGAAGAAAGTGGTTGAGGAGAGTTCTGCAGATGAAAGCTTTGATGAAGAGCATGGTTTACCACATTTGAGGACACCTGGCAATAAGCATGCTGAGAAATATGTACCCCCATATGCAAGAGTTGAAGAGAAGAGTGCACCACAGTTGTGAAGATCAGAGAGGGTGCGTTATCCAGTTGATAGTTTGACATACAACGGTTACATGCGTACACATTATGCATACATGGTTTCACGTGCAACATAAAGAGCCTACATGTTTTCAAGAGGCAATTGGAAAATCAGAATGGGAGTTAGCTATGGATGATGAGATGGATGCTCTTGTGAAGAATGACACTTGGGATTTGGTTTGCTTGCCAAGTGGAAAGAAAGCAATTGGTTCAAAATGGGTATACAGAGTCAAGTGCAAGTCAGATGGTAGTGTGGAAAGATACAAAGCGAGGCTTGTTGCTAAAGGTTATGGACAAGCAAAAGGTCTTGATTATGATGAGACATTTAGTCCAGTTGCAAAGATGACAACAGTCAAATTGGTGATAGCAATGGCAAGTATGTTCGGTTGGAAGTTACGACAAATGGATGTCGATAATGCATTCTTGAATGGTGACTTGGAAGAATAAGTTTATATGATACTGCCAAAGGGTTATCAACATCTAGAGTTTCCATATTATGTATGTAAGTTGAAGAAATCATTGTATGGTTTGAAGCAAGCATCTAGAGCTTGGTGTGAAAAGATAACTAGATTCTTGAAGAAGATCGAATTTAAACAGTCTACTGCTAATCACTCATTGTTTTTAAAGCATGTTGATAGAGAGATCGTCGTTATTGTCATCTATGCTTGATTCTCACTGGAAGTCATGATGAGCAAATTTTTCATGTCAAGAAGAGTTTGTTGATAGAATTCAACATGAAGGACCTTGGTGAGTTGAGATATTTTTTGGGAATTGAAATTGTCGACACTTTATCAGGAATTTGGATGATACTGGATATGCTTGAGAAGTATGGAATGACAGCGTGCAAACCGTTTGATACACCTCTTGATCAAAATGTGAAGTTGATTGATGATGGACATTACATTGAGGATGTCACTATGTATTGCAAGATGGTTGGAAGTCTTATTTACTTGACAATAACAAGGCCAGATTTGAGTTATGCAGTGGGTGTTGTGAGTCAATTCATGCAAAATCCATGTAAAGGTCATCTTGATGTAGTGAGACGGATTATGAGATATGTGAAAGCCACTGTCAGTTATGGAATGTTTTATGAAAAGAATGGGAAGCTTTGTCTTTATGGTTACACAAATGCAGATTGGCCAGGAGATTTTATGGATAGAAGATATACAAGTGGTTATGCATTTTCCAATCGCAATGGTATGATAAGTTGGAGTAGCAAGAAGCAATTAACTGTAGCATTATCAAGTACAGAAGCTGAATATCGTGGAGCAGCTTTGGCAGCATGTGAAGAGTCATGGTTGAGAGTACTAATGGTAGACTTTGGTTTTGACAATCTTGACAGTGTCATTATATATTGTGACAATATTAGCGCATGTTGGCAAAGAATCCAGTTTACCATGCTCGCACCAAACACATTGAAGTACATTGTGAAGACAAATGATCAAGTTGCGGATATATTTACAAAAGCTCTTGGAAAGGAGAAGTTTGTAACATATTTGTGTGAGCATTCATGTCTCCAAAGACAATGACTTCACCATGGTCTTTGTAACGAGCAATGTCTTCCTCTAGTTCAACAAAGGGCTAATCTCTATCCATATCCAAGCGAGCATAAAAGTTGAAGTCATAGTGAGGAATGTAGCAACTAGCCACAAACATGAGTTGACCATTTGGTGGACTGATTTTCAGCCATAAGTAGCATTTATACTTATCTTTGACAATGGAAACATCTTTCAAACCCTTTTTGATCATACATGCTACGCCTCCTTGGCCTCTATGTTGCTTTGCATTTTTGGCCCACATCAAAGAATGCACATCATATTTGTCAAATCCAAGAATTTGTTGCGTCTCGTGTTTTGACAAGAAGTATCACATCGGAGTCATCGGTAAGCTCATCAATGCCAATTCTCGCATTCCATGGATACCCGTTACAATTCTAAAAGCTTATTTGCAAGCGTGAGTTGGTCTCATAGATCATGTGTCCCTATTTGTTGGGTGGACTTGCATTCTCCTCAAGTGACTTTTCTTCTTGAGATGACACCTTAACCTTCATGCTTCTTTCCTCATATGCTTTGCGACGTGCATTTTGTTGCATAAGAGTGCGATCCTCATATACATTACAACCCGTTCCTTTGAGGTAGATCCAACTATTGTCAAGGAAGATCTTTCTCTTTACCTCATCAGCCATGGTACATACAATAGGTCTTTCGCTCGAGCGAGGGACTCCTAGTTTTCCAACTCGATGTGCACCATAATCCATGATTCCAGACATGCCAAAGTATGTAGCAAAAAACTCTTCAATAGCAACAGCAAGAGATTGGGGTGTTTCCATGCGTTCCTCCTTGATTCCACGAATGGCAATGTTCTTTGAGTGTTTTTGCCGTTCATGCAATTCTTGAGTGTCCACATTGTCTACATTCTTTGCTTGGACAACGGCTTGTGTGATAGGAGATGTAGAAACCACATTATTCTTACATATATCATCCCATGATTTGGATGCATTTCTCATCTCACATACATCATGTTGTATTGTATCTATCGTTTCCTCTTTCAATACATGATCACTTTCAACTTTGTTCAAGTGCTCTTTCAATACATTCATGTCAACAAGAGAGCGCTTACATTCTTGAACTTCATTCTCAAGATGCATCAAGCATGTTGTTTGCATTTCAAGAACCTTCTTGAGGTGCTCATTCTCCACAATAAGAACTCTTAAAGTGTCGTTCTCCATTGCAAGTGCGTGCAACTCTTCACCTTGCTTGTTGACGGTTTCTTGTAATGAGACCAAGTAAGCCATGATCATTGCTTCCGTTATAGACGATGTAGTTTGGATTAGCATCCAAATTCCTTGGAGATTTTGCATCATTCTCCATGACGAGTGTGGATTTTCCACCTTTGCGAGTTTTGTCTGACATTGCCTTCAAGTCAGCAACAAAAACGCAAAGTTTTGACAGTTTTTTCAATTCTGAGATGTTGTTACAGCAAAGCCTTCATTGCTCAGAAAAATCTTGTCTTTACATCAATGTGTAGAGAGAGAGAGAGAGAGAGAGAGAGAGAGAGAGAGAGAGAGGTAGAGGGAGACAGAAGGGGAGAGAGAGAGAGAGAGAGAGAGAGAGAGGTAGAGGGAGACAGAAGAGAGTGAGAGAGAGGGGAGAGAGAGAGAGAGAGAGAGAGAGAGAGAGAGAGGAAAAAGCTTCCTCAAAACTCTCTGTTTGGATCAAGCTTTCAAAGCGAGATTTTTTACTAGATTTGATTAATAGAGCAATATATGAAAAAAGCACGCTCCAAACCTCTACTCATAATGTCACGTCACCTATAGCATCAGGACCACAGAGGCAAAAAGGAGGGGAGTGTCCAAAAGGGCAAAGAAAAGAAGTTTCTAGGATGAGGAGTCCATGGAGAAAGACTTACTATAAGGCATATGCAATATGACAAGCTATATGCTCTTTTTAGTCTTGGAGAATTTTTTTAATTGCATGTGTTGACAATCATGAAGTAACGCCAAGAATGGTGGATACACAATTGTTGTACTACTAGTCACCTTGGCATATGAGATTATGAGCTGTCGCTAAGGATGTACGTGGACATGGGCAAGGAAAAGAAGTTTCGACTAGGATGAGGAGTCCATGGAGAAAGACTTACTATAAGGCATATACAATATGACAAGCTATATGCTCTTTTTAGTCTTGGAGAAATTGTTTAATTGCATGTGCTGACAAACATGAAGGAACGCCAAGAATGGTGGATACACAATTGTTGTTCTACTAGTCACCTAAACTTGGCATATGAGAATATGAGTTGTCGCTAAGGATGTATGTGTGCATGCATGATTATGATACTATGCTCTTAGCACATCTCAAAATCACATGGATTGTACAATGAAGATGCCAAGAGCAGTGATTACACAATTGTTGTACTAGCTATGCATGATTTTGATATTGTTCTCTTGGCACATCTCTCTCAAAACTAACAGAATCACATGGATTGTACAATAAGGATAGACAAAAAAGGACAATGTTTCACCACATGTGTTGGGGGGATGATGGATATGGAGAAAGGGATGTAGAGAGAGAGAGAGAGAGAGGGGGGGGGGGGGGGGGGGGGGGGGGGGGGGGGGCGCAGGGGAGTTTCGTGATGTCTCTCAAAACTAATGACATGGATTGCACAATGAATAAGACAATGTTTCACCATATATGTTGTGGAGAGAGAGAGAGAGAGACCGTGGGGGGGAGAAGTTTTTAACATCGCAAGAATTACCCCAAGAGGTCTGTAGCCCAACACATAAAGGCTTGGGTCATGTCCAACCAAGTATGAACAGACAAGGCCTCTTCTATTTATGCATGGGACTCCTACGGTTGGGTGGACAGTTTTAGGTAGTGCCCCAAGGTAGAGAGCTCTTCCAAGGGATTTTTGCTACAAAGTACTAAAGAAACCCCTTTCAAGACTGCTAGTTAGGCCAAAGCATTTCAAGCAATGGAAGACTTAATCTTCTAAAGGATGTGGTGATGTTATTCAAAATACGAATAAAAATACCTAATGCACTTTTGATACTTACCATCTACTATATTCCCGTGAAAATCCAATAGAGTTTGGCCCACCATTTAATGGCCATTACCAAAAGGGGGGGAGTGTCCAAAAGGGCAAGATGTCCTTTCCTTTTGGCAAGGGCCACTATTTTGGAAGCCTTTGGATACTAGCAAAAAGGAAAAGAAGTTTCTAGGATGAGGAGTCCATGGAGAAAGACTTACTATAAGGTATATGCAATATGACAAGCTATATGCTCTTTTTAGTCTTGGAGAAATTTTTTAATTGCATGAGTTGACAAACATGAAGAGACGCCAAGAATGGTGGATACACAATTGTTGTACTACTAGTCACCTAGACTTGGCATATGAGAATATGAGTTGTCGCTAAGGATGCATGCATGTATGCATGATTATGATACTCTGCTCCTGGCACATCTCTCTCAAAATTAACAGAATCACATGGATTGTACAATGAAGATGCCAAGAGCGGTGATTACACAATTGTTGTACTAGCTATGCGTGATTTTGATATTGTTCTCTTGGCACATCTCTCTCAAAACTAACAGAATCACATGGATTGTACAATGAGGATGGAAGAAATAGGACATGTTTCACCACGTGTTGGGGGGACTAGAGAGAGAGAGAGAGAGAGAGAGAGAGAGAGAGAGAGAGAAGTTAACTTATGACATGGATTGCACATTGAATAAGACAATATTTCACCACATATGTTGGAGAGAGAGAGAGAGAGAGAGAGAGAGAGAGAGAGAGAGAGAGAGAAGTTAAAAAAAATAGCAGGAATAAGTCTTGAACCCAAGATGTATCCCACAAATGTTGAATTCTTCTTCAAAGAGGGTAAGTGTGTGGGCGAGAAAGAGGAGAAACAGTTTCATGGAATCAAACGCGTGAGGGGGCAATTTTGCGTGCCTGGCTGAAAAAGGAGTGTGTGTCGTTTTGAAAGAAATGGACCGCACGGGTAAAAAGAGCAGGGACTCGCGTAGTTGCGACTCCGTAGAGAGCTTGTACGCTTCTGCAGCTGTGGAGTCCGCCATTGCCCCTACCTCTTCTTTTCCAGGTGTGTTTCTTTTTTTCGCTGTAAAGGTACAACAAGCCTCATGTTGAAGTAAAGCCGCCGCTCATCATCATTCTCTTCTCTGCCTTGTCTTCTCGTTTCAACAGAACAGATAATATAATGGTTTTTCTGCTCTGTTCTTGCGGAACTCCAAGAAAGGCCCTTTCTTGCCGACCATCCAGGGCTTGATACCTGTCAGTGTCATTTGCTTCTGGTGATCTGAATCATCTATCCGATAAGCAATCTTTTCATGCATTCCCGCACACTTTGAGCCGCAGATTACAGACGTGCAAGATAGCCAAACAAAATGCAAATGCCTAGGGACCTGCTTGAGTTCATCTTCCTGCGTCTCTCAGTGGTGGATGCTGCTCGTGCTCGCATGGTATGCAGATTGTGGCGACATGTGCTTTGCTCTCAGGATTTCTTGTTAAGATTTGGAATGTTGAGGCGGGAAAAGTGGGTTGCTCTATTTGACGAGAGGGGGCTAAACAAGGAGAGAATGCTGGTTCTATACAATGCCACTCTATGCACATGGCATTGCATCTCACTCAATTTTCTGCCTCCAGATTTTACTGATGCCATAGCAGCAGTTGGTGGTTTGCTGTGTGTAGCAGGCCAAGTCAATGGGAGGAATGTCATTTGTGTGTGTAACCCTTTTACTAGAACCTACAAGATTTTGCCTTACGTGGATGAAGAGCCATCTATGCCTGTAGCAGTTATGGTGGGAAGGGATGAGAAGGGAGGCAGCCATGAAAGCTTCTATCAAGTAGTAGTCCTTCGAGGGGATGCAGTTGCTCTTTATTCCTCAACATGTTACACCTGGAGGAACTTTGAAACAGGGCTTCCTTACAGGCCTCGAAGCCCGGTCGTCTGTGATGGTGTTGTGTATGGATTGCAAAACATGGGTTCACCATGGAAATCAAGCTGGAGGCTCGTGTATGCTAAGCTAGATGAGATCTACTGCAAAGAGGTATGGTGTCCGCTCTATCGACCAGAGTGGGGAGAAATCTTGGACATTTTGCATCAGCCGCGCCTTTTGGAGTCAAATGGTGGCCTTTTCTTGACAGGCGGCCTCAAGCATTCACTGGCAAGCAATTCCTGCTCGACATTCATCATTTTGAAACTTGATCTTACAACCTTAGAATGGAGCGAAGCTGCAAGAATGCCCCTGGCATTTTTTCGACATTTTGATTGTATTGCGGACTTCAAGATTTTTGGTGGTGGAGGAAGTGTCTATTTTTCCAGCAAAGTAACTTCAAGGCTTGTAGTATGTGACTTTTCCAATGGAGAAGGCGTTTGGCGCTGGGTAGGTGATTGCCCAATTTACAAATATCAGAAAATGTTCCTTTGCAAAGGGTTCCCTTTTGAACCCCGATTAGATTGCCGTCCTTAGGTTTAGTGCAACTAACTATACTTGTAGATCAGGAAACTGCCCCTTTTGCCATTGTAGATCACGAAGAGGGCATCCTGCATTAGGCTAGTTACAAAACGTCTTGTACATAGCCAAGTTTACTGTGCTGAGCCCTAATGTGTCTATGTATCCATGCTTTGGAAAGTCTTTTGGTATTATTTGTCCTGTGCCTCTTGCTGTCCCTGAGTATGTTGAAGATAAGCCGTCTCTAACCCAATAGCTCCTTTGTTTATTGAGCAGTTTATTAATGCACTTTTTGCAGGAAGTGTCTCGCTTTTGCCGTTATGTATATGACTCTCAGTCGATGAAAATCCTCATGTTGCATGCCTATATCTAAGTTGCTTTGAGGTGCCTGAGAAAGTGGCAGGATATATGTTTATACCATATGATTGGAGTTCTACCGTATGATTGGTTGTAACTGCTGGCTCTTAACTTACTCTTTCATTAGAAAGGGTGATTGTGCACAGTGCTGGCGAAATTGTGCATGTAAAAACATGAATTGAATACCTCTGGCTTTTGTGTCATCTTATGCAAACAGGGTTGAAGCCTAGTCCCTGTAGGTTGTGATTACTGAGAACTGATAATCATCGATTAAACCTACCTCTGCCACTTTCCATCTGCCTCCCAGCTTAATGGATCAGAAGAAATCAATTAGTTTCTTGCTGTACTGAGGAATTTTTAGCAAAGTAAGGCTTTCTTTATGAATTTGATATCTGTTGTGATTCAGGTGGGAAGGGGCAAGGGTTGAAGCAATTGCCATGGAAGCGACTAGCGACCCAGTAAGGTTGAGAAGTGGCTCAAAAATTTAGTTTCGAAAGTGCGAATGTAAAATGAGTGCATCTATTAAGGTGATGATGGGCATTGGGCTCTTTGAAAGGAAATGACACCAAGCAATTCCACATTGTTGAATGTTGAAGATGTGTAGGAACTTGATTGCTGTAAGTAAGAACTTGAGATTACTATTATGTAACGACTTGAAATTATGGGTAAGATTTTGCAAAAGAGGTAACTCGAAATTTTTTTGTTGAAAGCATAAAGAAACGTTTTATAAAAATTAGGATCAATCAGGACAAACCAGTTCCCAAGATTTAATGCTGGGTATGGGAGATTTTTATTCAACGCCGTCATAATCATCATATTAGTGAATACTGTGTATTTGTTTACTTGCTCAATAGAAAGAATGGAGTTTCAGGACGAATTGATGGGCTCTTAAGATGGAAGTAGTCGAAAAATGAGTACCTTCAAAATTGGGTAAACCTGGAATTTGAATCTTTTGTCAGATTGATTTCATGGGAGTGAATTTCGTGGCTGGTTCATGCTGTGGCCACTATATCATTACACAAAACCAACTATCCATAGCTCAAACCTTTAAGAACTCAACCTTACATGCGTTGAAGCTAAATTGTGACAGTACGCTTCTAATGTCGTCCCTTGGTGATGATTTGGGTCAGGTAAGAATATTTCTCTTTTAAGTACCTAGACTAAAAACCATGTCACATGTATGAATCAGATGAGTGAGTTACAAGATGGAAGTGCATTACAAAAGCCTTCATTATCGTGATCTTTCAACTTGCATTGCTATGGAGTGTAAGTTGTGCAAAATTATGCCAAATATCAGGTAATTAGCTTGAAGCTTGCTTGTACCATGCTTATGTGTATCTTTCATCTTTGTGTTCAAGGATAAAATGTATGCAAGGGCGACGGATGTATTTCTCTAACAACACCGTCTAAGCATTCAAGGAGTGGATTGGCCATCCATCAGAGGTCCTGATACACCTTTTAGCTTGATTGATTTCAGTTTCATATTCATGGACAAGGTTTTGTTCTTGAGCTAATCCATCTAAAAACATTAGAGTAAAAAGCTTCCATGTGCTGGTTTATTGTCTTAGAAGTCGTATAAATGTTTTGTGTAAAATGATTAATGGAGCTATTGTAAATCTGTTGTCGGCCTTTGCCTACATGTATACCAAGATTTGAGGAAGGCTTAGCCCTATGCTTGCATAAATGTGTGCTATGTGGTGCCTTTTTTTTCCATAAATATGGATGATTAGAAGGGAGCAAAGTGCTCCATGAGGAAAACACATATCCACTATCCACTAGTGCAACTAGAATGACACATCATTGTATACCTTGTACATATATTGGAGAAACCATGACAAGGGTCCCTAGTCCCAAAGACATGGTTATACACACACACATTCCGAAGTCGTCTTTTCATGAGCATGACTCTATCATAACAAGTGAAATGCCTCTGCTGCTTTCTCATTGTGATGAAAAGCATACAAAACAATGCTCATTAAAGGTATCATAACAAGAAGCAAAGAGTATAGCAATCAATTATTTAATTTTTCAGCTAATGTTGCAATGGCTTGGCTACTTGGTTAATGGAGGGGTGAAGACTCTCCCTCTAATCATGGGCTCAAATCCTATCTCGAGCAACAAAAGTGATACATTTTTGAAAAGGTTTTAATTGTTCATTACATTGTAAATTGTCTTGCCCCTTGTAGAGGACATGTGCACTCCTCATGAAGTACCTCACTCCCTTTTAGTGGCCACACTTTGAATTTAAAAATTGGGAAAATAACTAAAATACCTCTCAATTTTCAAAAATTCCCAAGATGTCATTGTATTAGTTTTGGATGGAAGTTCCAAGATTGACACACCTCTGAGTGCCTCAGACAAAAATTTTACCCATAATAGAGGTATGTGTGTCTACAAGTAATGAGATGCTTCATCTTGAAAGCACAAAATATAACCTATAATATGTGCTATGTCATCTTCTATAGAATCTTCCTAGAAGCTGTCAAAATAATGTCTTTGAAGATGTTTGGGATATTAGCAAGGGTTATTTAGGTCATTTCTGAAATTTGTAGGGCACTTTAGAAATTTTGCAAAACTTGCAAAATATGAGGGGCATTTTGGGAATTTTCTAGATTTGAGGGTTTTTTCGAGAATTTTCAAAATTGTTGAGGGCATTTTGAAAAAAAAATGAACTTTTGAGCGAGCAAGGGATGCCGATCAACTTGGGACAGCAATATGAGCAAGAAGAAACATAATGTCAAGGAAGCTACCAATAAATGTCATTAATGTCAATGAAGCTGGTGGCAAATGCCAAAATTGTGATCGCTATTGTGTGGATGAACTTTTCACTAGAAACTTGGAAAACCTCCATATTTAAGCTTTGGTGGTACAAAAAGGATTTTCCTTGACACCACTTTGCCTTGGTGTTTCATGTGTGTAAAAACATGGGTTTTCATTGAAATTGAGGCAGGAAAGAAACTCTTTTTTTTTAAAGGCATTTCAAAAGTGAAACAGACATCATTCCGGAGACGTGGAGGGCGAGGCCAAGCCGGAATAGGCTGGAGGGTAGTTTTGCAATTGAGACCCCCCCCCCCCCCCCTCTCTCTCTCTCTCTCTCTCTCTCACACACACACACACACACACACACACACACACAGAGTTTCCAATCAGCCTTGTAGCAACGAGGAAGCTCCAAATACACTGCACTCTCTCTCTCTCTCTCTCTCTCTCTCTCACACACACACACACACACACGCACACACACACACACACACACACACACACACACACACACACACACACACACACAGTCCGTGTGTCCACCTGGCCCCTAGCAAGAAAGCTCCATAGCCACAACTCTCTCTCTCTCTCTCTCTCTCTCTCTCTCTCTCTCTCTCTCTCTCTGGCAATGGACAATACTGCAAGAGAATATAGCTCGGTTGACTCACAGGTACTCTTTATCGATGTGGTGGGAGGCGATCCGAACATACACAAATACATTCCATCCGTAGTTCCATTAAGACAAGTCCCACTAATCAAACTATCCTTTTGTAATTTTTGGGATGCAAAGAAACAAGAACAGAGAAGCAAAGAAAGCCATCCCTCTTTTGCGCATGGATTATGAGTAGCCAAGTCAAGGAAGAACATTTGCGTAGCTATGGCACGGTGTTAGTGCAAGCAAACTCAAGGCTAGCAATGAACAAACAAAAGGAACTATTTCAGCAACTCCTAAACCATCAAACATTTTTCAAGCTGCAAAATTCAAATTTCAACAAAGTCGAAGACACCATTCTCTTGGGTGTATGCAACACTTTGACTCAACTTAAAGTCCCTCACTCTTTAAGTGAGATTTTTGTGAAGAGGACCTCTTTGACAATGATCTTGAACAATATCGTAGGCATAACCATTCTCTTGGGTGTATGCAACACTTTGACTCAACTTAAAGTCCCTCACTCTTTAAGTGAGCTTTTTGTGAAGAGGACCTCTTTGACAATGATCTTGAACAATAACGTAGGCATAACATCAGCGAACTAATCTAGAATTGCTAATGTCTTGGGTATCCATCAAAGGAAGATAGCAGTTGTGAGTTCTCGGTCAGAGAATAAAGATGAGGATGAAGTCTTGCCACTGAGTGCTTGTTAGGAGATAATTGCCTCAAGGTAGCATCATCACCAATGAAACCAAAGATTTGGTGTATGCTTTTTGGACATCAAAGACTAGAGTTTCACCTAACAATAAGGACATATGCAAGAATAGAATCGGAAGGAAATGTGTTATTAAAAATCATGTGTATCTACTTGGATGACTCTCATGTAATAACTACTCTTTGCAATTGTAAATTTTTTGGTTCTTAAGGTCGATTTGATAGAGACAATTGCAAATTCGATACTCTTTATATGGTAGTAGGTTTGTACAACTCCTTACAAAAGTTCTATACAATACCAAGCCATTCCTTTTTAGTACCAAAGTTATTTTGTATACAACCAAAGCCCTTGTGCGGTACCAAATTTGTGGTTCAATTGGATACTAGTGATTTTAAAGCCTATCTATAGAGTATCAAAGCCTCTATATAGTATCTTTTCCTTCCTGCTTAACACCAAATCCCCATATAGAACCAAAGCCTCACTCTTTAATGCCAAAGCCTCATGTAGAGAACGTCTTTGTACAATTTCAAAACTGGTTTCTCCATATAGTACCAAAGCATTCCTATATATCACCAAAGCCTTTGCAAAGTACCATTTCGGTTTTGTGTTTCCAAGCCCTAGTCATTAGTCTAGTCACCCGTGGAAACATTATCCTGAGCCATGTAGTTACACACCACTTCTAAGTGGAGTTTTCATGAGAAGGTTCAGTTGAATATATATATGAAGTGTTTAATCAATCATAATATAGCGTTTTTTAAAAATAATGTGTCAAATCTCTCTCTCTCTCTCTCTCTCTCTCTCTCTCTCTCTCTCTCTCTCTCTCTCAATCTTTGTTGCTCGCTTTCTCTCTTGCCATGGCTTCTGCACACCACCATCCACCCTAGCATCCCCATCAACTGGTATCAGAGCTCGCATTTTGATAGGTAGGTGGAGCTTCATTTGCCACATCTCAAAACGCTGCTCCCAAGAGGCGACGTTGAGCAACGTTTGGTGGCCGCTTCGTGCACACAGAGCGTCATGATCTCTAAGGCACCCATTTTGGTGTTGGGTTCCAAGCCCTAGTCATTAGTCTGGTCACCCATTGGAACATTATCTTGAGCCATGCAGTTACACACCACTTCTAAGTGGATTTTTCATGAGAAGGTTTAGTTGAATATATATATATGAAGTGTTTAATCAATCATAATATAGCTTTTTTTTAAAGAATGTGTCGAATCTCTCTCTCTCTCTCTCTCTCTCTCTCTCTCTCTCTCTCTCTCTCTCTCTCTCTCTCTCTCTCTCTGCAGCCGTTTTTTGACCTAGTAGACAGCAGTCCACTCTTTTGATCATAACTTCTTCATCCGAACTCCGATTTGGGTGATCTATAGCCTCAATCGAAGAGCACGAAGTCCTCTACGCATTGATGTAAAGACAGAAATTTTCAGAGTTATGGAAGGCGTTTCTATAGCAGCATTTCCGAAGTGAACAGGTTCAACAAAATTGATTCTCATCTCCTATTTTACATACAATGTCTTCCGGCGCTCGCAAGGGTTCTTCTTCTTCAACAAGGTCCACAACCATTGTGGAAAATGATCCAAAATCTCCTAAGTGTGGAGATAGCAACACAACCACCCAACCAACGACATCGGAAACCATGATCATGGCGTACTTGGTATCATTGCAAGAGACCGTAAACAAACAAGGCGAAGACTTACGAGCACTTGCAATGGAGAATGGCACACTAAGGGTACTTGTGGTTGAGAATGAGAATCTCAAGAGGACACTTGAGATGCAAACAACACGTTTGATGCAACTTGAAGAGGAAGTCAAGGAATGTAAACGCTCTCTTGTGGACTTGAATGCTTTGAAGGAGCGGATGAGCAAAGTAGAGCATGACCATGTATTGAAAGAGGAGAAATTTGACACAATGAGCCGGGATATATGCGACATGAAAAATGTATGCACAAACAAGTCTTGGGCTGATGTATGTGGTAGCAATGTGGTTTCTAATTCCTCACTCATGCAAGCTATGGTTCAAACAAAGAATGTTGAGAATGTAGATGTGGAGGAGTTGAAGGAACGGGAGCGACGTTCCAAGAACATTGTTATTCGTGGAATTCCCGAAGAGAAGTTAGAGACACCTCCTTCTCTTGCCATTGTTATTGAAGATTTCTTCAAAACCCACTTTGGCATGTCCGGAGTTATGGTCTATGGAGCACATAGAGTGGGGAAGCAAGGAGCTCCTCGCTCGGGAGAACGGCCAATTGTATGCACCATGCCGGATGAGACCAAGCGAAAGATTATCCTTGATAATAGTTGGATCTATTTGAGGAATACAAAATGTTTTGTATGTGAAGATCGCACTATTAAGCAACAAAATATGCGTCGCAAGGCATATGAGGAAAAGAATAATAAAAACAAGGAAATCTCTCATGAAGAAAATGTGCCCAAGGAGGAGGCAAGTCTCTCAAGCAAATAGGGATGCGTGACCTATGAGACCGAGTTACAATTGAAAATATGCTTTTGGAATTGTAATGGATACCCATGGAATGCGGGGGTTGGCATTGATGAACTAACAAGCAAAGCCGATGTTGTACTTCTTGTTGAAACTTGGGAGCATGATACACAAAGGATTAACGGCTTGGAGGATTACAATGTACATTCATTGATGTGGTCAAAGAATCTCAAGCAACGAAGAGGACAAGGAGGGTTAGCATGTATGGTTAAGAAAGGATTGGAAGATTTTGTATCAATTGTGAAAGATGACAAGTACAAACGTTATGTATGGCTGAAAATTATGACACCAAAAAGAGCACCCATTTTTGTAGCCGGTTGCTACATTCCTCATCATGATTCTCCCTTTTATGCTTGCATGGATAGAGATCAACCATTTTCTGATTTGGAAGAGGACATTGCTTATTTCAAAGGTGAAGGTGATGTTATTGTATTTGGGGATATGAATGCTCGCACAAAAACATTGCAACATGATACTCAACAATTTGATATGCTATACATTTCAAGGGAGTTGGAGGAAGTTCACTTGTATGATCGTACTTCAATGGATGAGAAAGAGCCGGATCACTATGGAAAGTTACTTTTACACATGTGTAATAGCACGGGTATGCTCATTGCCAATGGTGTATCTTTGTGGAGTGGAACCAATGGATTTACATGTAGAAGACATAATGGGGATAGTGTGATTGACTATATGCTACTCTCTGAAGCCATCATGTATCGCATAAAGAGTTTTATGTTTGGTCAATGGACCCCGGAATCCGACCATCGCACCTTATGTATTGACCTTTCATGTGGAGAAGCAACTAAGCATGATAATCTCAGCCAAAGGAAAGAGAAGTTATCACTATGTATGGATTTCAAACGGGCACCAATGTACATTGAAATGGTTGAGCAAAAATTATGGATGACAAAGCTTCAATGTGATGCACCATTGGAAACTAAATGGGAAGCTTTCAAGAAAGCTATTTGTTCTTGTGCGGAAGAATGCTTTGCCATAAAGCATCTCCATGGTATCAACAAAGATAGATCACGCAAAAGGTGGTTTGATAAAGAATGTCAAGATGCTCGAAAGTCCTTGATAAAGCTTGATGCAACTATGGACAAAGACAACTATCAAAGTCATTTGCATACATACAAGGCATTGATTCAAAAGAAGAGAAGAAGATGGTAAGTAAAGCAACAAGAATTTCAAGTCCAAGAAAAGGCACATGCATGTGGAAGATTTTGGAGAAACTTGAGAGGCAAGCGGGTTGAGAATTTTGGTAACTTGAGTCTAGTGGATATGTACACACATTGTAGGCAATTATATGAGCAAGAAAATACTGAAAAAATGCCATTTTATGGTTCACTCCCATGTATGCCGTCTTTTTTTACTATTGAGGATGTATGCGGTGGGCTTGAAAAGTTGGCCACTCGCAAAGCGGGAGATCTTCAAGGTATCAAGCCAGAGATGATCAAATGGACGGGAGATTTTACCCATGAGTGGATGTGTGATATGTTCAACCTTGCACTTCAACATGGTATGCCTTATGATTGGAGTACTAATTCGGTTAAGCCTTTGCATAAAGGAGGGGATGTAAAGAATGTAAGCAACTACCGGACTATAATGATTGGGTCTCTTATGGCAAAGTTATTTGGGTGCATAATGGAGATGAAATTGAGTGATTGGGCTGAAGAGAATGACAAGCGTGCAAAGGGACAAGCGGGTTTTCGTCGATGCCATAGCACCATTGATCATCTTGTCACTCTTCGTGTTCTCATGGAGGAAAGTCTGTTGAAAGGCAAGCGATTGTATTGTTGTTTTGTGGACTTTAAGAAAGCCTTTGATATGATTCCACGTAACAATTTGTGGAGAAGGATGGAAGAACTCCAAGTGCCAAGTGATTTTATGCTTGCGGTTTCTCGAATCTATGAGAAGGTGATTTGTCAATTGCGCATGGGAAGAGAAATTTCAGAAATTTTTTTAAGCACTATTGGGGTTAAACAAGGATGTCCATTGTCACCAACTCTCTTTGGTCTATGCATCGATCAATTGGAACAAATGGTACTTGACTTTATGCAAGAAGAAGGCATTGAAGAGGTCACTATTTGCAATGCGGTAATCATGCTTTTGTTGTATGCGGATGATGTAGTGCTTCTAGCACATACTTTAGAAGATGCACAAAAGCTTATGGTTGTCCTTGAGAACTTTTGCTTGCATAGTGGGCTGATTGTAAATGAATCCAAAACAAAGGTTATGCTTGTGAAAACCAACCATAAGGAGAAGCCATGCATTGTGTACAACAACGAGACACTTGAAGTTGTTGAGAGCTTTAAGTACCTTGGCCTTGAGGTTCCATCCAATCACAAGTGGCATGAATGTGCTATGCGTCGTTTGGAAGCGGGAAAGAGAGCATATTATGCATTTGAGAACATGTGTAATGCGGAAAACATCAAGTGTTGGGTTCTCAAGAAGTATCTTTTTGATGCATTGGTGACACCGGTTCTTCTTTATGGAGTTGAAGTGTGGGGTGGGAGCATCTCAAAGTCTACTTGGAAAGAGTTTGAGAATGTCCAAAAGCGTTTTCTTACAAACTTTCTCCAAGTTAAGACACAAACACCATATATGCTCCTACTTCTTGAGTCGGGATCTCTTCCAATTGAGGTTATGGGCATGGAAAGGGTTGTGGAGTACATGATAAAGATGCGTCAAAACCCCTCACATCGACTTCCTACAATTGCATGGGAAGCAAGCAAAAAAGTTCAAAAGACGCATAAAAGCAAGATCTTGAGCACGGGATGGATGCAAGACATAAAGAAGTGGTTTGGGAGATGGGATGCATTACACTTGCTACATGATGCTTCAATTGACTCTCAAGTGAATGAAGCTTTTCTACAACGCCAATGTATTACGGCTTGGGAGAAATCCGGTGGGTCACGCTTCATACATTACACCACCTATATTGCCCCTAACTACAAAACCATGTTCTTCACTGAGAGAGGAAACCGTACTCACACTTACATGCTTGAGCCTATTCCCTTGTCCGCGATACGCACTATCGCAGCAATTCGGCTTAGCTCCCATTTCCTTCGATGCGAGATAGGGCGTTGGGGCAATGGAGAAGAGTCAAATCGATTGTGCACATTATGCTCACTGCAAGTTCGAGAGTCTGAGTACCACACACTACTAGAGTGCTCAGCTTTTGATCACATCCGAACTTGCTTCTCTCACATTTTCAGCCATAACTTAGACCTACACACTTTCCTCTCCCAGCCAAAGTGTGGGCTCTCCATTGCGACTCTCATCACTACAATTTTGGAGCATTGAGAGTCACTCATCAGCCGTACACATACTACATCACATGTAACTTTGGTCCCATAGGTCATATTTGACCTCCGAGGACGATAATAAAATCTATCTATCTATCTATCTATCTCTCTCTCACACACACATTCAATCTTTGCTGCTCGCTTCCTCTCTTGCCTTGGCTTTTGCACGCCACCATCCACCCTAGCATCCCCATCAACTAGTATCAGAGCTCGCGTTTTGATAGGTAGGTGGAGCTTCATTTGCCGCATCTCAAAACGTTGCTCCCAAGAGGCGACGTTGAGCAATGTTTGGGGCCGCTTGGTGCACACAGTGTCACGATCTCTAAGGCACTGCCTATAGCGTTTTGATACGCTGCGACAAGTCCAGGTGAGGGCGTAGAGGTCAAGGCGACGTACACTGCATCTTGGAACGCTATCTAGGAGCTTGTGAGAACGCCATCCCCTACAACTGCAGAACTTGTGGCGTTTTGAAACGCTGCCTGCCAAGGTTTGAAGTCGGTGAGGGTAAAATCTACAGCTTATTGAAAATCTTGTGCAAAGATTAAGCTGCTGCAAATGGGCTATTAAACTAAATTTGTTGATTGTTTTCAACTATTGCCTACTCTTCGAAGGACAAATCAAGTTTGAAACTTATCGACGATAATAGTTGTAGCGAGAAACAAGCATTTGACTTCAACGACAATGATCATAGCAGAAATTTTATCAAGCATGGCATCGAAAGTGGATAAATTCAACGGATCCAGCTTCCACACTTGGCAAATCAAAGTGAAGGGATATTTGATGCGAAAGAATCTTTGGAGCGTAGTCAAGCCTCTATCAACAGATGAAGTGGGCACATCCACTGTTGTTACGAGAGAGCTATCTGTCGAGCAACAACGCAAGGACGAGCAAGCATTAGGTATTATTCTGATATCTTTAGAAGATGATTTTATTCATTATCTGGATGACGTATAATCGTCAAATGCTGCTTGGGTGGAATTAGAAAAAGTATTTGGTCCTAAAGCCAAGTGCTCAAAAATGAGCCTTAAAATGGAGTTGTATTCTCTTTTTTATGTGTGATGACAAGAATATTGCAGGTTTAGCTAACAAATTGAAAAGCATCCACACTCAACTAATTTATGTTGAATCCCCTATCCCTAATGAAGATCTTATAGCTGTTTTTTTTAATAGCCTACCTGCAAAATTTCATCAAATTGTAACTATTTTAAAGGACAAGGATCCGCTGCCTTCTTTGGATGGTATTGTTAATTCATTGCAAGAAGAAGAAAAATGAGTACCATGTGTTAGTTTTGCCATACCTAGTGCATATGTAGCCCGTGGTTGCATTTCGACTGCAACTTCAACCAGACCTACTACCAACACTCGACCTTGTGCGATATGTGGCCGCAACAATCATCAAACCAAGGACTGTTTCAACAAAAATCCTTGCATCCATTGTGGAAAGACCAATCATCCTTCGGATAAGTGTTTTAAGAAGAATAAACGACAGATCAACATTGTTGAAAGTGATGAAGATGGTGAAGCACTAATGCTTCTCATAGATAGTGATGTCTTGTAGTTTCAGTTTGTTTTATGTTTCCTTTTATGTCGGTCATTTGTCAATAAAATGTACGGGTTATAGACACTGCCACACATCAGTGGTAAGACCGCCCTTTTATGTTTGGTTCTGAGTTTTGGTTTGTCTCACACTGATGGTTGTTTGAGAGAAGTGCACACACACACCTATGTTGTTGTCAAGGGGGGGATTTCTACTCGTAGTTTCAGGTGATTGAACTCTTCCATGGTCTGTATCAAGTCCATAGTCAATGGTTTGGGCTTGGAGGGGGGGGGGGGGGGGGGGGGGGGGGGGTGTTGTTGGGTTTCCAAGCCCTAGTCATTAGTTTGGTCACCCGTGGGAACATTTCTTGAGCCATGCAGTTACACACCACTTCTAAGTGGAGTTTGCATGAGAAGGTTCAGTTGAATATACATATGAAGTGTTTAATCAATCATAATATAGCGTTTTTTTAATACTATGTTGAATCTCTCTCTCTCTCTCTCTCTCTCTCTCTCTCTCTCTCTCTCTCTCTCTCTCTCTCTCTCTCTCTATCGCTCGCTTCCTCTCTTGCCATGGCTTCTACATGCCACCATCTACCCTAGCATCCCCATCATTCGGTACTCTTCTCCATGGCATCGATTCTAGATACTCTTCTACAAACAAAATGCATTTTGAAATTGATGAAACAAGGTGTATGTGAGGTGGTGAGAGTGAAGCAAGTCGGGAGCTCCATTAAGGGTATAGTGAGGCCATGCCTACTTGCTATTCACAGAAACCATCTTTTGTATTGCCAGCACCTTGTGCACAAAAATTGCCCCCAATGTAGTCATACACAATAATCACTAGAAAATACACGAGCCTCGACTCTTCTTGAACATAGTAGCTGATGTTATAGAGCGGAAGCGTAAACCATGCTTTAGTGGAATGAGTCCACGATACTGGCAAGCTATGCATGCATATTAGAAAAATAGTGTGATAAGTCCTAGTGTAAGACTCTGGGGAACTACACATGCAACTCTCCACCCAATCTCGCATTATATAGACTCAGAGTCTACTAAAAATATATAGACTGGTAGTATTGAGTGTCCCACCGTTTACAGACAGTCCTCCAAAGTGACTGGTAAATAGGGATCACACCCCTTGCAACATTACTGATTAATCAGCATTGTTAAGAACAACCATCTTGGTTAACTTTAGTGAACTAATCTACAAGAACCCAAACCGAGCCATGACCTCTATTGGTGATTGGCAGATCTACAATGAATCTCATAGAGATATTACACATATAGTGAAAAATTCTTTAGAAGCTACTAATGACATGAATGTGCATGCCACTCTAAATCAGCCTTTGCTAAACACTAGGGCCCATAACACCTAGTGTGCATGCATTTAGTATAAAAACTAATTTGAACCTACATTTTCATGATTGTAATTGCCAATGCATATGGCAAATGTGATGCTCATGAAACATAAATCACATCTAGGTACAAACAATGAAACATTTTTAGTAACAATACATAGCCTTGCTATAGGCATAAACAACCATCCATTAATGTTGTTTAGTGGCACTTGTAATCTTAACAAGCCGTTTAAGTATCCAACATTTTTTGGCCACTGAAATTGTTCCTGTTGATACCACGTACTGAAAATGTTTTGGAAAACGGATTGACCAACCCTTAGGGACTCTATCCTGACACATAATTGAGATAACAGGCACCAATGTCAATCCGAGAGATTTATATTCTCCATATGTGGAATACGTCTCAGATTATGAGGTCGCAAAAAATGACATCCTTCAAGTACGAGGTGTACTTGTGTGTAGAGGTAATTGTAAACACTCCATGAGATCATAGACCGAGTTTCTCCCCTTGTGACGACATGTGCCAAACGAACCCTGCCATGTAGGTCTATCACGACAAGATGCAGAAATGTATCGAGTACACTACTATTCCAAAAAATTTGCTCCAAGATGACCATGTCATGTGTCTTAAGAGAACAATGGATAAAAGCATTCTAGCAAAGTCATCCCTACAAACCAAAACATAGGCTTACTTGGAGAATTAAGATAACATCCTCTTACCCCGAGCTAAGTGCACTAGCCAAACCTTAAAAGTATAACTTGAAAAGTACATCATGTAACTGATAACCTTGGGTGCTGACTTGACAATCCAAACCCCTTGATTACATTTTTCATGTAAACTATTGAACGATGATCAACTTAATCTATCGTGTCCAATAAAGATTGTAATCAACTCAAAAAGTTGAGCTTTATCAACTACTCCTTGCTTTTGGACTTTTTTCCTTGAAAGTGTAAATGTGAAGATATCAATCAATGACCATTAACACACATGGAGTGATTTGGTATTAGCTAAGTCATACCCCTAGAAATACCACTCATATAGCCACAATTGGTGCTATATATTCAACAACATATCTTTGTAAGTGGGAATTGTATACACAAGTAGAGCTTGAAATAATTATATCTCTCCATGAGTAGAAAAGAAAGATTCTCAACACCCCAAACAAGATAGTCATACTGAAGCTTCTTGGGTGTTCGAACAAGAGATCACCTGCTTTGAGGCTCTACTAGTCGACTCATGTTGTCCCATTAACTATTTGTTTGATAGTGAGGCCATGCCTACTTGCTATCCATAGAAACCATCTTCTATATTGCCAGCACCTCGTGCACATAAATTGCCCGCCGTTGTAGTCATACACAATGATCACAAGCAAATATACCAACCTCAACTCTTCTTGAACAGAGTAGGTGTTGTCATAGAGAAAGCGAAAACCATGCTTTAGTGGAATGAGTCTACAATACTGGCATGACATGCGTGAATATTAGAAAATAGTGTGATTAGCCCTAGTTTAACACTCTGGGGAACTGCGCATGCAACTCTCCACCCAACCTCGTTATATATAGGCTCATAGTCTGCTAAAAATATAGCACCCCTTGACTACATGTGAGTTCTGGCACTTGGCCTGACATGACTCCCCCCTTGAAGAAGCGTTTTCGTTTTCAAAGACAAAAGTGATAATATCTTCGTAAGAAGACTAATGTTTTTGACAATGGCATCCTTTATGGATCTAGTTGTCCCTTTAATCGAAACACGATTCAGGAGGAGGTTCAATGAAATAAAGAAGAGCATTTTGATTTTCCACATTGTTGTCCTTTTGTAGCCGTCTTGTGTCACTGGCCCATATCCAGCATAGCGTTTAGACTCCATTCAAAACTCACTTGATTATGCTAAACGAGTTATCACAACTAAGAGGTGTGTAAAATAATACCTCTTCTCATTTTCCATGAAAGTATAGGAGGTTGACATAACTCATCAGCAAAGGATAAATCCTTGACATGTTATCATTCTTCATCAGTAGAAAACCCCACCATAATTGATGTTCAAGGTTAGGAACCTGACCGAAACATGAAGGGATTAAACTTAGTCGCAACATGTTCTGCCTCACAGTGAGAAAACTTGAACTAGAGAGATAACCTTTTCCAATTGGATTGCTTGGTGCTAACATAAGCGCTTAGCATATCCTTTAGCACTAGATTAACACTTGTAATTTGCCTAACCTCTATGAATGATTGGCAATATGGAGAGTCCCACCGTTTACAGGTAGTCCTCCAAAGTGGCTGGTAAACAGAGATCACAATTCCTTGCAACATTGCTGGTTAATCAAGAATGTCAGAACCAACCATCTTGGTTAACTTTAGTGAACTAATCTACAAGCACCCAAACCAAGCCATGACCTTTATTGGTGATTGGCAGCTTTGCAATTAATCTATTAGAGATATTTTGCAAAACGCTTTAAAAGCTACTAATGTCATGAATGTGCTAACCATTCCAAATCAGCCTTTGCTAAACATTAGGGCCCATAACACCTAGTGTGCATACATTTAGCAAAAACTAATCCAAATCTGTATTTTCATTATTATAATTGCCAATGCATATGGCAAATGTGATGCTCATAGCATACATGAAAGAGGAGGAAAAATAGTTCTGAGAAGAAATTAAATACTTCCTACTGCAATCACTTGTAAGCTTTTCTAAAACATTTAAATCATAATAGAATGTGAAACATAAATCACATCTAGGTACAAACAATGAAACATATTTAGTAACAATACAAAGTCTTATATAGAAATAAAAAGGTATCCATTAATGTTGTTTAACAGCACTTGTAACCTTAACAAGTCATTTAAGTATCCGAAATTGGTGACTGAAATTGTTCCTGATACCACATGTTGGAAATGTTCTGCAAAACAAATTTGACCAGCACTTAGGGACTCTATCGTGACACATAATCAAAATAATAGGCGCCATCGTCAGTTTCAGAGACTCATATTCTCCACATGGAGGAGGTTCGAAAAAATGGCATCCTTCAAGTACGAGATGTACTTGTGCATGTATTTCAAATGAAATGTTAAAGACAAAAAAACAAGTATAACTTGAAATTGGCTAACCTTGTTGCCCCTCTGAGAGCAATTACCTTCGCTTGAATCTGGCTCATAGCTATGTTTATTGAGAAATTTAGATCTATCAAATGTACCTTGCATGCTATCGTGGCTTGCTTCATAGCGACCTTCAACAAAAAATCAGGTAGAAATGTTGCCAAGTTTCCCCAAGTTCGTATGATAATAGCATATAATTCCAAAATTTGAAAGCTTCTTGCTCTAAAATTAAGCCTTGCTTTGTATAAGTCCATTAAAAAAATGAGATAGAATGCAACGAGTGCTCATAGCTAACAACTTCTCCTGCTGACAAACATATGTCAATGCAAAAGAAAATCAACCTTGTCGAGCTATCATAGAGAATCAGCCTTGCCAAAGCGTATATCTTATTGAGAGTACTTAAATTGGCGAGTCTAGAAATATATAGCTCATGAAATAGAGCTATCCAACGTCATCTAATTGCCAAATTTTTCTTGACCAAAGCAATGTTTGCTTGTCAAGTTGGCATTGTTAAAAAAATCAGCAATACTGAACAAGTTCAAAATTTGAAACTTAAATGGAACATACTTATGAATTTTTTGGAATCATCACCCTTGGCATTGGAAGTCGTAGTGCCTCTAGTAGCATGGTTGTTGATATTGGATTCAAATCTTCGAGAGTAGAGACGTCCTTTTATTGGCCTACCATGAAAGTGGACATACAAGAGTATGTTTCAAAATGTGTGGTATGCCAAAAGACCAAGTATGATAGAGGGAAGAAACCTGGATTACTCCAGCCATTGCCAATTCCTAATTCACCATGGGAGAGTATATCCATGGATTTTTTCTTTGGATTACCCAAGTCTATCCATGGGAATACGGGAATATGGACAATAGTCGACAGGTTTAGCAAGCAAGCACACTTTATTCCTGTCAAGAAGACTATTAAGGCACACCAAATGGCAACTCTCTTCATATCACAGATTTTCGAACACCATGGATTGCCAACATCCATCATGTCAGATAGTGATCCTAGAATGACCAGTAATTTCTGAAAAGATCTCTTCAAAAATCTAGGTACAAGATTGAATTTCTCTTCGGCCTATCACCCACAAACGGATGGCCAAAGTGAGATAGCCAATCTTACGATTCTTGATCTACTGAAGACCTATGTTACAGAAGTAGATCAACGCTCACAATGGGAAAAGTACTTACTTCTTGTAGAGTATGTGTATAATAATACTATCCATACTTCTACGGGAAAAGCACCTTTTGAAATCATAGAGGGAAGACCTAAAAGTCCCTTGCTACTTAAAGTACATGGGAAGATCTTCGCTGCCGATGAGTATAGCCGTGACCTGCAAGCATCTTTTCAAAACATTAAGGAGGCTATATCCATTTTCCCAACTAAGGCAAAAAGTTGATGCTGACAAGCACAGAAGGGCCTTAACGTTCAAAGAAAATGATTGCGTCTTACTTAAGTTTCCTAAGGCTCGATTGAGGAAAACGACGGGCAAAAATCCTACGGGCCATCAAAAGTATTATGCTAAACTAGCAAAAAGCTACCATGGTCCTTTTCAAATTTTGAAGCCAATCAATGAGGTGGCTTATCAACTCAAGTTGCCTAACCATTGGCTCATACACAATACTTTTCATCTGAGCCTACTTAAGCCCTACAAAGGAGAGCCTCCAAATGAACCAATCATTGAAGACCCTCCCGAAATCAAAGACGAAGAAGAGGTGCTACAACCCGAAGCTATCCTTCGGCATGAAGACAAGTGTACTACGACATGGTAAGATTATCCAATGGCATCTTATTATGTTTAAAAATTATCCTTTTGAAGATGCTAGATGGATGCAAGGAATCCAACTTAAGGATAGTCTGAACCTTGTCAACGCTTACAATGCTACATTAGAGTAAGAAAATGTACATGTTTCTTTTAAATGATCAATATTTTTGTCTTATAAGACTAATTCTCTCTTTATTGTGCACAAATTTAAGTAGTATGCATAGTAAGAATCATGTTTGGGATGACGACGTCTCTCAAACACCATGTAGAATTTGTCACTCTACTTGGGAGGATGAAATGGACTAAAGAGCAGACATGCTTGCGGCAGCTATGTTTCCCAAGCACCAAATGGATTAGTCATCCATCTTCGAATGATGTCGTAGGGTAAAAAGAGATCTTCTACCCGCTAAGACAAATTGACTAATGACTATGGCTTTATCGCTTTTACCTCATAGTCGAGGATGACTATGATTTCAAGAGAGATGTAATGTCATTAAATCTAATATCTAACCAACCCAAATGATTTTCTCATATTAAACTGATCATTTAATGTGGGATAATACACAGGAACAAGGGTTAGAATATAGACATGTGCTTTCAATCTATCTCAACACGGGGCCAATGGTAAAGGGGCCCAAATGAGAGATGGTCTATCAAAGAGCAAGGTTAACTAATGGAGCTTAAAATACCTTAGGGTTAGCTTCATTAAAGACCTCCAATGGTTGGTGTTAAAAGTCCTTTGACCTTAGGCAAGCTAGGGCCGAGCTTGAGGTGGGAACCCAACCTAAACTTACCTTTGACATTAGGCAAGCTAGGGCTAAGCTTGAGGTGGGAACGCGACCTAAACTTGCCTTTAACCTTGGGCAAGCTAGGGCTGAGCTTGAGGTAAGAACTCCACCTAAGGTGCTTGTCATGCTTGGTGACTAAGGTACTTGAGGTACTTGTCATACTTAATGAGGAAGGTGCTTGAGAAGCTTCCTATGCATTGGGAGGTAAGGTGCTTGAGTCAAAAAGAGACCCTACAAACTTAATGAGGGAGTTGCTTGAAAAGCTTCCTATGCATGAAAGTCCCAAAGTTAGGGGAATCTTTGACCTAACCTTCCACTCACCCAAAGGGCACCCCTTTTCTAAAATGGCACATGGGACACATGTCAAACTCTTACTAAGCTTAACCACATGGTGTGCTTGAATGCTATTGGTTGGGCTAAAGAGGGGTCCAATGAGCTTCTAGTTCCATCCAAAAAATATCTAGATACTTTTAAGCTCTATATCTCTCTCTCTAAGGCGTTAGGAGGACACTTGTCAAAAGACTACCCATGTACTTGGTTGCATGCTGCATGTGATTGGCTAGGGGGAGAGGGGTCCACTGAGCTTGCAGCATGTGGAAAAGTTGCAACTCACCCCAAGCAAGCAAGGGGGGTGCTAGGGGGATATACACCACACACACACACTCACTTTGGGGAACCATTCTCACTTGGTGAAAGTTGAGGAACACCACCTCCTTCTCCAAGCTTGTGAGAAGTGAGAAGTGAGAGCCTACATCAACACTCTTGGCTTTGGAATGCAAATCCAACCAGGAGCCATGCTTCAATGCTTAAACTTGCCATCTTCTCCATCTTCATTACTATGCTATTATGTATACTAGAAAGAAGAGTAATGATAAGTGAGGAACTATTTCTTTCTCCTATGGAATGTTTCTTCTTTCTCTTCCCTATCCTCATTCCCCGCTAGCTCTCTCCACCTTCGAAGGTGTTTGAGGCCTTGGGACTGAGGCTTGGGATAGTTGATGCTTTCTACAAAGTTTATGTTATGCTTGTGATGCATGAAGCTTTCCATCTTCATTGCATCACCTAGGTCACAAGGAACACAAAGATTGTATTGTACCAAGTCTCTCTTGATGGGAGAAACTATAATACAAATGCCTATTGGAGGGGAGACCGGATCCATATGAATCCGGTCCTCAACTATTGTCATGTTCTCTAAACTCTCTCTTTTGCAAAAGTATTGTGCATACCAAGTTAACTAAGTACCATGTTTATGTTGCTACCATCATTTAAGTTCACCGCTATGCTCACAAAGTAATCTCTCAAAAGTGCTTCACCTAATTTCCTAATTCCGCTACTTTCAAAGTTCATAGGCCATTTCCATTACAGCAAGTAGGCATGACCTTGCTACCAAGCAAATAATTCATGGGATGACATGAGTATACTAAGAGAGCCTCAAAGCAAGTGATCTCTTGTCTGAACACCCAAGAAACTTTAGTATGACTACCTTGTTTGGGGTGTTGAAATTTTGTCTCTTCTGTTCATGGATAGATATGATTCCTTCAGACTCTAGTTGTGAATACGATTCCAACTTGCAAAAATCTATTGTTTAATATATAGCATTACTTGTGGCTATATGAGTGGTCTTTTAATGGGTATGACCCAACTAATACCAAACCACTCCATCAGTGTCGATGGTCATTGATTGATCTCTTCACAATGTACTTTCAAGTAAAGAAGTCCAAAATCTGCCAAGGGAAGTCTATAAGTTCAACTTTACAAGTTGATTACAATCTTTATTGGACACGGTAGATTGAGTTGGTCATCGTTACATTGGTTTATATGCAAAATCTAACCAAGTTGGGTTTCCAAGGCAACACCCAGGTTTATTAGTTACATGTTGTACATTTCAGGTTATACCTTTTAGGTTTGACTAGTGCACTTAACTCTAGGTAAGTGGGTGCTATCATTATTCTCTACGTAAGCCTATGTTTTTGTTTCATTTCATTCCTGCATATGATTTGATTAAGGTTTCTAAGTGGGATGAATATGCTATAATGCTTTCATCCACATAACAAGGTCATGTAGGAGCAAGGATTATGGGACAGTAGTGTACTTGGTACATTTCGGCATCCTGTAGTTATAGACCTACATGGTAGGGTTTTGTTTTGGCACATGTTTTCACAACGGATGCAACATGGTCTAAGAACTTGTGGAGTTTAGTTTAGCCAATGTGGAGAAAAGTTTTTTAGGGTTCCTCTCACTCATGTGGCTAAGTGTTTACAATGACCTCCACACACAAGTACATTTTGTACTTGATGGATGTCATACTTTTTGACGTCATTATACGAGACATATTTCACATGTGGAGAATATGAGTCTCAAGAACTGACATTGGCGCTGGTTATTTCAAGTATGTGTCGCGATAGAGTCCCTAAGTACTGGTCAAATCCGTTTTGCAGGCCATTTTGAGCACGTAGTATCAAGAACAATTTCAACGGCCCAAAATTGTCGGGTACATAGCACAACTTGTTAAGGTTACAAATGATGCTAAACAACATTAACGGATGGTTGTTTATGCATATAGCAAAGCTATGTATTGTTAATGAAAATGTTTCATTGTTTGTACCTAGATGTGATTTATGTTTCACATTCTATTATGGTTCAAACGTTTTAGCAAGGCTTGCAAGTGATTGTAGTAGGAAGTGTTTAGTTTCTTCTCCAAACTATTTACTCTCCTCTTTGATGTGTGCTATAAGCATCACATTTGCCATACGTATTAGCAATTATAGTCATGAAAATGCAAGTTTGGATTAGTTTTTGCTAGAGGCATGCACACTAGGTGTTATGGGCCCTATGCAAAGTCTCTACGAGCTTACTTGTGGGTTTACCAACCCCCAATAGAGTTCATCACTCGGTTTGGGTGTTGGTAGATCAATGCACACTAGGTGTTATGGGCCCTATACAATATCTCTACGAGCTTAGTTGTGGGTTTACCAATCCCCAATAGAGCTCATGGCTCGGTTTGGGTGTTGGTAGATCAATGACTAGACTTTGTACAATTAACCAAGTTGGGTATTCATAACATTGTTGATAACTCAACAATGTTTCACAAAATTGTAAGCCACTTTTACCAGTCATTTTTGGAGACTGTCTGTAAACAATTGGGAAACACAGCTCAGTACTTTCAATACATCCAAAGGTGGATAGGCAATTTACAAGTGTTAATGTCGTGCTAAAAGATATACTGCGAGCATACGTTAGCAACAAGCAATCCGATTAGAAAGATTATCTCTCTAGTTAGAGTTTTCTTATCATGAGGCAAAGCATGTTGCGACTAAGTTTAGTCTCTTTGTGTTTAAATTAGGTTCTCAACCTCGATCGGCAGTTTTGGTGGGGTTGTTTACTGATGAAGAATAATAACAGGTCGACTTAATCTTTCTTGATGAGTTATGTCAGTATATTACTTTTATGAAAAGTGAGAAGAGATTTATTTTTATACACCTCTTAGTTGTGGTAACTCGTTTAGCATACTATAGTGAGTTATAAATGGACTTTCACATTATGCTAAATATAGACCAGTTATACAACACGGTTAAAGGGACAATAATGTGGAAAATCAAGATGTTCTTCTTGATTTCATTGAACCTCCTATTGAACCATGTTTTGGTTAAAGGGATAGCTAGATCCACGAAGGATGCCACTATGGAAAACATTATTGTCCTTTACGAAGATATTATCACTTTTGTTTTTGAGGACGAAAACGCTTCTCCAAGGCGGGAGTAATGTCACGCCAAGGGCCAGAACTCACATGTGATTAAGGGGTACTATATTTTTAGCAAGCTATGAGTCTATATATAGCGAGGTTGGGTGGAGAGTTGCATATGCTGTTTCACGCGATCTTCAATTGGCACTCTGGGAATCTGAGCTCAAGGGCCCCTTTTTCTTGGCCTCTAGTGTTCCCCAAATCAAGAGGAAACATAGTATCCTTGAAACCCTTGCATAAGAGCTCAAACAATTGCCTTAGTAGACCATTAGAAGTATGAAGCAAATGGAATTATAACCCTAAAAAAATCTCATGACAGCTAGGCCGTGTTGGACCTTGCCGAACACCATGGTCGTGGCTTAGAGACTACTAAACCGGTCTTGCCAACACAATTTTACCAAGGCCTTACCTTAGAATTGACAAGTCGATGCCTTGCATGGATTTCCAAAATAAACTTGCAATCGCTTTCTGCATAATCGAAAAAGATACGGCTAAAACTGTGTAAAATTGGGAAACAATTGCTCACTGCTTTTGTTTTGTCTGCCTAACCTGCAGAATGCCTAATCTGTGAAGCTTCAAGGGCTTCACATTGACTCGAGCAGATTGTGCTAAATCTACTAGCCTCTTCTGTGGGCTAGGGCGCCCAACTTAGGGTGCCCAATTGATACTTTTTTAATAAAATAATGAAGCTATCTAGCTATGGCCGGGTGCGCCAGCAAGAAAGGGCGTTCCAACGTGCTCTGCAAACCGTTTTTTACCATGCTGCTTTGACGAACCTTGCTCCCCATCGGATGGCGATCCCATCAAGTCCTAGAGTGCATAGTTTCTTGCACGCCATGAAACTCTCCTCCTTGTGTATAAGGCCACGTGCCCGCATTGCTAGGCATGGCGAAGTTACTCATCCTTGCAAGCAGGGACTACCACAACCCTGTTTCTTGTCGGGTCTTGACTTGATCCTCTTCTTCAGTACTGAGCGTGAAAAGCATGCAAGCAGGCCTTCTTCCAGGCATGAGATTGAGAGAGAGAGAGAGAGAGAGAGAGAGAGAGAGAGAGAGAGAGAGAGAGAACACATTTTCCATGCAAAGCTCATGCACCCCGACCCTTCTCCATCGCTCTGATACCAGTGTAAGACTCTGGGGAGTTGCACATGCAATTCTCCACCCAACCTTGCTATATATAGACTCATAGTTTGCTGAAAATATAGCAACCCTTGACCGCATGTGAGTTCTAGCCCTTGGCCTAACATTATTGCTGTTCAATTTGTCACTGGTGCTCGAGCAAGGGGGGCCATGTCGTAGTTGTAAGATCTGGAAAACGATTGATTTCTTCTCACACTCCAAAGAGTCGTCACAAAGAGTCGTCACAAAGCCCAAGCTATACACCAAATTTTGCAAATGGAATCTCCGAAGTCAGCACCACAAAGTCACAAAGACGGTCAGTGGGGGTCAACCTTACTGCCCAAAGGGCACTCACAACCCTTAGCCAACAATGTTTCAAAATGCTATGGGCGTGGTGGGGACTTTGTGTCGTCGCCAAGTGGTGTCGTCGTCAAAGGGGCGCTGCAAATCGTTCCAAAATTCAAGGGTTTAGTGGGAGGGTCCGTCACCTTGCTGCTTGCCAATGGCGTCCTTAGATGCCATTGTCAGCACTATAGAGGGAGCATTTTAAAACGTAGCTGGTAGCACAAGCGCAACTTACACTCGGTGGGTAGCATCGCTCGAAGGTGGGCCACAAAACACAGTAGCGTTTCAAAACGCAATATGCAGAGCAGGGATGGCTCCGACAGACGACGTTTTAGAACGTTGATTATAAAGGGGGAAGTGGATGGTACTGTTGGCAAAAGACAGACATCTTCGCATCTTCTCAACGATGCTTTTCCTCCACCAAGGCTCTGATACCATGTCAAAGTTGACGATGCAGAAGTGTCCGAACCAATGAGAGAGAGAGAGAGAGAGAGAGAGAGAGAGAGAGAGAGAGAGAGAGAGAGAGAGAGAGAGAGAGAGAGAGAGAGAGAGAGAGAGAGAGAGAGAGAGAGAGAGATCTAAACCAACCAACCTTGAAAATGAGTAGCCGATAATAATACAATGGGGCCTTAGTGTGCCCACCTCAGTAAATTGCCCTACCAAGACTTTGACAAATATCTAAAGCCCAAAAAAAAAGGGATCGCATTGGGCTATTCACGTGAGATGCTACTAGCTTTAATAGATCCCCCCCCACCACTTTGTGAGATTTGCCTTTCAATCCCTTCTTCCTCTGTTTGAACCTCTGTGACCCAAAAGTACCTACAGTGCCTTGATGATCTGCAACACAAACTTCGCTTACAACCAAAACGATTAAAAGTACTTAAGGAATTTTTAAGGCTATGTTTAATGCCTGCAATTCAAGCTTTGCATGCCATTTCTCTCTGCACACAAAGCCCAAGCAATGTATACATTACACTAATTTTGTCATCAAATCGACTAATCCTACCTAGATGCAACAATTTGCCACACACATCTATTAGGTTAACCAATGTGTCTTGCAAATTTACTAAACATAATGATCGGAGATTGCTTAATAAACCTACTAATAGTTGTAAAATATAAAAGTTTTCTACAAACTAGCTTGCAGAGCCAATTTAATCATTAGATGGAGAAAATAATGATACATCTAATTTTTTGTGAGTCAAAATTGGCTTTGATACTAGTGTAATGCAAAAGCAAAGAAAATTTCCTCATAAGATAGATTATGCTCTAAGATCACTCTAGACATGCAAGAGCCACGGGCGAAGGATGAATAGAGCCATCGCATTAAAGCTACAAGAGATTAAATGACATGGACAAAATAGGTCATGCCACAAAACTGATAATATTTTAATGCACAAAACTAAAATTGTATTATCTCAATAGAGATATCAATCATACAATAAATGGAGGATCTAACCCTTTTCTTCATAATCTAAGTTGTGAAAACTTTGCCTCTCTTATCTATCCTAGATATTGGAGAGCAAGCACCCAATAAAATATCTTGAATTTAACCCATTTCTACCGGGATTAAGATTTTAACTAGAGGGATAGCCTCTAATATATGTTTAGGGTGCCAAGGGGCTAGACATGATCCCCTTCACTTATTCCAACACTGTCCAACCACGAAAAGCCTAGCGGGCATATTAATGGATACAAAAGATCTAGTTTTTCAAGAACAACCTACTCTTGAGAGGTAAGATTTAAAAGAACCAAGCTATCCTAATCTGGACATAAATTGTTTGCTTCCACTTCTTCATGCAAACTCGAAAAGCTAGGAACCGGCGTACCTGTGAAAAAGACCACTCAATGGCTAGCTTCAAAAAGATTATTCAAGAAAGCAGGAAGTTTGAAGACTGGAATCAAGCAATCAAAGCCCTCTCGGGTTTGGTATCTACCAATCACCAAAGTATTCTTGTCTATCAAGGAATGTGTAGCCCCGAATTGTGTATTATAAAAGGCACTTAACATGCGTGAGGATATTTGTACCTTCCTTTCTAGGTTAATATAACTCATCCACTCACAATTGTGAGTATGGCCAAAAAGGATATCTTGAATTTAACCTATCGTGACTTGCAATATCTTGTGTCGATAACAAAGTTCCCAGCTCTTATCTCAAAGACAATAAATTCTCACTTGCCTGCAATAAAGATATGTCTATTGAATCTTGCTTTACAACCGGTGAGCACTCTTCACTATTAGAAATATAGATGCAAGAATGCACGCAAAGAAGGAGAAGATGAAGGGGAAGCTCAAGAGCAAACAACACAAGAAGTAGTATTAATAAGTGTGCCAATACAAAGATAAGGCATGCCCTAGAGTGATGGACATATATACAAGCCGGGGGAAAGAAACCTCTTAAAGAGGGTATAAAGTGCCCCGATGGTCCTAAGTGTGTTCACACAAATCACTAACATATATGGCAATAAACCTTCCCTAAGAGCAATGTACTGAACATGAATTAACACTCATGTATAGGGAAGTGCAAGATCCTATGTGATCAATCCACAAAGGGGACTAAGCCCAAAGATTTGCGGAAAGCATCAGTCTCCTCACAAGGCAAATGTTTGGTGAAATATTAGTTAAGGACTGTCCTACGTAGGCACACGAGCCAAGCTGGTCTCTCCTACAGATAGCCTCTCCCTGACATAGTGATAATGCACCTTTATGTGCTTCATGCGAGCATGGCACACTGGGTTCCTCACAATTGCAAAAGCACTCTAGCTATGAGTAAAGATGGTGGCGGCAGCTTGCTATCCAACAACGCCAAAGGCTCAAGAATAGTTGTGAAAGCTGCTCTATACTCAGCCTCACAACTACAAGTGGCCAATGTAGGCCGCTTCTTGCTCAACCAACATATGCAAGAGGTGTCGAGCACTAAACAAAAACCTGATATACTCTCTCTATTGGCTATGGAGAGAGAGAGAGAGAGAGGAGAGTATAGCCAATAGAGAGAGCATTTTTGACAATTTTTGGATAGTCCTATTAAAGTAAGCATTTACAATGCAAGACATGTTCTTCCAGGTCCCCTGGCGGCAAAATTGAAGGGGGGAGAGAGAGAGAGAGAGAGAGAGAGAGAGAGAGAGAGAGATGGCAACGAAGGGAGGCAGGCAGCGGCAGCAGCAGCAGCAGGTTATTCAATACGCAGGTGCTGCTATCGGTGTCTTGATCGCAGGAAGACTGTTTATGCGTATCTTTAAAGCCATTGTTGGAGGTAAGCCTCTCATTACGCACATCCCTGAACACACACACACACACACACACACACACACACACACACACACACACATACAGAGAGAGACAGAGACAGAGAGAGAGAGAGAGAGAGAGAGAGAGAGAGAGAGAGAGAGAGAGAGAGAGAGAGAGAGAGAGAGAGAGAGAGAGAGAGAGAGAGAGAGAGAGAGATATTGAGATTTTCTTCTTACAGGATACCTCAACACAATTGAAATTTCAGGCTTGCTTTTTGCTTCGTATATCTGCAGATACTTCGTAATTTAGATCCTACGTGCATTTGCACTCTATTATTTCATCACCTTTGAAAGAGGATTTGTACTGAACATTTGTGCTCTCTCATCAAATGGAAACGTTAAGATTTTAAGCTACATTGAGGTTCCAGCTAATTTTTATCCCTTGCTGGGATTGTTCATGATTCGAGTTAATCTGTCAAGACTCCTTAAAACACATGAAATGGCTGTGCTTGTTGAAAGGTTTTTGTAGTATAAGCTTTTGGGACAATGTTTGCTTGCTTGGAGATTGGATGGATCAGTCATTGATATTATTCCATGAAGTTTTCTAGTTAGGTGTTGTGAATTCTTTGAAGATGATTATGTGCTAGTTTATGGAAGCACTTTCACAAGTTTGATTCATTTGCCCTTCTCTTTGGATCATTATCCTTTTTAAAGCAAAAAGGAAAGCAGGAAGTAAATTGTATCTTCTTCTTTTGTTCATTGTGTTGCGGGAGGAATGTTGTATCCTGTTACTTTCTTGATTCAAATCCATAGGTGTTATCTTCTTCGAGAAGCTGAAAATAAACTAAGGGTTTTGCTTTGTAGACTTGAACTCATATCGGACTTATCTTTTTTATGAGGTATGTTTCAAATTTGTCCCAGGCAACTCAAGCGAGTTCAAGTTTGTTCTTGGCTTGGAACCCTCACAAATTGTAAAGCTTGCAGAGGAGGTAATTGACAAGTCACAAAGAGTATACGATCAAGTAGCAAGTGTGCCCTTGCAAAAGGTAAACTTGTTGAAGACCACATCACATAGGACAGGCGTGGACTATTTTTAATTATTCTAATTCTTCATCATGTGGTCCTTTACACTATGAATTGAAAGTGTAATTATATTATCTTGATAATATCTACTGGCTACATTCATGGTTTTCCATAGTAATGTTAGAAGGTCTCATCATTTCATGGTTTTGGTGTTTATGCAAGTTAGAGACATGGGTTACACACAGGCAAATATGCACATGCATCAATGCTGTGGTAGAGTTTGGAGGGTCATCTCCAAGGTTCCCCCATCGTCTAGGGTTTGAGAGACTCTGTGGCTATGCAATGCTTCATAAGGTTGTCCTTCTGTGATGGCAGAGGCATGGGCCTAGTGTTTGTTAGGTTGGGCCAGATTTGGGTCCATTCACTAGGACACCCACTTTTATTGCAGACGACTCTACACATTCCTTGTCTTTTTACTTTTGAAATTTGAGTTGTGGGGCACATGTGGGGGAGTCTAGTAGCCACTATTCACTCCTTTGTGTGGGGGGGGGGGGCGAGAGAATGGTGCACCTTCGATCACCATTTTGGTCCACTTATATGCACTCTTGTGAATAGGCTCCCAGCAATGCTCTCTCTCATGTGCCAATAGAAAAGAACAGACTGAATAGACTTTTAGCACTTCAATACCAACTGAGCTGAGAGAGAGAGAGAGAGAGAGAGAGAGAGAGAGAGAGAGAGAGAGAGAGAGAGAGAGAGAGAGAGAGAGAGAGAGAGAGAGAGTCCTTATATTACATCAACACAGTACAAGCCGATACTCCAGACTCTGCACCTTCTCCAGGAAGCATGCTAAAGAATGAGCCCTAACCTCATATTTAAAGGCCCTTGGCCTGAAAAGCAATTACAGTAAAAAGCCTTTAAAACTTAAAAGCTTTTGGTCCCAAAGCAATGCCAAAAAGCTGCCAGCGCAGTTTACGAAAATCCGTACAGCCTTCCACGTCATCAACCAACGCAAAACGCGGAAATCCATACAACATGCCACGTCATCAGTCAACGTCGCAATTCTTGTGTGTGTGTGTCAGTCCTGCTTTATTTTATTACTTTATGTCACCTGGGGCCCCATCGGACGGGGTCCCCGTAAGTTGGTAGGACTTCTTCTCCTGTTACTTGTTCTACTTAGGGTTTAGGCCTCTCGGCCGGCATCTGTAAGTTGGCTCTATTCTTTAGTCTTTGACACGTCGGTAGTTTGTGAGAGTGAGCGCCTGTCTGCACTCTTGTACTCTGAATACATATTAATACATAAAGAAATACCGAAAGGGGCGCCAATCTTTGGGGCCAATATCTCTAGGCACGGAACTTCGGCGGGCCAATGTCGAATCAATTGTGATTCTCGACTTGGAGTGTCCAAGTCTGTTACAATGGTATCAGAGCACGGCCGATTTCTCTTCCGAGGGAAATCTAATCCCTAATTTTTTTTCCGCGGCACCTATGGCTTCAGGCAAAGATCAGTCAACTCCCTCTGCATCCGGAGATGCGGGAAGGGATCACAACGAAGATTCACGCGAGGAGTATGGCCCGCCTCAGCCTACTCAGGTGGAGCGTCAAGAGATGGAGCGCCGACAATTGATCGGCGATGCAACAAAGATGATGCTTAATTTTGCCAAGGATCCAAAATTGGCAAAATATATGAGCCAGACTTCTCTAGATGAGGTGCACACGCAGACAGAAAACCACAAAACCACCCCGCAAACCCGCTCTCAAGAAACCTCCTACTCCTAAGAAGTATACAGAGAAAGAATTAGAAGAGGTGGTTGATGCACGAATTGCTCAGCTTTTTGACGCGCAGAACAAAGTTAAAAAGCACAACAAAAAGCAGAAGAAAGGCACTGACTTCCCGGGTTATTTGGATCGTCAGTCTACATTCGAAAAGGCAAAGAAACAGAAGAAGCGTGTTCGATTTGAAAGAGTACCCAGTTCTCTTCTTCATCTTCTTCTTCTTCTTCTTTCTTCTTCTTCTTTAAGCACAACAAAAAGCAGAAGAAAGGCACTGACTTCCCGGGTTATTTGGATCGTCAGTCTACATTCGAAAAGGCAAAGAAACAGAAGAAGCGTGTTCGATTTGAAAGAGTACCCAGTTCTTCTTCTTCTTCTTCTTCTTCTTCTTATAGTTCTTCTAGCTCATCTGACTTGAGCGAAGAAGACAGAAAAGGCAAAAAGCGAAGCAAAAAGCAACGCTTCGGAAAGGGCAAGAAAAAGTCTAAATCTCACCCCGTGATTGACAGTTCTACTGAGGACTCTTCTACAGATAGTTCGGACTTTGATGACAGCAGCTTTTATGCAAAGAAGAAGAATTTTTACAAAGTCAACCAATATGACTTTATGGAAGACAAAAGCAAGAAAGTTCGAGAGTTTAAGGAAGGTGGGCAATCAATTAAATTTGACACGTTTTCTGGTTATAGAGATGCTTTAAAGGCTTTGTCTTTTGTACAACAGTTTGACATCACTTTCGCGGGAGGGCGTTACTCAGAGCACTCTAAGATTCGGAGAGTTGCCTCTTACTTTAAGTGGAATGCTCGAACTTGGTGGTCCACGCTTCTATTAAATAAGACTGCGCCAGTTAAATGGCTGAAATTCAAAAGGCTTTTTATTTCTTCATGGCTGACTTGAGAGTATGAACGCGATATACGAACTGCTTGGAACCATCTTCGGATGACCAAGAAGGATACAGTGGACGCTTATCGCGCGAGATTCTGGAGCTCTTTTCTACCTGCCTCTTCATTTAAGAAGATCTCGTTCAAGGAACAGATTGAGCGGTTTACCTTGGGTCTTCCTACAGAGATTCGAGATCACTGCTTGGAACAAAAGTCAGCTTTCATTCAGGAGTTGATGAGGCATGCGAAACAGGGTTTTAACTTTTGCCATTCACTCAAGCAGTTTGACCTACCCCACCATGAGATCATGACACAAAGAGCCGAACAAACTTCGACAAATGAAAGTAGAAAGAGGAAGAGCAACCCAGAAAAGAAGGATGCACGACCCAAGCTTACTCCTCAAGAGAGGGCTCTCTACATAAAGGAGGGGAAGTGCTTTGAATGCGGGGAAACTGGGCATATCTCTGCGAAGTGCCCTAAAAAGGCATCGAATGAACATGATGAAGAAAGGCCAGAAAGTTCTAAAGCAGCTAAGGGATGTGGCAGAAAAGGCAGATAAAAAGCAACACTCATATCACATTGCGTGGGACCCAAACCGAATTAAGTAAATGAAAGTACAACTTTCCCGTTTTTAGGGCAAAAGGAAAGATCAGGAAGCTCTTTTGAAGGAGCCAAGGCCAACTTGTTTGTGAATTGGCGGCTCGATTTGGAATTACGCTCGACAAGCTGAGGCCACAGGTGGAGGTAGTTCGAGTGGCACCCGACCGGGATGTTGCCATTACACCGAGCATCGACAAACTTCGTTTGCAATGACAGGGGTGTTTGGGGCACGCGGAGTTTTACGTAATTGCCTTGGAAGGTTGAGACGTTCTACTCGAAATCCCTTGGTACCACAAGAACAACGCCGTGGTTGACTACCGAGCCGAGAATGCGACTTTGACAATTGAAGGGCTCAGAGATTGTACTTGATGAACTTCAGTTTCTTCACTCTTTTTTTTTTTGGGAGAGAATTGAACGATGGATGAAGGTCGAATATGTTTTGACCTGAACAAAAGAACGCCAAGATTTTCTCCACACTCATGCCGATTGCTTTTCAGAGGGCCTGCCAGGCGAGTTACTACCTTCTCATCCTGAAGATCATACCATTGATTGGATTCCTGGAAGCACACCACCGAATCGGCCACCTTACCGTGTAAGTCGAGCACAGAACGAAGAGATTATCAACCAAGTGAAAGACCTCTTGGAAAAGAGTCTTGTCCAGCCTAGTACTTCACCGTATTGCCTCCAATGTTGTTGGTTTTAAAGAAAGACGGATCTTGGAGAATGTGCATCAATTATAGAGCTCTCAACAAAATCAGCATCAAGAACAGATTTCCGATTCCTAGGATCGATGATATACTTGACAGATTACAGGGATCCTCGTGCTTTAGCAAGATCGATTTGAAGAGTGGATATCATCAAATCCGAATCGCACCGGGAGACGTCTACAAGACAGCCTTTCGGACGACTTTTGGGTTATTTGAGTTTTTGGTGATGCCTTTTGGCTTAACCAATGCTCCTGCGACATTTAACCGGATGATGGACAAGATTTTTCGAGAGTACAGGCTATTTGTTGGCACTTCTTTGACGATATCATTGTTATCTCCAAGAATGAGGCATAACATAGAGATCATCTGCTTCAGGTCTTTCAGGCATTACGAGATCACAAGTTAGTGATTAATGCAAAGAAAAGTGAAATTTTCTTACCAGAGATACACTTTTTGGGACAAATTGTGTCAGCAGCAGGAGTGCAAATGGATCCGGCCAAGATAGAGACTATCCATGATTGGCCCGATTTGAAGAATGTCCATTGTGAAGTTAGAAGCTTCTTGGGATTGTGTTCGTACTATAGGCGGTTCATTCGAAAGTTTGCAATGGTTGCTTCCCCTTTGCATATCTTGACATAGAAAGGAGTCCCTTTCTCGTGGGGACCCACATAGGTGACTGCCTTTCAGATTTTGAAAGAGAAATTGACTACGGGACCAATTTGACTTTGCCGGACTTGCAGAAGTCGTTTGAAGTATATTGTGATACTTGTGGTCGTAGTCTGGATGCGGTCTTTATGCAAGAAGGCCAATGTCATTGCCTACGAGAGCCGATTGTTCTCAAGGCCAGAATTGACAGCACAGATTTGTGAGAAAGAGCTTTTGACGGCTATCCATGCTCTTATTCAGTGGCGACATTACCTACTTGGAGCCGATTTTACGGTTTTCACAGATGATGGGAGGTTACGCTACTTCTTGTCACGGAAGCAGCTATCGGAAAAAGCAGATGCGATGGGTAAAATTTCTTGTCACAGTTTACTTCCGGATTGTCCATGTGCAGAGACAGAAGAAATTGGTGGCAAATACTTTGTTCCGAAAGCCGTTGGTCCTGGCTATGTTCACGATACATCATAGAAACTTCGAGGATATGGTCAATCAGTACGCCACAGAACAGATTTTGCAGATGTATTAGTTGAATACAGGAAAGGGGGGATGGTAGCGGACTATTCTATTCGCGATGGCTACTTGATGAAGAAAACCATGTTGTGCGTTACCCAGCCGTTGAGGGAAAAGGTTCTAGTAGAATGCCACTGTTTGCCTTTTACGGGTCACCGCGGCATTGCTACCACCTTGGAAGGGGTAGAGAGAGACTTCTATTGGCCGAGACTCAAGAAGGACGAGGATGCGTTTGTGCGTAGTTGCTTGGTTTTTTGTTTTGTTTTCGGAGTCAGATAGGGCACGCGCGGTCGCTCTCCTCATACACCAGAAAAGTGCACAAGAAGAACGACCAAGACTATACACCCAGAATCCGAAGGCAGACGATTTTGTCACTAGTTTCCTCTGGACTACGAGAGGCCAGAATTATCTACACTCTTAAGGCCATGACTATTCCCTTGAGAGAACCATTTCACCAACTTGATTTGGGCGTGACAACGACCAAGTACCTCTGTTCAGAGGCCCAGGTACTGCGGGACTTGCTTCGGTCTTCCCTTTGGAGTTGCCTCCTCCAGGTAACTTATCGCTCACCTCACTAAACTGCCTTTGTAACCCGACAGTTTTCCCCTAGGAAATGCTATATCCGCTTGGCAGGGCGTCGGCTCACAGGTGGCGTCCGTTGAGGTTGGTGGTGTCTCCCTTTTGCACCTCCCAACCCCTTTTAGGTGAAGTTGACCCCCCGGGGGGGAATGGCACTTGGGTGCTCTTGTAGCTCATCTGGCTTCGCTTGGGGAGAATTACGTCATTTCCCCCGGAAGGGATTGGATTCAAAATAACAGCATAGGAAGGGGAGCATTATCTCCCCATCCGCCTATGCTGAGTACCCAAGTATTGGGGTACTTCTTCGCCACAAGTACGTGCCCTGCGGTTCCATCCCTCAAGTGCAGATCACGATGTACCCAGAAGGTCCTATGAGCCTCCCCACCAAGGAGGATAACGGTCCTTTCTTCAGGGTCGATTGCGTTGAGGTGGAGTTGAATCGGTTTAGCCATCTCTCCCTAGAGTCATCAGCCGCCGCCGAACAGTTCATTAGCAAATGCGAAAGCGAATGACCCTCTAATTGGGAGCACATCGTGCAAATGCTGTGTCCGCGCATGTTAGGTGCAGTGGAATGATTGTTTGCGCTTTGCTCAAGATGAGTGCTCCGAAATCTGCTCAAGGTTCCTTTTAGTTCTTATGGAAGGAAGAGCCTTCCGTTCTTAATGGAAAGTACTATGATCACAAACAAAGTGAATGGACACTGTGCGTGCAAGTGTATGAGACTGAGAGATAGAGAGAGAAGAGAGATACGACACTCGAGACGTAAAACCCTCCTCCGAAGGCCCCACTCTCGTCGGCGAGAGTGGTCTACTTTTTGATTGCACAAAGTGGTACAATGCGTATGCAATGGACTGATGCAACTTGGACTATGCCGATGACGACGACGACTTGATGGCTGAAATCTGAGATCTTCTAACTGCTGAATTTCGGGACTGTTTCGGTGGCTGAAAATGACTGTTTTGGCTGCGTTTTTATGGCTGAAAATGAAGGAACTTCTACAACCAACTTGGGGTTGATCTGCTGCTGTCCTTTAGGGCTGAAAACGCCGTGGTTCTGATGCGGGCTGGGCTGAAAACCAAAAACGCTGAGGCACTCTGCTGCTAGCCAAAAACGCTAGGCTGATCTGGGACAGAAATCCAAAAACGCTGATGGGGCTGATTTGGGAAAACGCTAGCAAAGCTGATGAATCTGTTGGCGATGGTAGTAATCTGCAAACGCTAGGGTGCTGGTGGTGTTGACGATCCAGGCAATGCTGAAAACGCCAGATCTTGGAGGTACTGCTGAGAAGTTGCCTGTTGAGCGGGAAGCTCTTGCTGCCTCTTCTGCCAGAAAGTGCTAACTTGGGTTTGCTTATATATTAACTTAGCAAAATTGCCCTACCTACTTTTGTTGGAAAGTCACTTAAAAATAATAAGTGAAAATAACCAAAAGTAGGGAAAATAGGCTAAATGCACTGGAAAATTCTCCTAACTGAATCTGATGGATTCTGAAGGGAATACCGATGATCATGCTGTGTGCAACCAGAGGATATGCATCTATGCTAAGTGACTGGGCATGCACGGTCTATGAATAGACTCACAAAAGTGCCAGATTACTAGACTGACTTGACTTACTGAACCCTGATCATGCTGTAGCTTGTCCACGGACACGTAGGGTTGGGATGTGTCACGTGACAGCGCATGTAACTATCAGCCAGTTTGAGCCCACCTACTCTCACGAGAGCCAACATTCTCTCCTCCTTCCTATTCACTATAGTGCTCTTATTGAGCTGCAGCAGGTATCCATGAGTTTGTTCATAGCCGGCCGTCTTATAGGGCTCCAACGCCAAGCCCGAATTCCTCTCGTCCCACTTGTCCCATGCGTGGTAGCGAATTGAGCTAAAGTCAGCCGCCGCTGGGATATACTTATTCATCCAGTTCTTGGTTTTTGTCGTCCAAGTCCACTTCTTGAATGGTTGGTTCTTAGGCTTCTTGTTTACCAAGGAGCCTATCCAGGTAGATGAAACCGAGCGATACTTGTCAAAAGCCCTTGCTCGTTGTCCCCCACAAAAGGCAGGTACGGGTGGGATGTTAAACTCGTGATGGAGAGTTGTCGTCCCTGCTGAGGTTGACCTTGCTTCCTTTCCGAGTAACATTCGCATCCCAGTGTCGACGAGGCGCTGCAGAGAGTGAAGGACACGTTGATCGTGGGCACCCATAATTTCCGCGCCATAGCATAGTTGCTTGGTATGCCAGAAGGTCGAGTTTGACAGGCATAAAGCACAGGGATTGTTACAACTTTTACCCATACCCACCCGCCCTGGGAAAGTATTGCAATGGAATTCATCTCCTGAGAACACAACGTGGGCACGATTGTTTATTGCCCAGGTCTTCAGATTACATGGCATGCCTGAGACAATTGTCTCCGACAGGCCCCAGGTTCACGAGTTTGTTTTGAACGGCTATTTGGGAGAACATAGGCATGCGATTGCAGTTCTCGTTTCACCCGCAGACTGACGGGCAATCAGAGATTGCTAATTCAATGGTACTCGATTTGTCGAAGTCTTCTTGGTTGGATCAGAAGACTACTTGGGAAAGGTTTTTACCTTTGGTGGAATATGCCAACAAAAACACGTTTGACTCTTTGATGGGAAAGATGCCATTTGAGATTTTTGAATTTGCTACAAAGGTTCTACCCTTAGCGCGAAAGATAAGATTTTTCTTTGAAGCCGACCAGTTCACGAGGGACTTTGTCCGGAAGGCTTTGCAGAATTTTCAGGAAAGACAGAAAAAAGCAGCAGATCGCCATTGGCACGATTTGAAATTGAAGGAGAAGGATTGGGTGCTCTTACATTATGGGAAGGCACGACCGAGAAAGAAAACAAAAGGGAAAGGAGTGGCTTCTTTGTAAGCTTAGCATGACATAGTGTGGACCTTTCCAGGTTTTCCGAAAAGATAAATGATATCTCCTTTGGACTGAAGCTACCAGAATACTTGGAGGATTCACAATGTTTTTTTTTGTGAGTCTCTTGAAGCCTTTTGAAGGCGATGTGCATGTTGATGAACAACTCGAATTGGACGAAAACGAGCAGATACTCGTTCCATAACAAAAATTGGCACGAAAAGAAAGAAAGAAGGTAAAGCGAATTGACGGTTCTTGGTTAAATTCAAGACCTACTTCGCAATGGACGCGAAGCGAATGGAGGAGGAAGACCTAGCAGATATTCCTCGGAATGTGAATCTTTACTTTGAAGCTTTTTGGTTTAGCATAGTCTATTCTAAATGGAGCCCAGAATTCAGCTTGGCCGGAGATCTGGTGCACTGGGTTTGCACAAGAGGGGAGTTACTCTGCTCCTTTGTCAACAGATGCCTCGATTTTTGAATACTAGAGTCATTGATGTCTCTTTGAGCTTCAGGGATACTGAGAGTTGACAGTATTCTGTTGGATGACTTTATGAAATGGAATTCCGGAATATGAAATTGATTTGTTCTTGACTTGTTTTTAAGTGTAGGAATTGATAGATGAAATGACTGCAGCATTTTGGTCTAATTGATATGGAATAGACATGGCTGCAATAGGGGTTAGTCAATCGGGCATCTATGAGGTCCCAATTGGATCTAGATGCGATTGCTAACTACATCTCTCGTTATCGCTCTAGAAGGGAATCCATTATCCAGGTGGCTCCCTTTTTGGAATTCTTGTAGGAATTCTCATGTTTGGTGGAGATATCTGTGGTGCTTCATTGACCAAATATCCATGTCTTTCTAGTGCATTGTGTGGCTTTGTGTCAAAGTGTGGATAGATTTGCATTTTAGTACTTCTAGCGTGGCTTGGCATACATCTGGTCATATCTACAAAAGGATTGGTAGATTGGCTTTCCATCCTGTTGATTTTAGCTTTCTTAATGTTAGACCACTCAATACTCTCAAGATAGTCCTTAATAAGTACCTTTGGCCCTTGATCAGGTCTCTAAAAGTCAAGAATTTGCGACTCTTTTGGTCTCTAGAAACTAGATCTGAGTACCCTAAAAGTTTGGATATAGGAAACCTAGGAAAATTCAGCTCTAAAACCAAAACCAGGTCTTGGTGTATCCTATTGCCCGCAAGCTTTCTTCCTAGCTATACGTGACTCAATTTGGAGTTGTCTATCAAAAGTTAGAGCAGTTTTGGTGAACTACACTTGAAATAGCACTCATAACAGTTTCAGGATCAAGGATTTCTGTCTGTATCTTGACCAAATGTGACCCAAATTTGTTGAAACTTGGTCACTAGGCTTCTTTTATAGTGCTTATTGTGAGTTTTCACCTCCAAATTAGGATTAGAGACATCATACGTGTATGAAGTCTATGTGCTCAAAATTTGACAAAATTTGGTATGTGAGCTCTCCTTGATGTCCACTACCGATTGCAAGTTTCAGTTTTTGAATTGACATTTATTTTGACACTTCAAACTTTATACGCGTATAAAGTCTTTTGTGGCAGAATGAGATGACTTTTGTTCCATTGATTCCTTATCACTCAAGCAACTCTCAACAAGTTCCAAAATTCAATTTGGACATTTTTTGAGCAAATTAAGACCAATACAAGCCTGAATCTGCAATTTTTTGTCTTTTGCTCTTTTCAAGTCCAAATGAGCTCCAAATTTTATGAAATTTTGGCTAGGGACTTCTTTTATCCTCTAGGACACTACGATATACTCAAATGTTTGTTTTGACCCAAGTCTGGTCTATGAGACTTTATACGCGTATAAAGTCTTTTGGCTCAAAATTTGCTCAGATTTCTACTTAAGGTACTCCTTGATGCATATAACAAGAATATGTGATTACAACAAATTTTGGATGTCAAAATTGCTCAAAATCACCACTTTTTCACCTTTACAATCTTGTATCTGCAAAGTCTCTCTACATGCAAAAGTAGGTGTTCAAATGAGATGAAATTTTGCAAGCAAGCTTAACACATCATTTCCAAACCCCCTACGTGGTCAAAAGTGAAATTTGACTCTCAAATATGGCCTTGAGACTTCATACGCATATGAAGTTTTTTGCTCAGATTTTAGTTATGTTTCTACCAGAGGTGCTCCTTAGTGTGTGGAACAAGAATATGTGCTCACAAGAAATTTTGGATGTCAAAATTGCTCAAAATCAGCACTTTTACAAGGAATGCTCTGAAAGAGTAAAATCCCCTTAACTCTCAATCTATATGTCCAAATGACATGAAACTTGGTGTATGTACTCAACACAACATGCAGAAGATGGATATAATGTCAAAAGTTCAAAATTACTGCCAGAATCACCCTTGACACATCATACGCGTATGATGTCTGTTGATGAATTTTTGGATAGAATTCATTCATAAGCATCCCCAAGTATCTAGCACTGGTTTTTAAGCACTTCTACCAATTTTCATGCAAAAATGTGCTCAAAATCACAAGTTTTCCTTTTTTTCGTTTCAGACACTCCGTCTTTTTCCTTTTGGGTGTTAAGAGTTGGTCAAAACTTTAGTTTCAATGTATACCTATGGTAAAGCGCCCCTTCAGAATGCACTGGTGCAGTCAGATTTTTGAAATTTGGTTTCCAGATGCCCCTTGAGACTTTATATGCGTATAAAGTCTAAGTTTACAGAATTACAGTTTTTCAGCACAGAATCCTTGCACATGCCCTCTTATATACTCGATAGATTTGGTGCCAAGGTGTAACCCACCAAACAGACCTTCCTACAGGGTTAGTGCGGCTCAACAGAAAGAGATCATGGGCAAGGTTGAGGAGCTTTTAGAGAAGGAGCTGATTCAGCCTAGTTCTTCACCGTTTTGCTCCCCAGTCCTCCTGGTGCAGAAGAAGGATGGCTCTTGGCGCATGTGTATTGACTACTGTGCGTTGAATAAGAATACCATCAAGAATAGGTTTCCTATCCCAAGGATTGATGATATTCTTGACCGTTTAGAGGGTGCTGCAATTTTCAGTAGGATAGACCTTAAGAGAGGATACCATTAGATTCGTATAAGGCTAGGGGATATGCGCAAGACTGCGTTTAGGACGACATTTGGTCTCTGTGAGTTCTTAGTGATGCCATTTGGTCCTACAAATGCTCCTGCTACTTTCAATAGGATGGACCGGATTTTTCGTCCGCATCAAAAGTTTGTTGGCACATTCTTTGATGACATGATAGTCTATTCGAAGAATGAAGAGGAGCATAGGCGTCACTTGATCATTGTGTTGGAAGAGCTCCGCAGTCACATGTTACTTGTCAATCCTAAGAAAAGTGAATTCTTCTTGGAAGAGATCCACTCTCTAGGCCACATAGTGTCAAAGGATGGTGTTCGAATGGATCCCGAAAAGCTTGTAGCTATTAAGACATGGCCAGACTTAAAGACTGTGCACGATGTCCGAAGCTTCTTGGGATTGTGCTCATACTATAGAAGGTTTATCAGGAATTTTGCAGAGACAGCTTCACCTCTTCACGCTTTGCAAAAGAAAGAGGTCAATTTCGGATGGACCCAAAAAGAGATTTCAACTTTCAGTCTCTTAAAGAAAAAGTTGACTTCAGATCCCGTGATTGTTTTACTAGGTCTTAGGAAATCATTTGTTGTCCAGTGTGACGCTTGTGGCAATAGCATCAGAGCAATGCTAATGCAAGATGGTTAGGTAGTAGCTTACGAGAGCAGAATCTTGCAAGGGCTAGAAAAGACTATGCAAATTTATGAGAAAGAGCATTGGCCGTCATTCATGTGCTGAAAGCACTACCTGTTAGGTGCTGATTTTGTTGTCCTTACAGGTCATTAGACCCTGCGATACTTCTTGACACAATCAAAGTTATCCGAAAAGCATATGTGATGGGCAAACATTCTTTCTATGTTCCACTTTCAGATTATGCATGTGGAAGGCAAGAAGAATGTTGTGGCTGATGCATTATCAAGGAAGCCACAAATTTCAGCTGTGTCAATTTCTTATCGTCATGAGCTCGATGACATGAAGGAATAGTATGCTATCGATGAAGATTTTGCAAGGATCTTTGAACAGTTGCAAGATGGGCAATGTCATGAGCACTACGTGCTCAGAGACGGTTTTATGATGACGCATGGCAGACTTTGTGTTTTTTGGGTCATCAGTCGACTTTTGACAAGGCAAAAAAAACAGAAGAAGCGTGTTCGATTTGAAGGAGTACCCAGTTCTTCTTCTTCTTCTCCTTCTGGCAGTTCTTCTAGCCCCTCAGATTCGAGCGAAGAAGACAGAAAAGGTAAAGAGCGAAGCAAGAAGCAACGCTTCCGAAAGGGCAAGAGAAAGGCAAAGAAGGCTAAATCTCGCCTAGAGACTGACAGTTCTACTAAGGACTCGTCTACAGACAGCTCAGATTCCGATGACGGAACCTTTTATGCGAACAAGAAGAATTTTTACAAAGCTAACCAGTATGACTTTCTTGAAGATAAAAGCAAGAAAGTCCGAGAGTTTAAGGAAGGTGGCCACTCGATCAAGTTTGATACTTTTTCAGGATACTCAGATGCTTTGAAGGCTTTGTTTTATACAACAGTTTGACATCGCTTTCACGGGAGGACGCTATTCAAAGCACTCCAAGATTCGGAGAGCTACCTCTTACCTTAAGGGGAATGCTCGTACTTGGTGGTCCACGTTTCTTTTAAACAAGACTGCGCCAATTAAATGGTTGAAATTTAAAAAGCTTTTTATTTCTTCTTGGTTGACGCAAGAATACGAACGGGATATACGAGCTGCTTGGAACCATCTTCGGATGACCAAGAAGGATACAATCAATGCTTATTGTGAAAGATTCTGGAGCTCTTTTCTACCCGCCTCTTCATTCAAGAAGATCTCGTTCAGAGAACAGATTGAGCGGTTCACCTTGGGTCTACCTACAGAGGTCCGAGATCACTGCTTGGAACAGAAGTCAGCTTTTATTCAGGAGTTGATGAGTCATGCAAAGCGGGGCTTTGCCATTCTCTCTGGCAGTCTGACGTTCTACTCAGGATCCCTTGGTACCACAAGAACTACGTCGTGGTTGACTACCGGGCCGAGAAAGCGACTTTGATAAATGAAGGGCTTAGAGATTGTACGTGATGAACTTCAGTTTCTTTACTCATTCTTTTGGGAGAGAATTGAACGATTGTAAAGGTTGAATATGTTTTGACCTGCTCAAAAGAACGCCAAGATTTTTCTCCACACTCATGCCGATTGCTTTTCAGAGGGCCTGAAGATCAAACCATTGATCTGATACCTGGAAGTACCGAACTGGCCACCTTACCGTGTGAGCCGAGCACAGAATGAAGAGATTATGAACCCAGTGAAAGACCTCTTGGAAAAGGGTCTTGTCCAGCGTAGTATTTCACTGTATTGCTCTCCACTGTTGTTGGATTTGAAGAAAGACGGATCTTGGAGAATGTGCATCGATTATAGAGCTCTCAACAAAATCACCATCAAGAACATATTTCCGATTCCTAGGATCGATGATATACTCGACAAGTTACAGGGGATCCTCGTGCTCTAGCAAGATTTACTTGAAGAGTGGATATCATCAAATCATGATAGCACCGGGAGACGTCTACAAGACCGCTTTTCAGACAACTTTTGGGTTATTTGCGTTTTTGGTGATGCCTTTTGGCTTCACCAATGCTCCTGCAACATTTAACCGGATGATGGAAGGATTTTTCGAGAGTACATGCTATTTGTTGGCACTTTCTTTGACGACATCATGGTTTTCTCCAAGAATGAGGCAGAACACAGAGATCATCTGCTTCAGGTCTTTCAGGCATAACGAGATCACAAGTTAGTGATTAATGCAAAGAAAAGTGAATTTTTCCTCTCCTAGATACACTTTTTGGGACACATTGTCTCAGCAGCAGGAGTGCAAATGGATCTGGCTAAGATAGAGACTATCTGAGATTGGCCCGATTTGAAGAATGTCCATGAAGTTGGAAGCTTCTTGGGACGGTGTTCGTACTACAAACAATTCATACGAAAGTTTGCAGAGGTTGCTTCCCCTTTGCATATCTTGACACAAAAAGGAGTCCCTTTCTCGTGGGGATCCACAGAGGTGACTGCCTTTCAGACCTTGAAAGAGAAATTGACTACAGGACCTGTTTTGACTTTGCCGGACCTGCATAAGTCATTTGAAGTATATTGTGATGCTTGTGGTCGTAGTCTGGGTGCGGTCTTGATGCAAGAAGGCCATGTCATAGCTTATGAGAGCCGATTGTTCTCTAGGTCGGAGATGACAGCACAGATATATGAGCAAGAGATTTTGGCGGTTATCCATGCTCTTACTCAGTGGCGCATTACCTACTCGGAGCGGATTTTACTGACTTTACAGACCATCAGAGTTTACGCTACTTCTTGTCACAGAAGCAGCTTTCGGAAAAGCAGATGCGGTGGACGAACATCTTGTCACAGTTTCACTTCCAGATTGTCCATGTGCATGGACAAAAGAATGTGGTGGCAGATGCTTTGTCTCGGAAGCCGTTGGTTCTGGCTATTTCCGCGATACATCATAGGAGCTTCGAGGATATGGTCGATCAGTATGCCACAGATACAGATTTTGCAGATATTTCCGGATACGGGATGGATACTCCCTTCGGGAAGGCTACTTGATGAGAAAGACTATGTTGTGCGTTACACAACCGTTGCGGGAAAAGGTTATGACTGAATGCCACTGTTCACCTTTTACGGGTCACCGCAGCATTGCTACCACCATGAAGGGGTAGAGAGATACTTCTTTTGGCCGAGAAGACTCAAAAAGGATGTGGAAGAGTTTGTGCGCAGTATGTGGAAGGTCAAGTTTGACAGGCATAAGGCACAGGAATTGTTACAGCCTTTACCTATACCCACCCGCCCCTGGGAAAATATTGAAATGGATTTCATTTTTGATCTCCCGAGAACACAGAATGATCACGATGATTTTCCGATTACATGGCACGTTTGAGACGATTTTCTCCGACAGAGACCCCAGATTTATGAGTTTGTTTTGGAAGGCAATTTGGGAGAACATTGGCATGCAGTTGCAGTTCTCGTCATCAATCCACTTGCAGACTGACGGGCAATTTGAGATTGCCAATTCAGTGATTTTAGATTTATTGAAGTCTTGTATCTCGGATCAGAAGACTCAATGGGAAAAGAACTTACCTTTGGTGGAATTTGCCTACAATAACACGATACACTCTTCGACGGGGAAGACGCCATTTGAGATTGTTGAAAGTGCTGCGAAGGTTCCATCCTTCCTGAGCACGAAAGATTAGATATTTGAAGCGGATGAATATTCACGAGATTTGGATACGGCTTTTGCCAAGGTTTGCGAGACTTTGTAAGAGTCTCAAGAACGACAGAAAAAGGCAGCGGATCGCCATCGTTGCGACTTGAAATTGAAGGAGGATGATTGGGTGCTCTTACCTTTTGAGAAGGCACGCCTAAGAAAGAAAAAGGGAAAGGAGAGGCTTTTTTCAAAGCTTAGTACCTTTCCAGATTACTGAAAAGATAAATAATGTCTCCTTCCAATTGAAACTGCCAGATACTTGGAGGATTCACAATGCATTGCATGTGAGTCTCTTGAAACCTGTTGAGGGTGATGTGCCTGATGATGGGGAGCTTGATGAGCAACCCGCAGTGGAAGAAAACGAGGAGACCCTTGTTCCTGAACAGATTTTGGCACATACGGATACGAAGAAAGGTAAAGTCCGAAGGCGGTTCTTGGTTAAGTTCAAGAACTTTCCTGCATTTGATGCGAAGTGGATGGAGGAGGAGAACCTAGCAGATGCTCCTCGGATTGTGAAACTTTACCTCAATGTTTTGGTTTAGCATAGTCTACTCCAAACGGAACCCAGAATTCAGCTTGGCCGGAGATCTGGTGCAGTGGGATGCACAAGAGGGGAGTCACTCGGCTCCCTTGTCACCAGATGCCTCGATTTTGATACTAAAGTCACTGATGTCTCTTTGAGCTTCAGGGATATTGATAGCTGACAGTATTCTACTGGATGACTTTATGAAATGGAATTCTTGATACTCATACTGATTTGTTCTTGACTTCTTGTGAGTGCATGAACTGATAGCCGAAATGACTGCAGCATTTTGTTCTGATTCATCTCGAATAGACATGGTTGCAATAGGGGTTAGTCAATCGGACATCGATGAGGTCCCGATTGGACCTAGATGTGATTGCTAGCTACATCGCCGATAAATCATGGTCTAAGATCCGAATGAATGTTGAATGTCATGTGATGTCTGGTGATGTCCTGAGATGTGATTGTCGATTTTGTACATGTGCTAGATGTGTGTTCCTAGTACGTAGGTACTAACAGTCAGTGTCTGCTAAGACGGTTTATGGCTTTTGTCGATTTTGCAGGCGTAATCGCAGTCGATTACAATGCTTTCAAGAGGGGGGTATGCCACAAAGTGATGACGTGGCGGACAACAGAAACCCTAAAATTCCGAAAACCCTAATTTCCGAAAATTGCGGAGGTGAATTTTTTTTTTTTGAATATTTTTGAGCGACGCAAATCTCAGCTTTTGGCCAGAAAAGCATAATTGCCTTTTATTGCTCTCATTGAGAGAGAGAGAGAGAGAGAGAGAGAGAGAGAGAGAGAGAGAATTTGCTTTTGCTTTTAGAAACTCTCTGTGAGAGAGGGAAAAGAGCTTTTGCTTTTAGGGCTTTTGATTTTGAAGCTTTTGGGGCTTTGCTTTTGAGCATCCCTTGTAACCTTTAAATAAGTGGTGAGGGCTTCACTTCTGAGGGCATCTGGACGTAGAGTCTGAGAGTGAATCCCGACCCACTCTCTTGTACTTTGAACTGATTAATATAAAAAGAAATACCGAAAGGGGCGCCAGTCTTTGGGGCCAATATCTCTAGGCACGGAACTCCGCCTGACCAGTGCAAATCTATTGTGATCTGTGAATTGTTTTGAAGTGGTTATTTGGTGCTGTCGCGGTTGATTCTTGACTTGGAGTGTCCAAGTCTGTTACAATTACAGCCATTGTCGATTCCGGATAAGCCATGGGAAAGCATTGCTATGGATTTTATCTTTGATCTTCCAAGAACGCCGACAAGGAATGATGGTATATGGACCATTATTTGCAGGTTCAGCAAGCAGACCCATTTTATTCTTGTCAGGAAGAAGAAAAAATTTGACCAGATGGTACGGTTGTTTATGTACAATGTGTTTAAGTACCATGGTATGCCACAATCTATTGTTAGTGATGGTGATCCTCGCATGACGAGTTTGTTTTTGAGAGGATTATTTGAGAACATGGACACTACACTCAAGTCCTCCTCTTCGTTTCATCCACAAACTGATGGATAGTCAGAAGAGGCTAATTCTACGGTTTTGGATCTGTTGAAATGTTATGTGTGAGATAATAAGAGCAAGTGGGAACAGTATTTGCCTATGCTCGAGTATGTGTACAACAATACGGTGCATTCGTTCACAAGCAAGGCACCTTTTGAGATTCTTGAAGGTGGCAAAAATGTTCCTCCCATTTTGCATACAAAGGACAAGATCTTTGAGGCAGATTGATATATTGAGAACATGGATGAAATGTATAGAAAGATTAAGCTTGCCTTGGAGAAGACTCGGGCAAAGCAGAAAAGGGCTGCTGATCGTCGCCGTCGTGAATTGTTGTTTTCACTTGGTGATTGGGTACTTTTACAGTTTGAAAAGGCAAGATTAAAGAAGATGAAGGGCAAGGAAAGGTTGTTTTCAAAGCTCAACATGCGTTACTATGGGCCTTTTCAAGTGCTTGATAAGATCAGCGATGTTGCTTATAGGCTGACATTGCCTGACACTTGGAAGATTCATAATGCGTTTCACGTGAGTCTTCTAAGACCCTTTGTGGGTGATGTGCCAGAAGATGATCAGCCAGAAGTCGATGAACTTGATGAGATCTTGGTATCTGAGCAGATTTTGGCACATAAAGAAAGAGAAGTTAAGGGACAAGTTGCAAGATGCTATTTGGTGAAGTTCAAGAACTATTCACCTATGGATGCAGAGTCACCAAATGTATTGCAGCTTTACCTTGAGCTTAGTCTTTGGGTTACAACCTACGTATGCCTAACCCCTTAGGCCCCTCGGTCCATCTTTTGGGTTTAGTCTTGACACTAAATCTTGTTACAATCAAATTCTTATTCTTTCTTTTCACATTTAATCAAGCAAACTATGTCCATGACCATCCCCACAAGACAGTGCATTAGATAGCATGCAGTCCACAAATCACACACTTAGTTCACATTGAACATTGTTTAAATGATTCAATCTAGCCATCTCATCCAATCTAGAAGTCTTTATGCACCTAGATCACTGTGCAGTCATTTCATCCTTTCGGAACTCTTGATGCACAACAATATCCAGTCATTCACGCGGATAAAAATTGTAATGCACTGAAATCTCATTTAGTTCTCATTCACTTAGCCATCACATCCAGATCTCGCTGATCTCTAACAAATGTCTAGATCCACTAAGTTCAAATCATTCATCAGACAAAATGCTGCAATCATTTCATCTTTCTCTACATGTCTCTAACAATACACACATGAAAGGCAATAGTCATCCAATATGTCTTTCTTAGTCATTCTTAGATGATGCCAAGCCGTGATGATATCTTCTCCATATTCTTTCGTTATCGAGGCATAAGTAAAACTTTTTTGAAATTTATCCACCTCTTAATTGCTTCTCTGCGCAACAACGGAGTAGATCACCATGTTTGTGTATGCCACCCTTTCACCTTGGAGTGTTCTGAGAAACGACCTCCCTAGAAGGCGACATGATACCTTGAATCAAAGCCCTTAGATTTTACTAAACGAAACAATTGGCTATTCTATTTGCTTTTGCAAACTATTTGTTCTCATGCTTTGTAATTGATTCTTTCTTCTGCGTCTTTGCAAGATATTCCTTTTGAAGCTCTGTATAATTGAGCTCACCTGTTGCATAAATAAACTTTTAATGTTAAGAAGAGATTAAAAGAATTCGTTACAAACACACAAAGAGCATATCCAAAACATACTCTCATTGATCAAGCGCACAATCAAGTGAGAGGATTCATACGGCACTCCGAGAATCTCCTCTTTATCTAATTTGGAAATTGCCTTTGTACCCTTTGGAGAGTTTAAAGCAGACAATCCAAGATGTACACTATCTTCAACGTGTAAGATAGCTCTACAAAAAAAAGGTATGCAGACGATTAGTGTGAACAATAAGTAACTAATTGAATTTCTAATCTACCTTACCTCCATGTGCTTCATCGATTTCAGCCCGATTCAAAACCAAGTCTCTTCGAAGGTTCTTCAAAGAGACTTGGCCCGCAACCAATTGCCCATTATCGATCACTTCTAACAAGCAACTCGTGTATAGCTTTTGATGACCTCGATCAATCACAAAGTGCTCATAAAGAGATCAAATAGACCTGAAGTTTCGATGCATGCATCCACCAGTGACAAGATCCCCTCCAAGAAGTTGAGGTGTATAAAAATCTGTGTTGATTTCATCTGCGGGCCGTGGGCTCATTGTTCAATGTGATATTTACATTTTCCATCTAAGCTTGTGTGGACTTGGTTAATGCAATCCAATATAAAACCTACAACATATTTAAAAGAAGACAAAAAATATAGCTTAGACATACAAAAGTAAGCGCAACCTATATTAAAAATTTAAAGAGAGAAAAAATAAGTAAATACAAAGGCATAAATATTTGCAACCTGTTTGAGAGATATAGGGTGCTTTAGGCAGCCCCTCACTCCTTGAGAAATATCCAACTCACAAAGATCCATTGAGCACACAAATCCATGTGGCCTCAACGGTGGTTAAAATACTTATCACTTCTTCTAATTGAGGATAGAATCGTAAATGTGTAGCCATGTACTGACCAATTTGCGTCACAAAATGCTTGACTCGCTTATGCAATGAGGCCTCAAAATTACTTACATTGTCAATGTTGACAATTTTTGATAATGAAGATAAGAGGCCATCTTTATTGATTTATTGGAGAACTTCAATCCCATTGTAACATGAAATTGCCCTAGGTAATCTAAATTCGTATGATAAACATGATGTGTTCCGATCATTCAATTTCATAATCAAAAGGCATATAGTCTTGAGAGGCGTCGAGTGCGCAAGGAAGCAAGACTCTCTTGCGCACTCGGCGTCCCTCATGACTATCTATCTTTTGAATATGAAATTGAATGATCAGAATGCATCATGTTTACTGTTCGAGTTTAAATTACCTAGGGCAATTCCATGTTACAATGGGATTGAAGCTCTCCAATACATCAATAAGGATGGCCTCTTGCCTTCATTATAAAAAAATGTCAACCTTGACAATGTAAGTAATTTTGAGACCTCGTTGCATAGGCGAGTCAAGCATTATGTGACGCAAATTGGTCAGTACATGGTTGCACATTTACGATTGTATCTTCAATTAGAGGAAGTGATAGGTATTTAAACCACCGTTGAGGCCACATGGATTTGTGTGCTCAATGGACCTTTGTGAGTTGGGTATTTCTTAAGGAGTGAAGGGGTTGCCTAAAGCACCCTATATCTTTCAAACAGGTTTTAAATATTTATGCCTTTGGTATATACTTTATATTTTCTTTCTTTAAATATTTAATATAGGTTGCTCTTATTTTTGTATTTGTAAGCAATATTTTTTTGTCTTCTTTTAAATATGTTGTAGGTTTTATATTGGACTGCAACTAAGTCCACACAAGCTTGGATGGAAAATGTAAATATCACATCGAACATGAGCCCACGGCCCGCAGATGTAATGAACACGGATGTTTATACACCTCAACTTCCTAGAGGGGGTGTTGTAACTGATGGACGAATGCATCGGAACTTCAGCTCTATTGCATCTCTTTATGAGCATCTTGTGATTGATCGAGGTCATCAAAAGCTACTTACGAGTCGCTTGCTAGGAGCGATCGATAATGGGCAATTGGTTGCAGGCCAAGTTTCTGTGGAGGACTCCGAAGAGACTTGGTTATCTAACCAAAGAAATCCGTTGATTTTCTCTTCTTCCAAGAGTACTCTTAACCCTTTCATTAATTGGTTCATCTTCTTTCCAAGAACTTTGTTAAACTCTTTCTGTGAGTACAATTTCCGCTTGCTTGCAATCAACTTTGTGTTCTACTTCTTTACCGTCTTGAGAGGAGAATCCACGACCTCTTGCCATCTAGAGTGAATCTCATCAAGCAGGTAATCCTTCAGGTGATCACATATTTCGTGTCTTCGGAGTACTTGATCCATTTTCACACACGTGCCAATTTGCAGTTGATCTTTGCAATCAGCTCTGTCGAGATTTCCTGCCGGAAATTTGCCAAGATCTCCGTTGGTTTCTTATGTTCTTAGCTTTTCTTCATCTCCCCGGCGACCAACAGTCGGAGGGGTGTCGTCTCTGTCAGATTCTCCACGAGAACCCATGTGTGTTGCTAAAGGGATCAGATTCTTTGTAGAAGAAGAATTGTTCTGAGCTTTGATACCAGCGTTAAAGGCTTGGACACTCCAAGCAAGAAATCCAGAGCAACACACGAACAAATTATGCAAATAATTGAACTTTAAGAGAGAGAAGAGGAGAGTCGACACGGCACGGCAAAGTTTCGAGCCAAGACGTACTGGCTCTAAAGATTGGTGCCTCTTTTGGTGTTTCTTTATTATTACTCTTCGCAAAGTACAACACCTGAGAGTCCGACTCTTTTCGAGAGTGTCACAAAGTGATAACGTGGCATGACCTAAAGGACGGACTTCGGACAGAGAGGGATCAAATCCTTAGTGAAAGATGTATAGAAGTTTTACTAACGTTCAGGTCTTGTCGAGTGGCTTAATTTTAGAACTTCAGTTTCTATGAACTTATGGGGCCTTGTCTGATGGAGTTGAGCGGACACAAAGGGATAAAAGAATCGTGTAGAGGGTTGATGATGTGGTAGCTCTACGAACGTTCGTGAACCACACTGATGACGTGGCAATTGTACGCATTTCCGCGTTTTACGTTGCTGACATGGCAGACCGTATGGATTTCCACAAATCGTGCTGGCAGTCCCTAACACTAACTTTTGGGCCTTGATGCTTTTAGACTTGAAGCTTTTTCATATATATTGCTTTTGGAAGGCCCATAGCCTATAAATTAATTGCTAGGGCCTTAGTCTCAGGCAGATTAGCTTGGGAGCTCTCTTGAGACGAGGACCCTTAGTAATTGTACTTTGGAAGCATTAATAATAAACAAATACCGAAAGGGGCACTAGGCTTTGGGGCTAGTCTCTTTGAGCGCGGAACTTAGTCGTGCTATGTCATCTCTCTCTTAGTTTTGTTCAGTTCTTTCAGTTTTCTCACGTGTGATGTGGTAGATTCTTGACTTGGAGTGTCCAAGTCTGTTACAATGCTATCAAAGCTCAGTCGATTCTTCTTCTACAAAGGATCTGATCCCTTTACTCGCAACACACATGGAATCAATTGATGAATCTCGCCAGGAGGAAATTGTGACACCTGACCACTCCGGTTGGAGAGAAAATAACAAAGATTGTTACGGACATTGACCATTCCCAAAAGATTTTGAAGAGTAAGGATCCTTGGAAGATTTTGAAGAGTATAGGCCATCTCCACCTACTAAGGATGAACAAATGGAGATGCAACGTCAATGACAGGTTGATGCTTGTGCTCAACAGATGCTTCAGTATTCCAAGGATCCTCAGTATGTGAAATTTCAAGCACCCGCTTGACGAGATGCACTTTAGACGGTGCACCGCCATTAGTTTACCTCTGAAGTCAGCCTTGAAGAAGGCGACTACACCAAGGACTCCTGCTCAAAATGTGTACTCAGAGGATGAATTTGATGAAGTAGAGTGGCGAGTCAACAGGCTCATGAAGACCAAGAAGTGCCAAGGAAACTAAGTCGAGTAGTAGACTCCAGGCTACTTGGGTCGGAGATCGACTTTTGAGAATGCCAAGAAGGCAAAGAAACGTGTGAGGTTCGAGGATGTCTCGAGTTTATCATCATCCTCTTTTGATAGCTCGGAAAGTTCTACCTCTGAGTCCAAAAGAAAGACCTAGAGATACAGCAAAGGCAAGAAGAAGGCGAAGAAGAGCCGATCCCATAGTGTAACAAACTTGGATGCTCTAAGTAAGGATTCTACCGCGACACAACAGAGATTCAATTCAAAACAGTTCACAGTCCGCAATTGATTCGACACGGCACGGCGGAGTTCCGTGCCTAGAGATATTGGCCCCATAGACTGCGCCCCTGTCACGTGACACATCCAACCCTATGTGTCCGTGGACAAGCTACATCATGATCAGGATTCAGGTAGTCCAGTCAGTCTAGATTAGAAGTGATCTGGCACTTTTGTGAGTCTATTCGTAGACCGTGCATGCCCAGTCACTTAGTGTAGATGCATATCCTCTGGTTGCACACAACATGATCATAAGTATTCCCATCAGAATCCATCAGAATCCTTCAGGGGAATTTTCTAGCGCATTTAGCCTATGTTACCTATTTTTGACATTTTTCACTTATTATTTTTAAGTGACTTGTTGGAAAGTAGGTAGGGCAATTTTGCTAAGTTTGTATATAAGCAAACTAGAGCTAGCATTATTTGGCAGAAGAGGCAACAGGAGCCAAGCTCAGCAGGCAACTTCTCAACAAGACCACTTGGTGGATTCCCTCCAAGCAAGAAGCAGAACCTCCCCTAGCGTTTTTGAAGACCCCTTGCCTGGTGTTTTGTGCATCAGCAGTCATCGCCATACCTCCCAGCCACGAGCGTTTTGCACCATCATCCATCACCAGACGAAGCAAACAAGCTAGCGTTTTTGACATCAGCAGCCCTAGCGTTTTTGAAGATCTCCGCATTTGCAGATTTCAGCCTTCGCCGGTTTTCAGCAATAGAAGAGTAGCAGATTCAGCCCGCGTCAAAGACCCACCGAAAACAGCCCCCAAATCAGTGTTTTTGGACTAGTCGCAGATTTCAGCCCATAGCGTTTTTGGACAGCAGTAGAAAGATTGCAGATTTCAGCCCTTAGGTCGGTCTCGTCCTCACCGTCGTCATCGCCGACATAGCCTAGACTTGCATCAGTCTCATGCATACCGTTTGTACCAGTTTGTGCAATCAATAGTAGACCACTCTCGCCGACTAGAGTGGGGCCTTTGGAGGAGGGTTTTACAACGTCTGGTGTCGTATCTTTCTTTTCTCTCTATCTCTCAGTCTCATACACTTGCACGCACAGTGTCCATTCACTTGTTTGTGATCATAGCATTCTCTCACTAAGAACGGAAGGCTCTCCCTTCCATAAGAACAAAAGGAACCTTGAGCACAGTTCGGAGCACTCATCTTGAGCAAAGCGCAAACATTCATTCCACGGCACCTAACATTGGTATCAGAGCTTTGACAATGTTATGTATCACTCAAGGAAAGAGCTACAAGAATCGCGAGAAATTTTTTTTTGCTTGTTGTGGTCGCACGAATCTAATTTCACTTGGGCATGTCGATTCCTAATCGTGTTTTTGAAGAGTGACAGGAATCCCAGGAAAGAAGGGCTTGTCCAGCCTCCCCTTGTGCCTCTTTTCACTCATTGAGAGCGGACTGTGCACTTAGCGGCCGGCCAATCGACGTTCGGTGGGAAAAAGCAACCTTGGTGTGAGCGCAAGGCCGCTAAGGGGTGCGCCCGCAGAAAGGAGTAGAACTCGGGTGAAGAGAAGATCCTTTTCAAACACGGTTTGCAAGTGAAAGAAAACCTCAAGAACCTCAAGAACTCAAGACCCGCAAGAACCCAAGTTCCTCGTGAACTTAAGAACCCAAGACTACAAGAACCCACAAGAACCCACGACTTCAGAATGGTCATCGCTCGAAGCGGAATGGATACTTCGCTTGGAGGTGATGAGCATGAGAGGGGCGAAGAAGAATTTTCCCCACGAGGAGGTTTTTCTGACCCTTCCCCATCTACATCAAGGATTGCACTAACTCCTATGGAGGCTTTAGACCATATGTTTCTGGAAAGGAAGTTAGAACACGAAGAAAGAAGGGCAGCCATAGATCGTGACTACGAAGAAAGATGGGCAGCCATAGATCGTGAATACGATGCAAGAATGGAAACCATAGACCGTCAGTACGATTTGGAAGAAAAAGAAAGTCAAGCCAAATTTGATCGTGAGAACAAAGCAAGACAAACAGAATTTGATCGCGCGAACAAAGCCATCAACGAACAGAGCGACCTACAAAACAAAGAGTTCTGGCGACTCTTTTTCTCAAGTTCAAGCATAGATGCAAGAGATTTGGGGAAAGGAGACTGTCTCAGTCTCTTCTTCTCCCAAGCATGACACACAGGATTTGCATGATTGTGAGAAGCATGATGATTTGAATGATGATGATAAGCATGATGATTTGAATGATATTGATAAGCATGATGATTTGGATGCCAATGACAAGCATGATGATTTGCACGATCAAGATGTGACTTCTTACGAGCATGATGATTTGCATGATCAAGATGCGATTTCTCACAAGCATGATGGTTTGCATGATCAAGATGTGATTTTTCACAAGCATGATGAGTTGCATGAAGAAGATGTCATTGTTCACAAGAAGGATGATGTATTAGTTGATACTTTCTCTAGCGAAGCTAACCTCATTGCAGATTCGATTAGTCATGAAGGTTCGATCTTGGCTTTCGAGTCGAGGTCCAAAGAACCCCCACAGGACGATTCGATCATTCAAGAAGAACCGATCTTGGCTCTCGAGCCTAGGTCCAAAGAACCCTCACAGGAAGTATTATGTGTTCGCATGATTGATATGCACGCATTGTACGAGTGTTTCATTCGTGATCATTTCCTGTATTTTAGTCAGCGTCTTTATGCGATCCCTTTTCCTAGGCATGACATATTGTACGTTGAGCACGTTTCACTCATGAATGAGCACAAATGTATGCGGATTTTTCATGAAAAGCTGAAGAGTATGCATTCAAGGAAGTCACATTCCGTGTCTCTTCCTTGGCATGACACAATTGTAGAAAGAGCACATGAAATTATGAGCAACAAGCATGGGCATTTCCGTTGTGAATTGCCACAGTGATTGCTCTAGATCAAAAGAGAAAGATTCGATCTCATTCTTTGCATATGTTTGGTCAACGGTTTGTCACTCCGTCTCTATGTTCATCTACATTGCATACACAGTCTTTAGAGCAGACAATATTTTTTCCATTCACTTTACATGGAATAGGTATGTTCATGGTTTTGTGTTGGAAATGGTTTCAGGAATTTTCAGCCATGGAGATTCTTGAAGAAGAAAGAAGCATGACTCTAGACGAAGTTGAAGCATTGAAGGAGCCACAAAAGACTTGTCGCTTTCGGCGCGGCCCAAAGAAGCAAGCGTTGTAGACCTTTATGACGTTCAAGTACCGCACGACCCACATATCAGAGTGGGCCGGCGAAGAGTCCCTTCCAGGATTCCGGATGTTATTGGCGATCTCCCTTGACGCCATACAGTTCGGTACTAGTACCTCACTTTGAAAAGGAGGGGATGTCACTTGACACATCCAACCCTATGTGTCCGTGGACAAGCTATAGCATGATCAAGGTTCAGTTAATCTAGTCAGTCTAGATTAGAAGTGATATGACACTTTTGTGAGTCTATTCGTAGACCGTGCATGCCCAGTCACTTAGTGTGATGCATATCCTCTTGTTGCACACAACATGATCATAAGCATTCCCATCAGAATCCATTAGAATCCTTCAGGGAAATTTTCGAGTGCATTTAGCCTATTTTACCTATTTTGACATTTTTCACTTATTATTTTTAAGTGACTTTTGTTGGAAAGTAGGTAGGGCAATTTTGTTAAGTTTGTATATAAGCAAACCAGAGCTAGCACTATTTGGCAGAAGAGGCAACATGAGCCAAGCTCAGTATGCAACTTCTGTCACGTGACACATCCCAACCCTATGTGTCCGTGGACAAGCTACACCACAGCAGGGTTCAGTGAGTCCAGTCAAGTCTAGATTAGCAGTGATCTAGCACTTTTGTGAGTCTATTCGTAGACCGTGCATGCCCAGTCACTGAGTGTAGATACATATCCTCTGGTTGCACACAGCATGATCATCAGTATTCCCTTCAGAATCCATCAGATTTAGTCAGGGAAATTTTCCAGTGCATTTAGCCTATTTTCCTATTTTTGGTTATTTTCACTTATTATTTTTAAGTGACTTTTCAACAAAAGTAGGTAGGGCAATTTTGCCGAGTTAATATATAAGCCAACCCAAGTTAGCACTAAATGGCAGAAGAGGCAGCAGGAGCACATGCTCAACAGGCACCTTCTCAGCAGAACCCACCAAGAACCTTGGCGTTTTCCATTGTCGTCATCGCCAACACCCCTCAGCACTCACCCTAGCCCTAGCATTTTGGGTTTCCCCCCAGATCTCTGGCGTTTCCATGGCGTTCCCATCCCTTGCATGATCGCCATCATCATCAGCATCCTAGTGTTTGCAGATTCCTCCCATCACCAGAAGCATCAGTTTGCTAGCGTTTTCCAATCTCAACCCATCAGCGTTTTTGGAGTTCATCAAGCCTAGCGTTTTTGCTAAGGACACAAGTCAGCCAACGTTTTTGATTTTCAGCCTTAGCGACAACAGAATAACAGCGTTTTTCAGCAGTCTCTATAGCAGCAGATTCATCCCTAGGTGGATGTAGAAGATCCCCCATTTCCACCCTCGAAAACGCAGCCAAAACAGTCAATTTCAGCCACCCAAAACAACCCAAAGATTTGCAGATTTTCAGCAGATAGAAGACCACAGATTTCAGCCCTAAAGTCGTCGTCATCATCACCGTCGTCGTCATCGGCATAGTCCCAGATTGCATTAGTCCATTGCATCGTCATTGTACCACTTTGTGCAATCAATAGTAGACCACTCTCGCCGACAAGAGTGGGGCCTTCGGAGGAGGGTTTTACAACGTCTCTGATGTTGTATCTCTCTTCTCTCTCTATCTCTTAGTCTCATACACTTGCACGCACAGTGTTCATTCACTTTGTTTGTGATCATAGCACTCTCTCATTAAGAACGGAAGGCTCTGCCTTCCATAAGAACAAAAGGAACCTTGAGCACAGTTCGGAGCACTCATCTTGAGCAAAGCGCAAACATTCATTCCGCTGCACCTAACAACTTCTCAACAAGATCACTTGGTGGATTCCCTCCAAGCAAGAAGCAGAACCTCTCCTAGCGTTTTTGAAGACCCCTTGCCTGGCGTTTTGTGCATCAGCAGTCATCGCCATACCTCCCGGCCACTAGCGTTTTGCACCATCATCCATCGCCAGATGAAGCAGACAAGCTAGCGTTTTTGACATTAGTAGCCCTAGCGTTTTTGAAGATCTCCGCATTTGCAGATTTCAGCCTTCGTCGGTTTTCAGCAATAGAAGAGTAGCATATTCAGCCCATAAAGAAGTAGCAGATTCAGTCCGCGTTAAAGACCCACCGAAAACAGCCCCCAAATCAGCGTTTTTGGACTAGTCGCAGATTTCAGCCCATAGCGTTTTTAGACCGCAGTAGAAAGATTGCAGATTTCAGCCCTTAGGTCGGTCTCGTCCTCACCGTCGTCATCGCCGACATAGCCTAGACTTGCATCAGTCTCATGCATACTGTTTGTACCGGTTTGTGCAATCAATAGTAGACCACTCTCACCGACGAGAGTGGGGCCTTTGGAGGAGGGTTTTACGTCGTCTTTGGTGTTGTATCTCTCTTCTCTCTCTATCTCTCAGTCTCTGTCACAAACGGGAGCGCATAACAATATAAAATATACTCAGATAAATAGAATTTATCTCTTATTATTGAAGCCAAAGGATATAGAGAAAAATAGATAGAGAGAGAGAGAGAGAGAGAGAGAGAGAGAGAGAGAGAGAGAGAGAGAGAGAGAGTGAGAAGATCGACACAGTACTGGGGACCAGAAGATGGGCTGGTCCCCTCCCTTAAAGAGAATTCTTTATTAGGGAGAATCTTTTTACAAGCACAAGAACCGGAGAAAACCCCTCCGTTCTAAATCTCTGACTCGATGGTCGTTCCTTCCCGTAAGGGAAATCCGAGAGACAAGCTCTCAATCCTTTTTCCGTCTGTACTCGGAGTTGAGACTCCGCAGACAATTTCCGAATTCCGTTTCTGGAATTCCCAAGCGTAGGCCGAAGCCTTCTCGCTTCTTCTTCGCGATGAAGTACCTGCAAACACACACGCAAACACACGACAACAATTCGTATGGCGAATCCACAATAGGTACCTGTCGCTGTTGCGCGAGAAAAGCGACTTCCGTGCTTCGTAGTCTCGCGATCTCTCGCGTCTTCTGGCGGCAGAGTCTTCTCTTGCTGGCGTTGGCAACCTTCTTTCGGTGAGGGCATGTGGTGCTTTTATAGCTCCTTCACCACGGCACGAATAGCTGCTCGCGGAGAGATCGCGGCCATTTTTTTTTTTTTTTCTCCTGTTCTACTCGAAATAGGGAGAGAGAATTCGCTGGCTGGTTTTGTTGCTTTATTTTCTAAGTGGCTGTCCACTTATTAAGTGGACGACCGGCATATTTTTAAAATTGGTCTGAACCTGTCCAAAAACTCATTAAAACCTTATAAGTTAAAATCAATGCTTTCACAGCACTTCCCAGGCGTCCCTGGATGCAACCACATGCACGAATGCAATGCAAACATAGATTCCTCGCGGGAAAGCGTTTGCTCTTCCCGGAAAACTCGTTCAAATTTTCCGCTTTTTAAGAAAAGCTTCTCAGAACCCATCTTTATTCTTGTGCTTGCGTCTTTACGCGTATTCCTCTTTCCAGTTCGGATTTCCTCTCGACTATGGATATCCCCTTTCCGATGCACCCGTCACCCACCTTGTGACGCATCAGGAATACCCATCACCTAGTCCTTTCCTACCGAACTTACGGTACAATCCCCTTCACGATGCTCTATGTCACCCATCCTATGACGCATCAGAGATGTCCGTTCCCGGATGGTCGGATACTTCTTCTCGATGCTCCTTGTCACCCATCCGATGTGACGCATTAGAAGTACCCGTTCTTGGTGACCTTACAGATATTCTCGTTCACAGTGCTATCGTCATTACTTTGAATGACGCACTAGGAATACTCTGTACTCGAATGTCTCCAGTGAGAAAAACCCTCACTTAAAATTCCAATAATTCATTTAGAATTATTCTTCCTTGATGTTCCAAGCGAGAAAACCCTCTCACTTATAAATCCAATAATTCATTTACAATTATTTTTCTGTCAGATAAAGCCAATTTAGCAACAGTCTCATACACTTGCACGCACAGTGTCCATTCACTTTAAGGAGAAGGGAGACGACCAACCTTCGGTGTTGAAGGAGCTCGAGGACATGAAGGATCAGATGAAAGCTCTACGGGAAGGAGATGAATAGAAATCGAAAACAACATCTTCATGGGCGGAACGTCTTGTTAAGACACAAGAAAAGGTTGATGAAGCAGAGAAATGGATTGAGGATGCGAAGAAAGGAAAGGCCCAGATGCCTGAGACCACACCTACCTCGACCATTATTAATATGACCATTGAGGAAGATCAGAAAAGGAAGAGTCGGGCTCTGCATGTGCGGGTCAGAGGAGTCAAAGACAAAGAGAATGTAGATGAATAAGTGAGGGAACTGCTACAACGCATGGGCATCACAGAGCGTACTCACACAAGTGCATGGAGAGTAGGCAAGAAAGGAATCGACGAGAAGGGAAACGTAAAGGATAGGGCACTTATTCTCCGCTTCCCGAATATAGAAATAAGGAAAGAATTTCTAAAGAAGAGGCCAACTCTTAAGATATTTTCCTGGGAGATGACCTTACATTGGCACAAGTGGCACACATGCAAGAGTTGATGCCAGAGATCAGGGCAGCAAGAGAAAAGGGAAAAATCACCTTTTATAGAGGAGGGAAAGTAGTGGTTCTGGAAAAGCGCTCATCATGACGGGGCGAGACCTATGGGGCGATGCTCCGGATTTGAAGACAGTTTTAGGGACAGAGACATAGTTTTCTACTCAGAGACACCAGATACCGGGACAGCTTATGCCACATGTGAAGGGGTATTTATGGGAAACAACTAGTCGACCAGACAAGAGATCTCTGCGAGGTAGCCGGGGTTCAGGAGGAGTAGCAGTCTTATTTAAAGAGGAGCTGAAACCACTATTACAGATTATCAGGAAAGATGAATAAGCAAGGTATATGTGGGTGAGAATGAGAGCCGAGACAGGTAGATTTCTATATATCGCTATATGCTACTTCCCTCCAAGTACATCAGTCTACTCCTCACCTAAAGGACAGTCCCCTTTCTCCATATTGAATAATGACATATGGGAGTTCTCTAGAGATGGAGACATCGTTCTCTTAGGAGACTTTAATGCCAGAACGGCCAACTCTCAAACAGTATTCTATGATACTTCTGAGGAAATGCTCAGAGAAGTGGATTTATCAAAGGAGGGGCTTACTAGAAACTCACAGGATAAAGAACACATTGAATATGGGAGACATCTCATGGAAATGGCAACTACACATGGTTTGGCCATACTTAATGGTCTAGAGAATTTCCCTTTATCTGGGGGATTCACATGCTTCCCGCACAGGCATGGGGCCAGTACAGTGGATTATGTCATGACTTCACCAAGCTTTATTTCTAGTATCCAGGACTTTAAGGTGGGACCCAGACCGGTTGGGATTGCAGTGGATCATGCTCTCTTGACCTTATCAATCTCCTTCCAATACAATGCCTCTCAAGTACAAACGAAGAAGACACACACAAGATATACTTTCACGCAAGAGATTGATTCAATCTATGTGGAAAAGATCTATAATAGGATGTGGGCAGCCGAGCCAGTATATACTGTAGAGGAGATTACTTCTCAGCTAACAGAGATACTACATGGAGGAGCACAAGAGGCATACCCACATTGTCATAAAATCTAATATCTAACCAACCCAAATGATTTTCTCATATTAAATTGATCACTTAATGTGGGAGACTAAATGGGAACAAGTGTTAAGATATAGATATGTTCTTATAGATCTATCTCAACACGGGGCCAATAGTAAAGGGGCCGAAATGGGAGATGGTCTATCAAGAGCAAGGCTAACCAATGGAGCATAAGACCTTAGGGTTAGCTTCATTGAAAACCTCCAATAATGTGTGTAAAAGTCCTTTGACCTTAGGTAAGCTAGGGCTGAGCTTGAGGTGGTGTAACAAACTGCTGACGTGTCGACCTACTGAAGAACGGAGCTATCGGTCGAGGGGCCTAAACCCTAAGAAGAACAAGCAACAGAAGAAGTGTCACAGAGTGATGACGTGGTTGCTCGAGAGCAGAAACCCTAACTGCTGAAACCCTAATTCTAGAAACCCTAACCCTAAAACCTGCAAACCCTAATTTCTGCCAGAAACCCTAACTGCTGAAACCCTAATTCTGGAAACCCTAACCCTAAAACCTGCAAACCCTAATTTCTGCTGCCAGAAACCCTAAAACTGCAGAAACCCTAACCCTAACCCTAAGGACAGATTTCTGCGTTTTGCGACGTGGCAGGCTGTACGGATTTCCATGATTTACGTTGGCAGCTTTTTGGCTTTTCTTTTGAACCAGAAGCTTTTGAGTTTTAAAGGCTTTTTACTATAACTGCTTTTCAGGCCAAGGGCCTTTAAATATGAGGCTAGGGCTCATTCTCTGGCATGCTTCAGTACGAAGGTGCAGAGTCTGGAGTACCGGCTTGTACTGTGTTGATGCAATATAAAGAAATACCGAAAGGGGTGCCAAGGTTTGGGGCCAATACTCTCTGGGGTGGAATTCCGCCACTCTGTGTCGCGTGTCGTCTCTCTCTCTCTCTCCATTTCAGTTCAGTTGTTATTTGAAGTGCTTAAAGTTGTTCAGTCTGTTCTTTTCTATTGGCACGTGGTGCCCGCCTTGTGACAGTGGTATCGGAGCATCAGGCGTGTGCTTTTGTGAAAGCATACCGGTCCCACAAAAGAGCAGACAAGCTTTATTCAAGGATATCTTCGCCCTCGAACTTGGACTTATTAGCCACTCCCACCCTTACTTGATCGCGCATCGGGCGCGCTCCCGTCTTCACCGCAGTGTCTTACAGGGCATAAGCCAATTAAGATCACTTGCAAGAGAATGATCCAGATTTGTTTCAAGTCACTGTTTTTCTCAGAAGTAGTGTCATGCAGATGTTGATGTCTACAGAAACCAAGCAGCATACTCCAAGTACTTGGCAAGCTTTCAAGAAAAAAAAAAAAACTTGCCCGAAGTTATATGGTTTCTAACATCCTCCTTCGGAGTGCAACTTCTGGCAGAGTGGGGTATCCTGAAATGCTTGCCATAGAAACCCTAGCAGATTATAACTTGGAATTTCTCGATATCTCCCAGTAGATGTCTCTTCACAAGCAAGAGATCCAGTGTGATTGCTATCTTGGGACTACCATCGCCGCCAAAGTTATGGTGTTTAACACCACACCGCAGTGGGGTAGGAGATCGGCACCTACATTTACATATGGCCAGGATACAGTAGAGTACACAGATGCATACACATACCTTGGGGTGGTATTTGCAGGACGGAAGTTTACTCTTAAGAAAGCAGCAGATGCTAGATTATCCAGAGCCTCTGCGGCCTTGGGAGGGTTGGAGAGGATGTGTTCACAAGTGCAGTTTCAAGAACCACGAACAAAACTATGGCTCTTTGATACTGTGGTGGCTTCGGCTATGCTTTATGGGGTCCAGATTTGGGGACCATTTGTGGATCAGGATAATTGGAAGTCAATGGAGAGACCTTTGGTATCTATGATTTCCCGAATGATTAGAGCCAAGGCCTCCGTACCACACGTGATTACCCGAGCGGAACTAGCTGTCCCTCCGATAGAAATTGAAGCTCTTACCAGATCAGTGTCCTTTATACATGGTTTATGGGATACAAATAATTGCCGATATACTAGATTGACCCTCGAATCCTCTCGACAATTAGCAATGAAAGGGGATACATCATGCTGGTATGCGCAACTGTCCTCGTGGTTTCAGAGACACGGGTTCAGTATGGAAAGATTACCCCCCTTCGAATACTCTCTTGAGGCTCCATCACTGGCAATCACACGAACGGAGATTAATAAAATCATCCGCCAGGATCTTATACAATTAGACACTAAGAGGACATGGGTAGACCCTACACAAGAATTGGGCACGAAGATGGCCGAATACAAAGAAAACTTCCTACAGCTATTTGAAGATGGTTTTGTGATTCGCCCGAGCTACATGGATACCCACCTCTCTCATGGTTTGAGATGTGCTATTGGTCAGATTCGTACATCCTCACACCAATTGGAAATTGAATTTGGCAGATTTAGGGGAATCCCGCCTGAGAGCATAATTTGCAAGTTATGCGGAATGGAGCCGGAGGCAGAACTACACTACATATGCCATTGCACCGTATACTATGAGATACGTGGGCGTTTCCATTGCCTATTCAAAGAAGGTTTTGGACCTCTAGATAGAGTCATGCAATACCAAGATCAAAGGTGCTTAGGCCTGTACCTACTGGAACTACATCGGCACAGGGATAATCTAATGAGAAGACAAAGAGCACTACAGCCTCAGAGGCAGATCACAGATTTCTTCGGATCGAGAGAAGCAGGAATGGAAGGAGAAGCAAGAGGCCAGCAACGAGCACAAAGGAGTACCCACATTCATACCAAAGGCACCCTCATTGACAGGGCGATTGAGCTTAGGAAATCGAGACGACCACGACCGAGATGCAGAAGCACACTTCACCGGAGGTGACTACAACAAAGGATTAGAAGCATTCTAGCCAGACACCCAGAATGCTCCTAAGAAGTCTATCTATTACTTTGTATTTAGTTTTTTGCATTTATTTTTACACTTTCACACTTTTCAGACATTGTAACAGATTCACCACTTTTGTATCAGTTTGGTCTCATAGGTCACTCTGGCCTTTTTGAAGACGTTAATATAACATTTCATTTCATTTCATTTCTCTCTCTCTCTCTCTCTCTCTCTCTCTCTCTGTGAGATAGGGTTCAGATTTGGGATCCGCAGTGGACCACCATGGCAGATCTGGTAGCATTGATGAATGGAGATGTATGGAGAGGCCTCTAGTCTCTGTGATCTCTCGGTTGATTCGGGCTAAGGCCTCAATGCCACATGAGATTATTTGAGCCGAGCTAGCTGCTCCCCCTCTCGTAGTCGAGGCCCTTCGATTGTATCAGTTTGGTCACATAGTTCCTTTTGGCCTTTTGAAGATGTTTATTATAACATTTCATTTCATTTCTCTCTCTCTCAGACGTTAATATAACATTTCATTTCATTTCATTTCATCATCTCTCTCTCTCTCTCTCTCTCTCTCTCTCTCTCTCTCTCTCCCTCTCTCCCGATAGCTTTCATCCGGGTTGCCTTGGCACCAGCCCCGCCCATGTACCACATCTTACATCCCCCATTAGTACAGGATGGAGCTAGATAGCTTGATGCATTCTCATGATTGTACTACCTTGAGCATATAGACATGCATATACCCCTAGAGATAGAGCTCCATCCCTCCTCAGATACTCCACTACCTACATTCAGTTCAGTTTTGTATCAATTTTGTTTCATTTGTCTTTCCGATAGACGGATGACATACACACCATGTACATTTGATTTGTCTCATAGTCCGATTTCGGCCTGACATAGACGTTAAAAATCTTTCTTTCTTTCTTTTCTTTCTCTCTCTCACGAAGATGGCTTTGTATAGAGAGCATCTTCTCACCTCACAAGAGATGGGTTTGTGATTCGACCCAGCTACATGGATACACATACGTCTCATGGTTTGCGGTGTGCCATTGGTCAGATACGCACATCCTCACATCAGCTGGAGATTGAGACTGGTAGATTCAGACGGATACCAGCAGACAGCAGGATATGCCTCTTATGCCAACTAGAGGCAGAGACAGAGCTACATTATATATGTCATTGCACAGTGTACTATGAGATTCAGGGCCGTTTCCACTGCTTGTTCAGAGAGGGTTTCGGTCCTCTCTCTAGGGTTATGATTTATGAGGATTAGAGATGTCTTAGGCTATATCTACTTGAGTTACAGATATAGAGACACTTTACTGGGGAGAGCTAAATAGAGACAGTCCAGAGACGGATTACAGATTTCTTTTCACTAGATATGGGACAGCCAGAGGAGCAGCCATCATTGCAGAGCTCAGCGCACACTCATTCGACCACCACCGACACTCTCATCGACCGAGCATTGGAGCTACAGAGATCTAGACGGTCATGATTGAGGAGAGGGGCTGCACAACATCAACGGAGACTACAGCAGAAGATTCGAGCCATACTCTCTCGACATCCAAAGTGCAGATGAGGATGGATTCTAGTAGTAGTAGTATTTTTGTATTTTTGTTCTAGTCTTTTTGTACCCAGACATGGTATCAGATTCACAATTTTGTAACAATTTGGTCTCATAGGTCATTTTTGGCCTTTTGAAGACGTTAATATAACCTTTTATTTCATCTCTCTCTCTCTCTCTCTCTCTCTCTCTCTCTCGTATTAGATTCACTATTTTGTAACTGATTGGTCTCATAGGTCATTTTGGCCTTTTGAAGACGTTAATATAACATTTCATTTCATTTCATTTCTCTCCCCTTCTCGGGTGTGTTTGTGTGTGCTAATAAGAAGAGGAAAATAGTATAATCTTTCTATCACCCAAGTGTGGTAGATTGGTTATGCCATTTCCCTCTTGAATAACATGTCTTGAGTTCAACTCTCCCCGTCGGATAGATCTTTAAGGTCTTGTGCGATAGTTTCCTACGACGTTAAAATTCTCTTCTTCTTCTTCTTCTTCTTCTCTCTCTCTCTCTCTCTCTGGCATGGAGGGAGGTCAATAGACTTTTGCATTTCAGCTGGTACCTAGAGGACATGGATATAGCCTTTATAGGAGATGGGCACGATGTAAGGTGCAGCGGAATGAATGTTGTATTTTCCTCAAGATTAGTGATCTATATTTGCTCAAGGTTCCTTTTAGTCCTTATGGAAGGGAGAGCCTTCCGTTTTTATGGAGAGTGCTATGATCACGAACAAAGTGAGTGGATATTGTGCGTGCAAGTGTATGAGACTGAGAGAAAGAGAGAAGAGAGATACGACACCAGAGACGTTGTAAAACCCTCCTCCGAAGGCCCCACTCTCGTTGGTGAGAGTGGTCTACGATTGATTGCACAAGGTGGTACAATGATGATGCATGGAAAACTGATGCACTTGGGACTAAGTCGGTGACGACGATGGTGATGGCGACGACGACCTAGGGCTGGAATCTGCAACTTTCTGACTGCTGAAAAACCTGCTGATTGGGGGCTGTTGTGGCGGCTGAAAAACGCTGTTATTCTTTCTGAAAAAACGCTGATCTGCTGCTTTTCTTTATGCTGAAAAACGCTGAATAAAACGCTGGAATCTACTGTGCTAGGGCTGCGTTTTTACTGCTGAATTCAATGCTGGAGTCGGTGAATATCTGCTGCAACAGAGGGCTGAAAACGCTGTTCACAAATGCTGAAACTGCAGCCTTTGATGGCGATCCAAAAGCTAGGAAATGGGGGACTGCTGAAGGTATGGAAAAACGCTAAGGGCTGGCCTCTGTGGCGATGGGGCAGCTTGTGGAAATGCCAAGTGGAAGAGAGGATGGTGCCACAAAACGCTGGCTGAATGGGGAGGGCTCGCCAAGTGATGCTTGGGGAGGGTCTTGCTGAGAGAGGGGGAGTACCTGCTGCCTGGGGGCCTGTTGTGCTCCTTGCTCATCTGCCCAAAAGTGCTAACTTGGGTTTGCTTATATATTAACTTATCCAATTTGCCCTACTCAGTTCCCAACAAAAGTCACTCAATAAAGAAGTGAAAAAATGTCAAAAATAGGGAAAATAGGATAAAGTCACTGGAAAAATCCCCAAACTGACTCTGATGGAATTTGATGGAAATGCTTATGCTTATGCGGTGTGCAACCAGAGGATATGCATCTACCAAGTGACTGGGCATGCACGGTCTACGAATAGACTCACAAAAGTGCCAGATCACTTCTAATCTAGACTGACCGGACTGACGGGAACCCTGCTATGGTGTAGCTTGTCCACGAACACATAGGGTTGGATGTGTCACGTGACACACCAAGATGACTATATACAAAGAGCATTTGTGGGTCCTTATGTAGGCTTGCCTACATGGACACTCACTTGTCTCAAGGCTTATGATGTGCTATTGGATAGATTTAAACATAATGGGATGGTTGATTTCGAGGCATCTCAACTGAGGCCAGGTTGTGCTAGTTGTGTCTGAGAGATTCAGAGACAAATCTTCACTATATATGCAGTACATCATATTGTGAGATATGTGGCCGCTTTTGCTGCCTCTTTAGAGAGGGTTTTGGGGCTGTATCTAGATTTATGAGATACCAAGATTAGAGATGTCTTGGACTCATATATTGGAGATTCATCGACATGGAGTAGGGTTGCAGAGAGAGAGAGGCTCATACACGGGGAGACTCACCCAAAAGCATATCACAGTGTATTCCATCCAAAGATTGAGGAGAGACAGGAGAAGCTAGAGAGGAGGGATACAAGGCATATCACTAGCAGAGGTATACTGAATGATCGAGCAACAGAGTTGGGGAGATCCAGGAGGCCCAAGATGAGGGGATGCTCCGAGGACATTGATACTATCGTTCATCGACCAAAGCGAGCCATCTCCGGATTTTCATACACATATCCACCAGCTTTAAACACTTTCCAAGTCTTGATGGTTGAGATGAGAGCTTTTTATACCTCCACCAATTTGTAGCTGTATCTTTTCCAAAAAACATACTTGCACAAGGAAGCATGGATTTGTCGGCGATGATTTCATTGCCAAAAGCAATCTCAAACTTAGCAACAACTACGAACACTTTGCTTGCATCATACTCACCATAGAATGCATTGAACTTCGTAGATTTTATACCCATCCTTCAAGTTTTTGGGCTCCATGGATTTGTGTGCATCATCTGGGGGTTGCAAATTCTTCCAATCAAGAGAGGTGAGCAACACGCAATGCCCTAAGTGGATTTAGAAAGGAGATCTTTAGATGCATAAATTTTGTATGCATTTGTTTTTTAACTCGCATACACACAATTACATTCACATTTTAAGAGCAGAAACTTATATCTTTATGAGATCGAGTGGGCATATTGCATGCCCCACGCATGCGCACACGTGACATATATATGTAGATTTTGTGCTTGTGCAAAAAAATTAAAAATAAATAAATAAATAAATAAATAAATAAATATATATGTGTGTGTGTGTATGTGTGTATATATATATATATATATATATATATATTACATGTATAGATATGTAAATATGCATTCACTTGTTTGGATTGTTTGGTTTGCTGGTCTGAAATATTGAGAAAGACAAGTAACAATCGACCACTCTTTCTGCAGGTGTCTTACTCAAATGTTATTGCTCCTTTGGCAAAGCTTGAGGCAGAGGAGTTTGCATTGATGCAGTCATGCAAACTTCCACGGCTTGTGTCCATTTCAAAGGAGGCTCGACAAGCGAGTTCAGATGCTGAGAAGATGCTTGATGCACACAAGTTAAAAAGCAGGTTTCGCTCTTATGTGCTTGTGTGACATGTCCTATACTGGTTAATATTCACTCTGCATGGCTGAATATGATTTGCTTGATCATTTGAATCACACAATTGCTACAAAATTAAAGTTGAAAATCTCATTGTCTTTTTTCGAGGAAAAAAAGCAAGGCTGGTTGTTTGGTATCATAACTCATTCTCTCCTCTTAGTACTTCTAATTTCTTAATTAGTAATTTGTCCATGGCATGCTCTTTCACCATTCGCATGTGATGATTTGTAAGCTCAGATTTTTTAAACATTACAAAGGTATAGATAGCTTTTGCTCTTCTTGGATGTTGCCTGAGATTTTGCATAATGCTTGCTTCATTTTGGATGCTATTTGTGGATTCATAAGCTATTGTAAATGCCGAATCCCAGGATGATTTTCCTCGATATTTTTTGGTTCAATACCTTTTCTTCTACTTTAGAACAGCAAATGTACTTGCCCATATACCTTGAAGAATCATCTCATGCCACATTTAGCCTATGGCTCTTGGAGTTGCGTGCTTGGATGTGTTTAATCCTCTCTCTGTCTGGTTGCTGCTTGATTACTACACAAACATTGTTTCAACTTTTTGTTGTCTGAATTGTACTTGTCTTTTGGTGTATATTTCTGCAGTATGCGGGAAGATGTATATCTTGTTGTGAAAGCCTTCATTGACAAAAAGATTACGCTGCAGCCTGAGGCACAGCGCTATGTTGAACGGTTGGTAAGATGTTTTGTTCGATTCAGTTTGGTGGAAGGAAATACTTTTTGAGATGCTTGTGTACCCTGTGCAAATCTTCATTCCTTGTATTGATTTATCGATTTCATTTGTATATACAGTGCCTTCCTGGCTCTAATATTTTGGGTCTATTATTACTAGAAGTCTACTGCTATATGTTGGCTATTGTTATTTGAACCGAAGCTAGTTTATATTAGTATTAAAAAAAGTTGCATGTTCAAAGCTCAGGATGAATAGCACTATTTTGCCCACCGTCTAGTTATAAGTTTAGGTCCTTTATTGAAGGTACAGATATGTATGTTAGAGCCATGATAAGTGGGGAAACTTCTGTAGTTGCTTATCGCAAGTAACTACTAACAAACATGGCAAGGGTGCCCAAGATTATTCTTTTTCCACAAGTAGAAGACAACTTCAAGTTCCAACTCATGTTTGTGTGCTTGGTTTATGCGCAGTCATATTTAACTTTAGTGAAAATGGTTGAGCTGTCAAACTAAGTAGCTTGGGAACAGTTCTTCAAACAGACTGGACGCCTTAGTTGTTAAAGAGTTCAAGTGTTTTCCTGCTATATTAGTAGCCCTCATTGTACCTCTCAGGTTAAAGACTGTGAACGAAAAGGCTTAAAAATGCGATCAGAGATGCGGGAGGAAGCAGAGAGGCTGAATGCGAGGATAGGAGAGCTGTGCAATGTGTTTCAAAACAACGTGAACGAGGACGATTCTATTCTCTCTTTTTCTGTTGGAGAGTTGGCTGGGATGCATCCTGATTTTTTAAAAGTGAGACTCTTAAACTTTCTCGTACTTCGTTCTTTGGTCTTCATAGTCGAGTGAGTCAAGTAACTGTAAGTTCATTGAAGGCAGAGTCTAAATACAGGTGATGATGGAAAGCTGAAGGTTACGCTCAAACCATTTCACTACTTTCCAATTATGGAGCATTGTAAGGTAATTTTCATGCTCAATAAGTGCTCTCTTTCTTGAAGGATCATTCTCATTTTCAAACTCTCATCTTGTGGGCTATTGTTTGCATAAGAGCGTCATATGTCAAATGGACTGTTCTCTATCATATTTTTAAAATCTTTGAAAGCAAGCTCTGGTTTTTCTGAATGTTGTTTTATGATCTTCTACAGTGACTTTTTTTTAATGGTGTGAATATGCTTATGCATGGCCAGGTAAGATCAACTAGGTCAGCTATCGCTACCGCTCGCTATCAAAGATGCATAAAGGAGAACACGCCTATTTTAGAGAAAGTGGTAATGGGTTGCAGCGGAGATTTTGTTTATATGGCAATGTTTCTATGAAGTAAAACTATAAGTATATGTGAATGTCATTAATTATTTGTAAGTAAAATTTTAACATGTTTGTAGTTGGATCTGAGACACAAATTAGCGCATCTACTGGGATACAAGAATTGGGCTGAATATTCTCTGGAGTTACGCATGGCCAAGAAACCCGAAAAGGTTACTCTCTCTTCTTCAACTTTATGTGGTTCTTGTTTGGGCAGCATCCTTGGTATTTTCTCCATGACCAAATAGGGTCTATCATGGGATAAGGATGTTCTCATGCATAACAGTTGTCATGATGAGCATCACAATATACATCAAATGACTTCTGCAAGTCCGGCAAAGTCAAAACTGGTTTCTCTTTTAGAGTCTGGAAGGCAGTCACCTCTGTGTGTCCCCACGAGAAAGGGACTCCTTTCTGTGTCAGGATATGCAAAGGGGAAGCAACCTCTAGAAACTTTTGAATGAACCGACTTTAGATTCCGCTATTTATTCGCTTTAATGAAGTTCTTTTACATCAACCCTCTGAACATGCAAGATAATTTTGTTTCTATTGCTACTGCATATCCTTCAATGCCACCATTACTTTCATTGACTGTAAAATGTTAGCTATTGGCACATACACAATACCATAGATTGAAACCCTTGATGTTCTTCACGTTATGTTTTCTTGTGAATCTTAGTTTGTGAAGGACCGAAGAAATTCTTGGTTTGTATGCTCTTGTAAATGCAAAGTTATTTCTTGACCTCATTCCTAGCAAGCCGGTTATGCTCCATACTGTCCAAATTAGAGTTTCACCTCCTATTTGTGTTGGTATCTCCAAGGAGTGGTCTGCTAGATTGACTATGACCAAGTCCATCAGCGAAGTGATTGCCCAAGCCCAACTGTAACTACTAATTGCTTGTCTAGTGCATGTGAGCAGTAGCCCAGCTACATTGTTGTCAAAGAAAATCAATGCCTCTGGATCTTGTACTATTTGCAGAGCTCAATACTCTTATCCTCTTGATGCTGTGGTATCCCCATGAAATGAGATCAAATCCTGCTTTAGTCCCTCCCTTCTTTGTGTCACAAAGTGATGACGTGGCAAGCTTGATTGGCTGGTAGGAGAAAGTAGAGAGAGAACAGGACGTACGGCCACCAGGAAAACGTGTTAGGAATCGTTCCACGAATGGCTTGCTGAGGAGTCTACACGACGTGGCAACTTTTCGGTATCAATCATGGAAGCTGTTGATTGTGAGACCTTCTGGGGGGCCATGTTTTTAGCAATCGAAGCTCTTAACTGCGCGTGCTTTTGTAATGGCTGTTTTTATCATGGAGCCTTTATTAGTGAGGCTTGGGGGTCATTTCTTTCAGATCAGTGCATGGTTGCACATATGCAGAGCGAAGTCCCCGGCAGTTGTACTTTGTGAATTATAAATATAAAAAGTAGTGAAAGGGGTGCTAGACTTTGGGGCTAGTGCATCTGGAAGTGGAACTCTGCACTTTGTTTGTCATCTATTTTTACTTTGTTCACTTTGGGGACGACTCCTATTGATGAGGAAAAGTGCCACTTTCTATATTTGACCCGATACTGACTTTTTTGGACTTTGTGGAGACTCAGGATTGTTGTCAATTTGAGTATTCTAGCTTGTTGCTTTTATTTTCTTAAGGTGTGGTGGCTCTTTGGATCGTGTGCTGGGTGAACTGCTGAGATTTTTTGTTTGCAAATGTATTTTTGTGAAAGTAGGACCGTTAAAAATAGCAACCTCACCACCTATCTACTGAAAATTTAAGTAGATACGATTGTACTATTTTTTTTTGGATAAAATTACTGTATGCATATGAACATTTCTGCTAAGAGAGTTTTTGTATACTGGCAGGTGAAAGAGTTTCAAGAAAGAATGGTGCAGCACTTAACACCTACTGCCCTTAAAGAGTTAAAGTTGCTTCAAGACTTAAAGGTTAAGAGTCTCTTGACCTATTCAGAAAGACATCAAAGGGGTCCGTTTACACACCTTTAGCGTTTTGCCTCTTGCTTTTGCAGGAGGAGGAGGAGGGAGATTCTGTGGTTGGACTTGAAGATGTACTTTACTACATTCAGAAAGCAGAGAGAAGAATGCTGAATTTGGATATTAATGATCTGAGTCAATATTTTCCTGTTGACACTGTGACATCTGGAATCTTGAGAATATATGAGCATCTCTATGGTAAAAAGAAGTTGTGGTTCATTGTTTCAGTTTGTGTCTTATTACTGTTAAAAAAGTTGAGAAATAGGCTTAGTTGTGTACAGGTCATTGCATGTGTAACATTCATGCTTAACTGTTCGTTTTCATTGCCAGTAGTCTTAATCGGTGGTTATGCAGCTTGAATAGGCTTTACATACAAGTTTGTGAATTCTGATCTTTGGGAAAGGGATTTTCGTTGGAAGAATGATGCCAATCAGGGAGATGGCTCAACTCAGAGGTCTTGATACTCGCTCACCTTAAGATGTTGGGGTATAGAGGGCTGGAGCAAGTCGAAACATCTTACCTCAACCTCCATCTTAACATGTGGACCTAAAGAATGTTTGAAGAAGTGGTGCAAAACTGCAAGATGAATCACCATAGGCTAGACCAGAGGTCTCTGTCCTTAAGGTTATATGGTTTGAATGGTAGACCATTTGGGAAAACAGGAAGGTCATGATCCTAGTCTTTTCGCCTCACATAAACAGCATGTATCAAAAGAAAGTGTGACACGATCGTTGACCTTCCCAATAATTGGCATGCCAAAATTTCACTTCAATCGCTTTGTCAAAAAGTTGACAAAGATGGGGCCAAGGGGAAATGTTGGAAGGAGCAATGTATCAAAAGAAACAGCATGTATCAAAAGAAAGTTCGACAAGATCGTCGACCTTCCCACTAATTGGCATGCCAAAATTTCACTTCAATCGCTTTGTCAAAAAGTTGACAAAGATGGGGCCAAGGGGAAATGTTGGAAATCACGTTGACAGGCTGATGTGGCAGAACGTACGGAATTCCGCTTTTCGCGTTGACGGCTGTACGGAAATTGCATTGATTGCTTTTCTTGCAGTTTTTGGACCAAGATGCTTTTGGAATACTTTGCTTTTGAGTTTATGGCTTTTGGGGCTCTGCTTTCAGCATCCCTTTTTAAGTTTATAAGGAGCCCAAGGGCCTCACTTCTCAGGGCATTTGGACGTAGAGTCTGAGAGCTGAGGACCCGTGGGAGTTGTACTTTCTTTTTCCGAGAAAAAGATCCTTCTATTAGTTAATGAAACTGCCCACAGGGCTACAACCACCTCTTCGAGAGAGGGCTACAACAACCATGAAGGGGAGACTCTCCCAATGAAAAAACAGCATATGTACAATGAGGCTAAATCAAGAAATGGGAGGAGGGAAAAGCCACACAGGTGGACGGTAGTGCCATCTGAGTACACCGTGGACCCTGGTGAAAAAAGGCCCAGGACGCTAGAGTCGAAGGAAGACCTCTCTATGCTCCCGCATGCGGTCAGAGCTGCCTTGGAGTCTCTCGAGCTGTCCTCTAAGAGTGGAGCAGCTCTAGCCAAAGATCGCGAACAGTCTCTGCTGGTGGTACAGGGCGAGCCTCAAAGATGCGGAAACAGCGGGTCCGCTAGATGAACCAGAGTGTTAGGCCACTGATGAGCTCCCAGCACTCCTCTCTCTCACTGCACCACTCTTGTGGAGTAAGCTCTGTGGCAGGCTGGACTGTAGGTCGCTCCCCCTGCATCACTATCATCCTGCTGGTGGAAGATAGCTCAAACTGAAGTGCCGGGCCCGTGAGAGTGGACCAAGCCGCTGCCCCCCCAAGTGTACTGCCGAGCCGTGGAAAGAGCAGGCATAAGCCGAAGAACACGAAGCCACACCTGCTGTGCCAAAGGACATTCCCAAAGACGACGACGTTGACTCTCCACAAGGTGGCCACAAGCTGCACATGCGGTCGAGAGACCGCTATGCACCAGCCAACTCCCAACTGCTGTAGCTTTGTGTGCGACCAGCCATTGAAACAAAGTGACTCGCCTCGGCTGTCTGGAGTCGCACAACCTCTCCCAAAAAGTTGCCAAGAACTCAGCTGTGAGACCCTCCTCCTGCCAATGAGGTGCTGCAGTGGGACGAGCCTCTCTCTGTGCTGCCAGTATTTGACGTCCCAGTCGAACAGTGTACTGAAAGAAAGGGACGCCTAGGTGGTCTGCAGAACAGAAAGGGTCCCTCCAGAGCCACTCTCCAGGGTCCCACTATACTCGTGCCAGTGGACAACACTCCCAGGCCCACAGCCTCCAATGTCCAGTCTTAAGAGCTGCTGGGTCAGGATCGATGACGCAAGTCCTCCCACAGATGCCCACCACTCGGATCCTCTGCAAACAGCACTCTGCCACCTGTGGGGCCTCTACTGCAATTTCGTTGTAAGCGTCCCTCACCCTGTAGCTCGAAAAACAGGGAGGGAACAGTCTCTGAGCAAGCCCGAACAGAGATGAGAACCTTCAGTCGCGTGAAGGCTCCCATCCATCTGGGCGCTGCTGACTCGAGAGGTGTGAGCCACTCAGCTGGTACTGCCTCTGAGATGTCCTGACACATGCTCTGCACCCCTCTCATGCCCTGTAGTTGAAAGCCCTGTAGCTCCTGTGACAAGCCTGAAAACTGTAACCAGTCACCTAAAGAGCGTGCTGGACCCGCTGCCATGGAACCCCAGGAAACATGAGGCTGACTACCAACCAAGTGCCCTCTCTGAGTGCTAACCATGGGGTTCCAAACAAGTAGCTGTCGCGCAGGCGCTCCTCCGTGCAAGTAGGATGGCGCTGCTCCAGGCCTCGTCGTAGCTCCCAAGATCGAAGCAACCCCACAGCAAAGGGATCCTCTAGTCTCCTGCTCAAACCAACTCTACGCATCTCTGTGAAGATCCATCTGGTGGAAGGTTGCCAGGGGCCTGTGTTAGGGAATAAAGGCCTAAGTGCCTTGTACTTATTAACTTATAAGTTAAAAAACTTATAAGTGAGGGGGCCCAAGTGTGAATGGCCCCCTAGTCACTTACTCATATACTCAAATGTGAAGCCCAAAAGAAAATAGAGTGACTCCTCACAGATTTTTGACGATTTCTCTCTCTCTCACGTTTTTCCCTGCGCAAGCTTCTTCTGCGCCACTCTCCCCTTCTCCTTCACTCTCATTGCATAGGACAGCAAGTGGGCTCTCTCTCCTGCTCCCCCACACATGGTATCAGAGCTTTAGGGTTTCCAAGAGAGCCATTTTCGCAACACAGATCAGAATTCTGTTCTTGCTCGCTGCGGGAAGGATATTCAACCGTTTTCGATCAACTCTGTCGCGAAGGGATCCTCTCACCGTGTAGAATCGACCTCCGGTGACAGTTTCCCCAAAATTAGGGTTTGAAAAACTGGCGAACAGTAGCCTATTTCTGCTGAAATTGACCAATTTCGGGGTCAATTTGATGCAATTTCATTAGGGCAAGTCTCACAGGTCAATCTTACAGGTGTTTCCACCAACGAGGTTCTGAAAATTCAGCAAAACAGGTTTTTACAGGTCTGATTTTTCAGAACCTCGTTGGTGGAAACACCTGTAAGATTGACCTGTGAGACTTGCCCTAATGAAATTGCATCAAATTGACCCCGAGGTCAATCTTACAGGTGTTTCCACCAACGAGGTTCTGAAAATTCAGCAAAACAGGTGTTTACAGGTCTGATTTTTGCCCTAAAACAGGGAATTTCAGCAAGCAAATGATGTATACACCTTGTGGAAACCTTTGGTAAAGGTTTGGCAGTGAATGTACGCCGTTTTGGGGTGATTTCGCGTGAAATTTGCTCGTTGTTTTTTTGTAACAGCAAGCTGTTTTTTGCCCGATTGCGCACATTTGGGCGTGTTTAGGTCGGCAAAACAGGGTTTCAGTGTTTGCAATCACTCAGAATGGCTTCTAGCAGTGAAAGTGGCAATTTGTTGCACATTCGCAAGCTTGAGGGTGCCCATAACTTTGCTATATGGAAGAAGCAATGTTATAATGTGATGTTGCAGAAGAAACAGACGAAACCTATTAAGTTACAGGGTGTGAAACCGGTTGATATGGAGGTTGAAGAATGGGAAGAAGTGGACGAGTTGGCTCGCTCCACGATCATGCTTTCGGTGTCTGACAATTTACTCTTCAATGTAGAGAATGAGCAGACAGCATGGGGCATGTGGAAGCGCTTAGACGAGTTGTATGCACAGCAGAGTGCTGCCAGTAAAGTGTATTGGCTTAAGAAGCTTATGGATCTCCGCATGAAGGAGGGCACGCACATGTCAGTGCACCTCAATGAATTCAATTCTATTTTCAGCCAACTGACAGAGCTGAAATTCACGATTGATGAGGAGTTCAAAGCTACTTGTCTGCTATGCACATTGCCCGAGAGTTGGGATGTATTCCGGACAGCTCTTAGTAACTCAAGTGCTTCACTTAAGTATGCAGATGTAGAGAGTTCTCTCTTGATGGAAGAGATGAACAGGAAGAACACCACAGGTGGGTCTTCTAATGCATTGCACTTGAGAGGCAGGTCTCAACAGAGGGAGAAATCTGACAGTAAGGACAGGGCACGCAGCAAATCTCGTAGGAAAGATGTTGTGTGTCATCATTGTGGAAAGAAAGGGCATTATAAACGGGAATGCTATGAGTGGAAGAAAGAGAAGAACAAGGGTGCTGAAACTGATGCAAAGAACAAGGGAAATGCCAAGAAGAGCACTGTGTTGATTGAGGAAATCAATGTTGCTAGTAGTTGTGACAGTGACAGCAGCACTGATGTACTCAATGCCTCTTCTGTGGATGCACATACCCTTGCTATGGGTTCTGATGTGGACATGCATACTTGGATTCTTGATTCAGGTGCCTCCTTTCATGTAACACCTCATAGGGATTGGTTTACACAGTACTCAGGTGAGGTGCAGGGCACTGTTTATTTGGGAGATAACTATGCATGTGACATTGCAGGTATTGGCAGTGTCCAGTTTTCCTTTGTTGATGGTATGACTTTTGTTTTGCACAAAGTGCGCCATGTGCCACAACTCAAGAAGAGTTTGATTAGTACAGGGCAGCTAGATGATGCAGGCTATCACACCACTTTTGGTGATAGCAAGTGGAAAATTTGTAAAGGGGCTCGTATTGTAGCCAAGGGTTGTAAATCGGACACTTTGTATCCTTTGCATGTATCTAGTGTGCGTGACCATGTTGTCGCCGTAACCGAGCAGCCAAGTGTTTCTTTGTGGCATGGCCGGTTGGGACACATGAGTAAAAGAGGAATGGAAACTTTGTCTCGTTGTGGTTATTTGCCGTGTTTGAGGTATACTGATTTTTCTCATTGTGAGCACTGTATTTATGGTAAGCACAGTCAAACACCGCACAAAAGGTCTCTTTCTTTGAAGTCTGACAGGTTAGACTTAGTGCATTCCGATGTATGTGAAATGCCACAGTTGTCCTTAGGGGGAAAGAAATATTTTGTCTCGTTTATCGATGATGCTACACGTAAGGTGTGGGTGTATCCAATACGTGCTAAAAGCGATGTTTTGGATACTTTCAAGAAGTTTCTTGCGTTTGTTGAGAATCAAACTGACAAGAAGCTTAGGTCTTTGCGCTCAGACAATGGGGGGGAGTATGTATCAAAAGCATTTATTGACTTTTGTGCTACTAAAGGTATTAAAAGAGAGCTCACGGCTCCTTTTAATCCCTCTCAGAATGGAGTTGCAGAGAGATTGAACCGGACTATCCAAGAGAAAGTTCGGAGTATGCTGTCACATGCTGCATTACCTCATGGTTTTTGAGCAGAAGCTGTGCAAACAGCTATTCACTTGATTAATCGCTCACCTAGCAAGGCTTTGAATGGAAAGGTGCCTGAGGAGGTGCGGTCTGGCAAGCCACCCTCATATGCACATTTAAGAGTGTTTGGTTGTGAGGCCTATGTTCACATCCGGAGTGAACTGCGCACCAAACTAGAACCAAAGTCTCATAAATGCATTTTCCTAGGATATGGTGAGAATGGTGAAATGGGGTATAGATTATGGGATCCCGCATTACGGAAAATCATACGCAGCAATGATGTCATCTTCAATGAGAATTGCATGCACAAACAGCCCACAAAGGTCGAGGAAGTGCGCCGGGTTGTTTTTCGTGAAGATGTTACATATGGACAGCCAAGAAGGCCCAATGTTCAGCAGCCTTTACATGCTGAAAATGGTGCTGAAAATCAGCCATTAGCTGCTGAAAATCAGCCCCAACAAGTTGCCATTGATGCACCACAGGTAGGGGAACAGGTTGATGCTCCTAGACCGCCCGTTGTTGCGATGCAACCGGCTGAACAGCCTGCTGTTTTTGATGGTTTACAGGCTGAAAATCCACCTGTTATGGATCATTGGGTGCGTAGATCTACTCGGGTGACAAGGCCCCCCGATAGATATGAACCGTCTTTGGACTATGTCATGCTTACTGATTGTGGTGAGCCGTCTTGCTATAAAGAGGCTATGCAACGTGAAGACAGTAAGAAATGGTTCAAAGCAATGGTTTCGGAAATGCAGTCTTTGGAGAAAAACCATACATGGGACTTGGTTGATTTGCCTAAAGGGCATAAGGCTCTGCCATGTAAATGGGTTTACAAGACCAAGGTCACATCTGATGCTTCTTCTAAGTACAAGGCACGTTTGGTTGCTAAAGGGTACAAGCAAAAGCATGGTGTTGATTTTGATGAGATTTTTTCTCCTGTTGTAAAGCTTGCCACATTACGTCTTGTTTTAGGCTTGGTTGCTTCTGAAGATATGGAGTTAAAGCAAATGGATGTCAAAACAACGTTTTTGCATGGCTATTTGCTTGAGATGATCTATATGATGCAGCCAGAAGGTTTTGTGTCAAAGGGGCAAGAGAAGAAAGTATGTAGACTCTTGAAGAGCTTGTATGGTTTGAAACAGTCTCCCCGTGCATGGTATCACAAGTTTGATACATTCATGAGGTCTCAAGGATACAAAAGAAGTAATTCTGATCACTGTTTGTATATCAAAACGGCAAGTGATGGATCTCTTCTATTGCTGATTTTGTATGTTGATGACATGCTTATTGCGGGTAAAAATGTCACGGAGTTGGATGCATTACAGCAAAGCTTAAAGAATCGCTTTGACATGAAGGATCTTGGTAATGCTAATCATATTTTGGGCATGCGTATCTCTCGAGATAGACTCAACAGGCGTCTGTATCTATCTCAACGAGATTATGTTAATAAGGTGCTACATCGTTTTCATATGGATGGGGGAAAGGATCTTGGTACTCCGCTGCCTCCATATGTAAAAATGACTGCACATGACTGTCCAAACACAGATGATATGCGGGCTGAAATGGCCAAGATTCCGTATGCATTAGCCGTTGGCAGTTTGATGTATGCTATGGTTGCTACACGTCCGGACATTGCATTTGCGGTGGGAGTGGTAAGCAGGTACATGAGCAATCCTGGCAAAAAGTGAAGAAACTTGGAGGGCCTTAGATGGTTAAGTGTAGGGGCTTGAGTTTTAGTAAAGCTCAAACATTGTAACGTGAGTAGCTAGAACACTCATTACAAGAGCAAACAACCCAAATCCCAAATGCAAGTTTCAAAGGAGCCAGACCAGTGGGCGTACCAATGGATCATGCTCTTTCGACATTGTCCATTTCATTTCAGTATAGTACAACCCAAACATCAGGAGGCAGGTCACATACACATTATACATTTACACCATAGACTGACTTGGTTTATACAGAGGAGATCTATAGTCCTCTATGCATAGCTGGTCCTGGCCTCTCAGTGGAGGAGTGCACCACTTTATTGACTGAGACACTGCATAGTGCAACATCAGAGGCATATCCAACACTCAGCCGGCGGGTCGGAGGCGACATTTTGGGAGCATGCCCCATAATAGTTGGTATGATGAGGAGTGCAGAGAGATGAGAGCCCGGCTTCAGAGGGATCTTCTTTTAGGGGTCATCACTTACATACAGACTGTCTTGGATTGCTTCCCGGCTCCTTGTGCGACGGAAGAAACGAGCTTACTTGGCCCAGATGGAGTGAGACTTGTATCAGCTGTTCTTGAGTAGAGACTGAGGAGAGCCATGGCGATTCTTTCATGAGCACTCCCCTCCCCCATGATTACTTCTCCTGATGTGTGGGGCCAGTATGCGACATCGTTATATAGGGTTCTTGGACAGGACCCCCTTTCAGATCCTACAGAGCCATGCCCACCTACCATCACTCTCTTTACCACTGAAATGGTAAAGAGAGCCATTGACAAGATGAGGACCATCAGGGCATATGATCATGATGGTCTAGTAGCAAAGCACTCATGCTCTGATATACTCGTAGAGGTTCTTGCAATGTTGTTCAATCATGCCTTAGATGAGCGGTTACCTGAGACTTGGAGGTTGTCTACTATTGTGCCTATCTTCAAGGCAGGTGATCCTACAGAGCCTGGGAATTACCGCGCTATTATGGTTGGACACACATTGGCACGGTTGTATGCATCCATTCTTGAGTAGTAGTTGAGTAATTGGGCAGAGGGCCAGAGGTAGGAGAGGTTTCTCCACTCTTAATCATATTTTGACACTTCAGAGCCATCATTGAGGAGGGCAAGTCACATGGGAGACAGATTTATTGTAGCTTTGCGGATTTTTGCAAAGCATTTGACATGGTACCGAGAGCTCGATTGATGTGCAGAATGGAGATGGGGGTGCCCACAGTGTTGATTTGGGGGATTATGGCTCTATACAGATCAGTGACCCCGGAGGGGATATCTGATTTAGTTCACTCCACCATTGGGGTGAAACAAGGTTGCCTATTGTCTCCTACTCTATTTGGTATGTCTGATGATGAGGTGTCTGCTCTATACAGACAGTGACCCCGGAGGGGATATTTGATTTAGTTCACTCCACCATTGGGGTGAAACAAGGTTTCCTATTGTCTCCTACTCTATTTGGTATGTATGATGATGAGGTGTCTGATTACATTGACAGAGAGGGTGATAGAGGTGCCCAGCTGGCAGGGACGTGGATCCCATTGTTGTTATATGCTGATGATATTGTGTTGATCTCTGACTCACCAGAGGGTATGTAGCGATAGTTGGACGCATTACATAGTTTTGCAGAGGATAGTGGATTGTCTGTAAACCTTGGTAAAACCAAGGTTATATAGTGTTTAACACCACACCACAGTGGATCAGGAGGTCAGCACCGACTTTCACATATGGTCAGGAGATTGTAGAGTATACAGATGCATACACTTACCTTGGGGTTGTCTTCATTGGGCCGAGGTTTTCTTTGGAGAGAGCAGCAGAGACTAGACTGACTAGAGCTTATCCGGCCTTGGGAGGCTTGGAGAGGACGTGTTCGTAGGTTCAGTTCCACGAACCTTGGACAAAGTTATGGCTTTTTGATACTTTAGTAGCCTAAGCTATGATGTATGGGGTGCATATATAGGGACCTTCTGTAGGCCAAGACGGTTGGAGACGTATGGAGAGGCTCTTGGTACCTATGATCTCTCGACTAATCAGAGCCTAGGCCTCCGTACCCCACGCTATCATTCGAGCAGAGCTAGCTGCCCCTCCTATGGAGATTGAGGCACTTACCAGATCAGTCTCCTTTGTGCACAACTTGTGGGATACTACTAGAGACAGGTATGCTTGAGTCTTCCAGACAGTTAGCTCTTCAGGGGGATATTGTTGCTTTGTGGCCTTCCGCAAAGCCTTCGATACAGTGCTAGAGCTAGATTGATGCACAGAATGCAAGAGATGGGGGTTCCAAAAGAGTTGATTTGGTGGATCATGGCTCTTTACAAGTCAGCAGTGGGACATGTACGCACTCGAGAGGGGATTTTTGATTTGATTCACTCCATTATTGGGGTGAAACAAGGCTACTTGCTATCTCCTACACTATTTGGCATGTATGTGGATGAGGTTGCTGACTACATTAGAGGGATGGTGATAGAGGAGCATAGTTGGCAGGGACATGGATTTCACTACTATTATATGCTGATGATATTGTGCTGATTTCCGACTCTCCGGAGGGGATGCAACGTCATTTGAATGCCTTGTACACGTTTGCCCACGATAGTGGATTGTCTGTTAACCTAGGGAAAACCTAGGTTATCGTGTTTAACACCACACCACAATGGGTCAGGAGGTCAGCACCTACTTTTACATATGGCCAAGAGACGGTGGAGTATACAGATGCATACACCCATCTTGGGGTAGTCTTCAATGGACCGGCTTTTTCATTGAGGAGAGCATCAAAGATTAGATTGACGAGAGCTTATGCAGCTTTGGGAGGTTTGGAGAAGATGTGTTCGTAGGTTCAGTTTCAGGAACCTCGAACAAAGCTGTGGCTTTTTGACACTCTAGTGGCTTCAGCTATGCTCTATGGGGTTCAGATTTGGGGGCCCTCAGTGGACCACTAGGGCACATCTGGTAGCACTGATGGATGGAGATGTATGGAGAGGCCTCTAGTCTCTATGCTCTCTTAGATGATTCGGGCTAAGGCCTCAGTGCCACATGAGATTATTTGGGCTGAGCTAGCTGCCCCTCCCTCGTAGTTGAGGCCCTTACTAAATCAGTCTCCTTCAGGCATAATTTATGGGACCTTCATAGAGACAGATATGCTCGGCTAGCACTTGAGTCATCCCGACAGCTAGCGCTACAAGGGGACACAATATGGTGGTATGGGCAGATGATATCATGGTTTCAATCACACGGCTTCAACATGGATAGATTGCCTCCATTCTAGTACTCCTTGGATGCACCCTCCCTTTCTCTCACACGGATGGAGACCACTAGACTTATACGTCCGGATTTGATTCAACTAGATACCAGAAGCACATGGATACAGCCAGTGCAAGAGTTGGGCACAATGATGGCTTTCTATAGAGTGCATCTCCTCCAGCTAATAGAGGATGGATATATGATCAGACCGGCCTATATGGACACTCATTTATCCTATGGGATACAATGTGCTATTGGTCAGATGCGCACATCATCGCATCAGCTAGAGATTGAGACTGGCAGATTTAGGAGAGTACCGACTGAAGTCAGGATATGCCAGTTATGTCATATAGAGCCAGAGACAGAGTTACATCGCATTTGTCATTGTGCGGTATAATATGAGATACGAGGCCGCTTTCACTGTCTATTCAAAGAGGGCTTTGGACCGTCTGCTAGAGTCATGAGATATCAGGATCAGAGATGCCTCGGGCTAGAGCATCTCAGACACAGGGAAAGTCTCTTGAGGAGATCAAGTAGTGGGAGACATTCACTGAGGGAGATCACTGACTTCTTTAGAGCAAGGACTAAGCAGCAGACTCCAGAGCCCACTTCTACTAGGTATATTAGTGGACAGAGCCACTGGGCAGAGCCACTGAGCTCGGGAGACCTAGACGCCCACGTCTACGGGGGAGACCACGACATCGACAGAGGCTCCACCAGAGAATCAGGACTATTCTAGCACGACATGGGAGATGCCCAGTACGATTATTTATAGAGGCGGACATTGACGAAGCTCTTCAATGACCGATGCAATACTTTCTCGGACAACGCCGGATGCCGGGCATCCTCGGGTATGGATAATGATGATGATGATGATGATGATGATTTTCAGGCTGATGATTTGAGTCTTTTAGTTTTAGTCTTTCACTTCACTTCATTTTATTTTTGTACCCAGATATTGGATTAGATCCATAACGATTGTATCAGTTTGGTCTCATAGGTCATTTCGGTCTTTTGAAGACGTCTATTATAACATTTCATTTCATTTCTCTCTCTCTCTCTCTCTCTCTCTCTCTCTCTCTCTCTCTCTCTCTCTCTCTCTCTCTCGCGCAGGTGGCTGATGTCGTCCTCCTCTTAGCAGCACACACTGGTGTAGAGTCACAGTAGGCAGCGCGCGCGGTTTGGGGAGGGAGCAATACAGCAGGACGTCCACGCAGGCAGCCCCATGGCGAGGAGCTACTGCAGCCCCATTGCGAGGACTCTCTCTCTCTCTCTCTCTCTCTCTCTCTCTCTCTCTCTCTCTCTCTCTCTCTCTCTCAGTGAGGCAGTGAGGCAGCGGGTTCACGCAGGAGACGCGGTACTCGCAGACACTGGGCGCGTGCAGTCCGTGACTCCCTACGCGTAGAAGGTCCTCGGCACCCCTCCTTTACCTACGCGTAGCAGGTCTTCCATTTTCTACGTTAAAGTTTAAAGGTTTTCTAAGCCTTGAAATAAACTTTTAAAGTTTAAAGGCTTATAAGCTTTAAAATAAACTTTTAAAGTTTGCCTTATTCTCAGTCCCTTACCTTAGTACCCTACCCCACATTTGCGGGGCGGGTTCGATGGATCCGCTTACCGAAGGAAAAGGGCCGGGTGTAGATAGCTACACCACCCCAAAAAAAACAACAGCCACATTTAAGCGGAGAAATAGAGATACTGTACTATCACCAGGATCATTACGAGTGGGGAAAACATCCAAGGTACATGATGAACTAATGATGGAGAAGGTCCAGATGATGCTCAAATCAGAGCTAAACTACATGAGAGATGACATCAGGAAGGAAAGGCACGCGAGCGCGGAGAGCTACAGGAACTCCATGTATGGAGACATGATGAGAGAACTAAGGGGAGAGACCCGGGGGATACAAAATGAGGAGATTCAGATCTTGAAAACAGAACTACGAAACCTAATCAAGGCCGAAGTAAATGTAACAGAATGCGTTATGCAAAAGAAACTCGATGAGGCAGTAGCAAGTTTCGAAGCATGGAGAACAAATATGGAAAAGCACATGAGGGAAAAAGATGCAATAATCGAGGAGCTAAAAGGAGAACTTGCGGCCTGCAAATCTGCAACTAAGGAGAAGGGAGACGACCAACCTTCGGTGCTCAAGGAGCTTGAGGACATGAAGGATCAAATGAAAGCTCTACGGGAAGAAGATGAACAGAAATCGAAAACGGCATCCTCATGGGCGGAACGTCTTTTTAAGACATAAGAAAAGGTTGATGAAGCAGAGAAATGGATTGAGGATGCGAAGAAAGGGAAGGCCCAGATGCTCGAGACCACACCTACTTCTACCATTATTAATATGACAATTGAGGAAGAGCAGAAAAGAAAGAATCGGGCTCTACATGTGCGGGTAACAGGACTAAAAGACAAAGAGAATGTAGATGAAGAAGTGAAGGAACTGCTACAACGCATGGGCATCACAGAGCCTACTCACAGAAGTGCATGGAGAGTGGGCAAGAAAGGAATCGATGAGAAGGGAAACGTAAAGGATAGGGCACTTATTCTCCGCTTCCCGAATATAGAAATAAGGAAGGAATTCTTAAAGAAGAGGCCAACTCTTAAGAAAACCGGTATCTTCCTGGGAGATGATCTTACATTGGCACAAGTGGCACACATGCAAGAGTTGATGCCAGAGATCAAGGTAGCAAGAGAAAAGGGAAAAATCGCCTTTTATAGAGGAGGGAAAGTAGTGGTTGTGGAAAAGCTCTCAGCATGACGGTGCGAGACCTATGGGGCGACGCTACAGATAGCGGCGTGGAATTGTAATGGATCATATAGGCTAGATGTAGGTGCCTTTGACGATAGCTTTAGGGACAGAGACATAGTTTTCTACTCAGAGACACACCAGATACCGGGACAGCGTATGCCACATGTGAAGGGTTATTTATGGGAAACAGCTAGTCGACCAGACAAGAGATCTCTACAGAGTAGTCGGGGTTCAGGAGGTGTAGCAATTTTATTTAAAGAGGAGCTGAAGCCACTACTACAGATTATCAGGAAAGATGAGCAAGCAAGGTATATGTGGGTGAGAATGAGAGCCGAGACAGGTAGATTTCTATATATCGCTATATGCTACTTCCCTCCAAGTACCTCAGTCTACTCCTCACCTAAAGGACAGTCCCCTTTCTCCATATTGAATAATGACATATGGGAGTTCTCTAGAGATGGAGACATCGTTCTCTTAGGAGACTTTAATGCCAGAACGGCCAACTCTCAAGCAATATTCTATAATACTTCTGAAGAAATGCTCAGAGAAGTGGATTTATCACGGAGGGGGCTTACTAGAAACTCACAAGATAAAGAACACACTGAATATGGGAGACATCTCATGGAGATGGCAACCATACATGGTTTGGCCATACTTAATGGTCTAGAGAATTTCCCGTTGTCTGGGGGATTCACATGCTTCCCACATAGGCATGGGGCCAGTACAGTGGACTATGTCATGACTTCACCAAGCTTTATTTCTAGTATCAAGGAATTTAAGCGGGGACCCAAACCGGTTGGGATTGCAGTGGATCATGCTCTCTTGACCTTATCAATCTCCTTCCAATACAATGCCTCTCAAGTACAAAGGAAGAAGACACACACAAGATATACTTTCACACCAGAAACTGACTCAGTCTATGTGGAAAAGATCTATAATAGGATGTGGGCAGCCGAGCCAGTATATACTGTAGAGGAGATTACTTCTCAGTTAACAGAGATACTACATGGAGTAGCACAAGAGGCATACCCACATACTCAACCTGCTCAGAAGAGAGGAGCTGGGAACATGCCTCAAAACAGCTGGTATGACGAGGAATGCAGAGAGACGAGAACCCAGGTCCAGAAAGAGCTTACACTTGGGATCATCACATATAAGCAGTCTCGGATTGCTCTTCGACGTATAGTACGTCGCAAGAAAAGGGCATTTTTAGCCAAACTGGAGAAGGATTTATATCAGCTCTTCTTGAGTCAGGACTCACATGAAGCATGTCACTTATTTCGAGAGCACTCAACGCCTCCGACGATTACTTCTCCTGAGATCTGGGGTCAATATGTAACATCACCAGATCCGCTAGAGCCATGCCCTACTACTAGTACTTTCTTTACTACGGAAATGGTGGAAAAATCCATTGATAAGATGAAGACAAGAAGAGCATATGATCATGATGGTTTAGTAGCAGAACATCTGATCCATGCCAGGGATCTACTTTTAGAAGTCCTTGCTCGTCTGTTTAATCGGGTCATGTGTGAAGGATTACCTGAATCTTGGAAATTATCTACTATTGTACCTATTTTCAAGTCAGGGGATCCTATGATACCCGGGAACTACCGTACCATTATGGTAGGTCACACTTTGACCCGATTGTACGCATCCAGTCTTGAACAAAAATTGAGTAGATGGGCGGAGAATGAGGGCATAAGAGCAACAGGACAAGCTGGATTCAGAAGGGGTTATTCCACTTTAGATCATATTCTTATGCTCAGAGCCATTATTGAGGAAGGAAGAGCAAACGGGAGAAGGATGTATTGTTGCTTTGTGGATTTTCGGAAAGCTTTTGATACAGTACCAAGGGCCAGATTGATGCTCAGGATGCAAGAGTTAGGAGTCCCCAAAGAGATTATATGGGGGATCATGGCTTTATACGGGTCAGTAATGGGGTATGTACGTACTCCAGAAGGGGATTCCGACATTGTTGATTCCACCGTTGGAGTAAAGCAGGGATGCCCATTGTCCCCTACTTTATTTGTTATGTACATAGATGAGGTATCAGATTACATTGATAGAGAGGGTGACAGAGGGGCTCAACTTGCAGGGTCATGGATCCCTTTGTTGTTGTATGCAGATGATATTGTACTGATAGCAGAATCACCAGATGGAATGCAGAGGCAACTAAATGCATTACATAAATTCGCGGAGGACAGTGGACTGTCGGTAAACTTGGGTAAAACCAAAGTTATGGTGTTTAACACCACACCGCAGTGGGTTAGGAGATCGGCACCTACATTTACATATGGCCAGGATACAGTAGAGTACACAGATGCATACACATACCTTGGGGTGGTATTTGGAGGACGGAAGTTTACTCTTAAGAAAGCAGCGGATGCTAGATTATCCAGAGCCTCTGCGGCCTTGGGAGGGTTGGAGAGGATGTGTTCACAAGTGCAGTTTCAAGAACCACGAACAAAACTATGGCTCTTTGATACTGTGGTGGCTTCGGCTATGCTTTATGGGGTCCAGATTTGGGGACCATCTGTGGATCAGGATAATTGGAAGTCAATGGGGAGACCTTTGGTATCTATGATTTCCCGAATGATTAGAGCCAAGGCCTCCGTACCACACGCGATTACCCGAGCGGAACTAGCTGTCCCTCCGATAGAAATTGAAGCTCTTAGCAGATCAGTGTCCTTTATAGATGGTTTATGGGATACAAATAATTGCCGATATACTAGATTGACCCTCGAATCCTCTCGACAATTAGCAATGAAAAGGGATACATCATGCTGGTATGCGCAACTGTCCTCGTGGTTTCAGAGACATGGGTTCAGTATGGAAAGATTACCCCCCTTCCAATACTCTCTTGAGGCTCCATCACTGGCAATTACACGAACAGAGATTAATAAAATCATCCGACAGGATCTTATACAATTGGATACTAAGAGGACATGGGTAGACCCTACACAAGAACTAGGTACGAAGATGGCCGAATACAAAGAAAACTTCCTACAACTATCTGAAGATGGATTTGTGATTCGCCCGAGTTACATGGATACCCACATGTCTCATGGTTTGAGATGTGCTATTGGTCAGATTCGCACATCCTCACACCAGTTGGAAATTGAATTTGGCAGATTTAGGGGAATCCCACCCGAGAGCAGAATTTGCAAGTTGTGCGGGATGGAGCCGGAGACAGAATTACACTTTATATGCCATTGCACAGTATACTATGAGATACGGGGCGTTTTCATTGCCTCTTTAAAGAAGGCTTTGGACCTCTAGATAGAATCATGCAATACCAAGATCAAAGATGCTTAGGCTTGTACCTACTGGAACTACATCGGCACAGGGATAATCTAATGAGAAGACAAAGAGCACTACAGCGTTAGAGGCAGATCACAGATTTCTTCGGATCGAGAGAAGCAGGAGTGGACGGAGAAACAAGAGGCCAACAGCCAGCACAAAGGAGTACCAATATTCATACCAAAGGCACCCTAATTGACAGAGCGACTGAGCTTAGGAAATCGAGACGACCACAACCAAGATGGAGAAGCACACTCCATCGGAGGAGACTACAACAAAGGATTAGAAGCATTCTAGCCAGACACCTAGAATGCTCCTAAGAAGTCTATTTACTACTTTGTATTTAGTTTTTCACATTTAGTTTCACACTTTCACACTTTTCACACTTAATACTTTAGTACTAAGGTACCCAGACATTGTAACAGATTCACCACTTTTGTATCAGTTTGGTCTCATAGGTCATTCTGGCCTTTTGAAGACGTTTAATATAACATTTCATTTCATTTCATTTCTCTCTCTCTCTCTCTCTCTCTCTCTCTCTCTCTCTTTTTCATGATGGCTTAGTGGCTGAGCACTTCATGCAATAAAACCTTTCATTTCATTTCTCTCTCTCTCTCTCTCTCTCTCTCTCTCTCTCTCTCTCTCTCTCTCTCTCTCTCTCACTCAGTTCAGTTGTTTTGAAGTGCTAAATGTCTGTTCCAGTCTGTTCTTTTCAGTTGGCACCTTCCCCCCCCCCCGCCCCCCCCCCCCCCCCCCCCCCTCTCTCTCTCTCTCTCTCTCTCAGTTCAGTTGTTTTGAAGTGCTAAAAGTCTGTTCCAGTCTGTTCTTTTCAGTTGGCACCTTCCCAATATAGCACAAGGTTTCAGTTTGCGTTTTATAAATTTTAACAAACAAGTGACTTTCAACTCTGTTCTGATGCTATAAATTTTGGTCAGGTCTCAAATTTCAGGAGATCAGAAAGAAGTATGTTTGGGCTGAAGATGTAAGGGAATATGCGGTTCTTGATGCAGAGAGTCGGAAGTCTTTGGGATTTGTATATCTGGATCTTTTTACTCGGTACGGTGTGAAGTGTTTGCCTTTATCGGTTTATATTGTTCAAACTTCATGCAGTTCTAATGAAGGTGAAAGTGTGCTTTGTGGTACAAAATTTCATCGAACTTTTTCTTAAATATGTTCAGTGAGGGTAAATACAGCCATGCATGTGTAGTCCCCCTTCAACCTGGTTGCGACCTTGGGAATCGCAAGAGCCAGGTACGTAAACTAATGCTAGAAGTGTTGTGTTCATTATATACCAATGATGATACCTGGGCAGTGTGTATCTTACATTCACTTTCATAGGTACCGGTGGCTGCTCTCCTAATGAACCTCACCAAGTCTGTTTCCAATGTCCCAACACTGCTCAAACATTCAGAACTCGTCACTTATTTTCATGAATTTGGTCACGTGGTATATCTTTATCTAAATAGTCCCTCATTTACCTTTAACATATTGGGGTTACTTATATGAATATGGATGGGCAGATGCATCATGTCTGCAGCCGTGCCTCTTTTGCAAGATTTTCTGGCCTCCAAGTTGAAAGTGATTTTCGAGAAGCCCCAAGCCATATGCTTGAGAACTGGTAAGATGCCCATTACCAACCATCAGCTAAAGCTATCTCTGCCTCAATGTTTTATGACATCAAGAGTCTTTGGAAACTTCCAGGTGCTATGAGAGAGAATCATTGAAATTGATGAGTGCCCACTGGAAGGCAAGTGCTTGAATGATCTTTCTGCTTGAATTAATACACATATTCTCTTCAAGAGATAATCAGGCTGTACACCAATGCTTAAAGTTTGTCTCAGGACCCAAAGGCAGAGATTACGGATAGCCTTTGCAATTTATTGAAATCAAAGAGGAGATCTTTTCCTGCCCTAAGGGCACTAAGAAATCATCTTTTTATAGGTATTATAGACACGAATATTCACATATACTTTTAGATATTAAAATGAGTATGATTGGGACATTTGTGGATCACGTGTGAGATGGTTTATAGGTTTTCAAGACATGAATTTTCAGGCATCCGTTTTTGTATGTTAAATGACTTGTACCCAATCAACACACGAAGGAACAATGTGTATATTTTATCTGTGTTTTGGCAGGTTCACTTGATTTGATTCTACATACGGAGGAGAGAGTAGATACGGAACTAGTCATTAGAAAGCTGTATCCTGAGGTACCTTGCTCTTTCAAGAGTTCTGGTGTTTGTGATCATGCTCTCATCTTAGCTGTTACTGGAAGGCTTTAGCTATACAGAAATTAGGTTTGAATGCAGGCTGAGCTCCTGTTTGTTTATCATCTGAATATAGCAACATAAGCAGTTGTAAGCTAATATTCAACGTTTGTTGAGTTCAAGGTTGTTTTGGGTATGCCAATGCTGGAAGGGACAAACCTTGCAGCATCAACATTACATCTCATGTCAGGAGGCTGTGATGCATCCTGTTATGCCTATTTATGGAGTGAGGTATCGGTTTGTGTAACGTCTGGTTTTGTTTTAGAATAAAAGTGAGTTCACCTTTTAACAGTATTTTGGTCACATTTCTGACACAGGTCTTTGCAGCGGACATGTTCGAAACAAAATTCAAAGGAAATATAATGAACAACATTGTGGGCATGGAATTTAGAAACAAGGTTTGTGTGAAAAAAATCTGTGAGAGTAGGCGGAGAGAGTAATTGCTATCTCCTCATACTAATTATCGTTAAATTTAATATGAGAATCACGGTCAGTTGGTCCCTTAGTGCAAGCCCCTGAGGTCCAGGTAGTCTGCCCTGCATCTCCAGAGTTATGACAAAAATACAGTACGCAGATCTTTGTATCGATGTATGCTCGTGCGTGTGGGTGTGCCGGCGCATATATTAAGACCTAGTTCTACACCCACTGTTGCTATTGTGGATGCCATAGTACTTAGTCACTTCTATGCATGATGGAGCTGATGGTTATATTGTCTCGCGGACTACCATGAGTCTATACCTTGCACTTCCCTGTAAAGGTGAATCTGGGCTTATTCATCTAGGTATAGATGGTGTTGACATGATGTTATGCGTGTTATGAGATATAATGTCAGCAGTGGCTATTCCTGTGGCTAAAGCATCGTAGCTTTTATTGCTATAAATATACGGAAAGCATGATTTGTAGGTATCCATGGCCAGCCTAGAGACATTGAAAGGTGCAGGATTTCAGATAGAATATGACAGCCTTCCGCAATGCTACGATGAGTGATGTATGGCAATGGCCTGCCTCAACCTCTTCTGGTATCTGGTCAAGATATCCTCAATCTGTCTGTGCTCTGGAAGAGATAGGAATCAAATCATAGGATTGCTCTTTCATTGCTGACAATCTTTGCTGCGTATATGTACGTGTTAGTCATGACCACTGCTTAACAATTACCGCCTCCTAGTGAATTTTTGTTAAGGTTGGAAATTATTTAGGATAATGGTCATTAGAAGGTATTCTGTTTTGCGGGCATTGTCTGGGTTGCCTTTAATGAATCCAATAAAAGTCGGATGGGTTGTCATGTATGGGTGCACAGGCATCTGGGGCTTATGTGTTGATATGTATGGGTGCAGGTATTGGTTCCGGGGGCAACCAAGGATGCCATTCAAATCCTGACAGATTTTTTGGGCCGAGACCCCTCGGTGGATGCTTATTTGCGGATGAATGTGTTAAACCAATTTGATGATTTGTAATATGCTCAGCTGTCCATTGCCCAGCTAAATCTTGTAAGGTGTGCACGTTATTCACATTACCGCAAAGGTGTAACGTGGGCTTGTCGGAGAGGTTCTACTTCAGCTTACAAAGCCAGGCGATGCTGGGAAAGCCCTTCAAAATCTCCAAAGGAGTTAACTTCTGTGGGCTTTCTGAGAAACAGAGGTGGCTATGGCAGAGCTTATTTGTTCTGTCCCACTGGAGCTCCATGTTGTAACGCAATTGTAAGGTGCAACAAACCAGTTGCTGCAATTCATTGTCATGTGGCATGTGGATTGCTAGCCTATGCCCAGGGTTACAGATGGTTGGGCAGGTCATTATGTACATGCAAACACCCATTTACGAGCACACATCTCATTATGTGACTAAACCTGCGCATCATACTCAGGAATGTTAGTCGGAGGCATCTTCCGGATGTAATGCAATGTCATTGGCTTGCTTACTCTGGTTTCTCGGTAAAGTGTCAAAAATGTTTACTATCGTGAAATGCTATGTCTAATTAAAGTTTTAGAAGTAGGAAAAATTAGTAGTTTGTGGTTTGTGAGGTAGTGGCTCTCCCTTTAATTCTGATTGTAAATGCCAGATATTAAAGATACTGGCTATAATTGGTTGAAAGTCTTTAAGGAAAGGGAAATCTCTCCTAAAGGTATCAATCAAAGGAAAGAGAGGCTTATTGAGGTAGGTGCGACTTTCTTGAAAGCAGAAATTGGGAGTTTGTCTGCATGTTCTCCTCTGTTGACATTACTGATCATACTTCTTTATTATTGAGGCTAGAAAGGACATTTTACCTTGTGCATGCCATCCTTGGGGTGTGCAAATGGTTAACTATATTTTGGCCTTCGAGACCCAACGACCTATTACAACTGTTGTAGAGGTCTCCCAACTAGAACTAAAGTATGCTTTCAAATGTAGGAGGTAATTATGCAATGTGCTCACTACAAATAGATGAGGGGATTGCCACATAAATTCATGTAAATTAAATGTTGTAAAAAAGAGGAGAGGGCTTGCAAATTGCATAGTGGTTGTTCATGATGGCCGTATCTCCATGGAAGTAAGAAGTCTGGGGACATCGAGTGAATGATAGCAATGCTCTGTAGGGCTCTCTCTACCTTACATCACTGTTGTACAGCTTGTGTTAAAGTGGGCACGGGGTAGATATGTTGCTAAACCCTGAAATGGCTGAAATTTCAAGTTGAACGTCTAATGGTGGCTTCCTAGCTTCAACAAAGAAAGTCCAAGGAATCTCGGTTCCTTTAAGTCGTGAGCTGCACATAACATCCTTCGCAAATGCAACTAACTCCAAGAAGGATTTTCATATATGAGCATGAAGCTGAGTAGTGTATCAAACCTTTGCTTAGACCATTGCCCTGTTTGTGGTCCTTGAAGCTAGATGAAAAGTTTATCCTTGTGGTATGACCCAGCTACACAGCTCCATGCTATGTTCAAGGCCCAGTTTTTTAATCTCAAGGGAGTTGCACACTGCAAGGGTCATTAGTTGAGCTCGTCTTGAGTGCACAATCTAGGTGGTTGGTAATCTTTCATTATGGGTTTATTGAATAGACAACAGAACTAAAGGTGCCCCAAACAAGTGCGATACTTCAACCAAGACCATGAGCACCATTTCTTACGTGAAGCAATCCACCAATTCCCTAAATAGAGTGATAAGATTACGAATTGCATCTGGCTTGAGATGGACGAGAACCATCAGCTTATGCTCGTTTCTTGTGATTGATATAGCTGGAAGTCGAGACAAGTCGCACAAGAGACAAGTATGAGTTTTGTGTCCACCCTAATTAGCTTTATTGTGTATCTTATGTGGTTGTGGCCTCCCATTGTAGCATTGAATTGGAGTTGTAGATCTGCAAGTCATCCAACATGGTATTGTTATGAAGAATTGAAGAGTTATACGATTATCAATATACAGTATTTGAATAGATCATATAATTAGGCGGGTATTCCTTGCGTTAATTTCTAGAGCTCGTGGAGGAAATTGGATGAAAGTAAAGCTAATTGGATGTGATAAACAGGAGAAATTCAGAGAACCAAAGAAAGATTAGCACGTATCGCCAACTAGAAAGAAATTCAAGTATGCATGATCTCTTGCAAAGCTTTTGCATCACCTATCAAGTGGATGAGCTTATGCGTTAATGCATTCTTATGGTTTTAATTTATTGTCTTTGGCGCTTATGGCATTCGTATTCTGGTACAGTTTTCAGTGGGAAACCCAAGACGAGCACTCCTTAAGCAAGGAGGTGGAACATGTTTTTTTGGAGGAACCCGTAAGTCAAGTTGAGTCTCAACGATCCGGAAAAGCATTTATCCCAAATATAGACATAAGAGACGAAGTGTGAGAGACGGAAAAAAGAGACTAGAAGATTGCATGAAACTCTTCAATAACTTGTTATTGACTTATATAATCACTTTGAGGCGCTCTCCTTGGTTGCTTTGGGTCCATCTTCTCAAAAGTGTTCAAATGTTTTCTTGTATATCCTCTTGTTGTCAAAGTCTACTGTGATGCGGAAGGATACAGAAGAAGAAGAAAAAGAAGAAGAAGAGAATTTTAACGTCGTCCGAAACTATCTTTTGAGAGAGAGAGAGAGAGAGAGAGAGAGAGAGAGAGAGATGAAATGCTAATATACGTTTTCAAGAGGCCAAAGTGACCTATGAGACCAAAAAGTTACAATTGGTGAATCTGATACAATGAGTATAGAAAGTACAAAGAATTGAAAAACTAAAACTGAAATGAAAACGATGGGGAGGGGTGATGGGATTAGGGTTGATATAATGGGTTAGCTAATACAAAGCTAATAAAAAGATAAATATAAGTCACTAGTGATACAAATGAGATACAAATCATCAGAGGTAGGCAGACAGAGCCTCCCCCCCCCCCCCTGCCCCCCCTCCCCTTCCTCGGCTACCCCTCCTTTGTGGTCGTGGACGCCTAGATTTGCCTAGCTCAATGGCTCGATCAATCGGCGTACCTCTGATGGGTGGGATTTGAGATTTGTTGTGTTGACCGCTCCTCAGGGTGAAAAAAGTCTGTGATCTCTCTCTGAGACTAGCTCTCCCGTGATGTCCTCAACAAGCTCTCTCTATGTTTGCGCAACTCTAGTAGGAAAAAATCCAAGACATCTATGATCCTCGCATTTCATAACTCTAGAAAATGGTCCAAAACTCTCATTAAATAGACACTAGAAGCAGGCTTGTATCTCAATAGTACATTGGGTAGTGACGTGTAGTGCAGCTTTGTCTCTGGCTCTAGGCGACATTAATGACATATCCTAGCCTCTGTTGGTACCCTATACAAAAGAATCCAAGATTTCTCAAGCAATCGGATTTCTTAAGGATAATGCTATGCAGTGGTGAAGTTCAATCGCAACACAACCGCATGCTCCACGGACATGGGAAGCTTTCAAGACAAAATTTTGGATGCAATTACACGACTTCCCTTTTCAAATTCAAGGTCCTGTCAAAATGGGGCAACATGAAAATGCTTGCCACAAACACTATGGAAGACTATAACTAAAGGTTTTCGAATGTCTATCTTTCGGTGTCTTTCTTCAAGTTGATGCCCTTGCAGGACTACTACGCTCATACACTGTTGGATTGCCATCATCCTTACAAGAATATTTTCTCTCCAAACAAGTCTCAACCATGCAAGAGCTTATGGACCATGTAGTGATCGTATACAAGCTTCTGAAAGGAAATTTAGGGTTTACCACAGAACAAATTCCGGCAAGAAACGAGAATCCTCGATCATACGCACTACTCCTTGAGATTCTTGTGAAGTCAAAGGCCTTGTTTGATGCCTCAACAATGTGATACTTTGCTACAAGAAATCCTATGTTTTGGATGCATTCAATCATGGCTTAATTATTTTAGTTGTCCCGTACGGACTGACAAACCGTCAAGGTCGCTGGTCAACGGGCAGTGCATCCTGGCCCTTCATCAACTGTCAATTCTGGAGCGGAATCTTTGCTGCAGCCGACGGATTGACGACAGGTCAGCAGCTGTAATAATCGAACTGCATCTCTCAATCATTGCGAATGATTGCCAGCCCCGTCAGCAGTTGTAATTAATGGATCAAGCTCTTTTCAATGATTGCCACTGATTTTAAGCCACATCAGCACCCATAATTCACCCCTATCCCCATCACCCTCATCAACGCGTGTTCTCTGCTGAACTGTACCTCTACTTCTCTTGTTGTAGGTTTTTACCCGACATGCAAGGCGAATTCTCAGGTGCAGCAGCAGCCCGGCTAGAACATCGACTGTGTAACATGCGACGATCATGGCCCGCCTCCCAGCAACCCTTGACGGGCGAGAATGGACACTTAGTGTCCATTCTCTCATAATACCTACTCCCCCATCAAAGCTGACGCCTGCGTCGACTCTCTCTCTCTCTCTCTTTATGTGTGTGTGTGCGCGCGCGCGCGCGCCAAACGCTCAGCCAAACCCTAAGACGTTTCTGTGCGAACCCTGTCTCCCCTTGGTGAGGCCCGTCCTGTGGGGGGGGGTGTCAAGTAACGAGCCCTACCCAATCCGCAGAACTTGCTACCTTACCCTTGCGTGAGTTACTCGCCACCAGCGGTGCTCAAGGTGCCTCATGCTCGCAGCGCATCATCTGCCGATTGTCGACTGCCGAGTTTTCACAGAGCTTAACTTACATAAGCTTTTAAACCTTACACCTTTTCACTTTAAGCCTTTGATCTCACCAGTGTCAAATAGTTGGACAATGTTTCAAGTTAAATGGGCATTCTCAAGTATCACAACCTTTGAGAAGATGTTAACAGTTTGGCACCGATGCCTTCCTTTGGAACTCCCACTTCACGGAAGAGCTTTCTTGTGGTGGCAGCAGCACCAAGGAAGGACCCCATCGCCCGCCAAGAAGCAAGGATCAAATCCTTGAGGCTCAAATCTAGGAACTCATCAAGGAGGAATGAGGGACTCAAACAACATTGAAGAGGGGAAATGGGAACACACCCGGGACACACACATGCCTCTCTATAGCCCAGAGTACTCACAACACCCCCATCCAGTAGAAATCCCCATCCACTACAAATCACCATAAGAACTTCACACTTTTGCAAGCAAACCATAGCTTGCACACATACCAACGCACACACGCTTTGCACAATCACCAGACATGTCATAAAATTTAATATCTAACTAACCCAAATCATTTTCTCATATTAAAATGTTCACTTAATGTGGGAGAATAAAAGGGAACAAGAGTTAGAATATTGACATGTGCTTATGGATCTACCTCAGCACGGGACCAAAATCAATGGGTCCAAATGAGAGATGGTTTGTCAATGAGCAATGCTAGCTAATAGAGCTTGAAATACCTTAGGGTTAGATTCATTAAAGACATCCAAAGGTTAGTGTTAAAAGTCCTTAGACCTAGGACCTTAGGCAAGCTAGGCCTGTGCTTCAGGTGGGAACTTGGCCCAAGGTTGAGGTGCTTGTCGTGCTTGCTGACTAAGGTGCTCGAGGTGCTGGTTGTGCTTGCCGGCTAAGGTGCTTGTCCTGCTTGATGATTAAGGTGCTTGAGATGCTTAAGGTACTTGAGGGCTAAGGTGCTTGGGGTACTTGAAGTCAAAGCAAGGCCCTACAAAAGAGGGGGCGAGCCATGAGAGTAGGGGATGGGGTTGAGTGACCACTCCTCATCCAAAGGGCACCTCTTACTCAAAGAGGCAAAAGGGACACATGTGCCCTGATGGTGTGCCTAAAGCCTATTGGTTGACCCTTAGAGAGGTCCAATGAGAATTTAGGTAATTCAGTTAATTGTTTAAAAATTTACAAGTCCTCTCTCTCTAAAGGAAAAGGAGGACCCTTGTCCAAGGACTACCTCTATTGCTAGTTGTGACCAAAGCTTGTGATTGACTAGGCTTGGGAGATCAAATGAGATTCAATCAAGGGAAAAAAGTGAAGGAGTACGAGCGGAAGTGCGACGCGAGAGAGAGTGCGAGAAGAAGAGCACTACGATATGGTGAACTCGCTCTACTGTAATGTGTAGAGCATAGTGAGTTCTTATTAGGATTTTACAAAAGAATATGTGTACATACCTGGCGGCCCGCCCACTTACCTGGGCGACCACATTGGGCTTTATACCCCAACAACCTCCCACTTAAAGTCCAATGTGGTACTTTAAGTGTGAGAGAAGCTACTATACAAGCTAATATACAAGAGATGTAGAGAAGTGATGTACTACCCTACACCTAACTGCTTGCGAAAATGCGCAAAGCTCTCTGAGGAAAGTCCTTTTGTAAGTAGATCAACAGGATTTTCTGTGGTGTGAACTTTGACAAGCTGAAGTTGCTTATCCTCGAGCATTTCCCTGATGAAATGATACTTCACATCCACATGCTTTGTCTTTGAGTGATAAACTGGATTGCGAGCCAATTGTATAGCACTTTGACTATCACAATATAACACAGGCATCTCTTCTTTGATTCCCAAATCTGTTACTAGTCGATTAAGCCAAATTGATTCTTTGCATGCCTCTGATGCTGCAACATATTCAGCCTCTGTAGTAGACTGAATAACACAATCTTGTAATCTAGAACGCCATGATACTGCTCCACCAGCCAATGTAAAGACATACCCTGACGTAGACCTTCGGTTGTCTAAGTCACCTGCATAATCTGAGTATGTAAAACCCTTTACACTTAGCTCCTGACTCCCATAGCATATACGCATACTCTTTGTAGCTTTCAGGTATCTCAATATTCCTTTCACTGCCTCCCAATGTTTCTTGCCTGGGTTTGACATGTATCGACTTACTACTCCCACTGCAAATGCAATGTCTGGGCGAGTAGCAATCATTGCATACATCAAACTACCCACTGCAGACGCATATGGAATCTTATCCATTTCAGCCTGTTCTTCCTCAGACACAGGACAATCTTGTTCGCTAAGTTTCACATATGGTGGCAATGGAACACTCAGTGCCTTTCCCTTCTCCATATTGAAATGTTGCAAAACCTTGTCAATATACTCTGTTTGAGATAACCAAATCAACTTCTTTGATCTGTCTCTCTCAATGCACATACCAAGTATATGACTTGCCTCACCCATGTCTTTCATGTCAAACGATTTTGCCATCTTTGACTTCAAAGCTGAAATTTCTTCCAAGTGCTTGCCAGCAATCAACATGTCATCCACATACAAAATAAGGATCAGCCAACTACCATCCTTAGCCTTCTTTGTATATAGATAGTGATCGAACTCACTACGTTTGTAGCCTTGAGAAAGCCTAAACTTGTGGAATTTATGGTACCATGCCCTCGGTGATTGTTTTAAGCCATAAAGACTCTTTAACAACTGGCATACCCAATCTTCCTTGCCTTTCTCAACAAACCCTTCTGGCTGCTGCATGTAAATTTCCACATCTAAATCACCATGCAAGAACGCTGTCTTGACATCCATTTGGTGCAACACCAAATCTAATATGGCAACCAATGCAAGAAAGCATCTCAATGTAGTCATCTTGACCACCGGAGAGAAGACTTCATCAAAGTCAATGCCTTGTTCTTGCTTAAAGCCCTTGGCAACAAACCTTGCTTTGTACTTTGGCTGACTATCATGAGCGGTGATCTTATACCTGTAAACCCATTTACAAGGTAGAGCCTTTTTGCCCTGTGGTAATTTAACTAGCTTCCATGTCTTGTTTTTATGCAGAGCTGTCATCTCTGACTGCATGGCCAATTTGCCAATTCCCGGAGTCCTTCATTTGCCTTGCTTCCTTGTAACATGAAGGCTCATTGCAATCAGTCAACATGACATAGTTCATAGATGGAACAAACCTATCAGGAGGTCGCGTGACACGTCCATATCTACGCACAATAGGTGGCTCAGGCTCAGCCACAACCTGTGGTTCCACTCTATCCTGTCCTTGCTCCTCTTGAGCCTTGACATTTTGTCTTGCACGTGCAGGTCCATCTTGTTGGAAGACAACTCTTCTAATCTCCTCAACCCTCTCTGGTTTAGAATGATATTTGGATTCCTTAAAGTGAACATCATTGCTGTGGACAACCTTTCTGGATTCGGGATCCCAAAGTCTGTACCCCATCTCACCAGAATTACCATAGCCTAGAAAGATGCACTTTCTACTCTTTGGCTCAAGTTTGTTCCTAAATTCTTTTGGAACGTGAGTATATGCCTCACAGCCAAAGACTCTGAGATGCTTGTATGAGGGCATTTTGCCTGACCATACCATCTCTGGCACTGAATCCTTCTGCAAAACCTTGCTAGGAGATCTATTTACAAGATGGACAACTGTTGATACAGCTTCAGCCCAAAACCCATTTGGCAGCTGTGCATTAGACAACATACTTCTGACCTTCTCTTGTATGGTCCTATTCATCCTCTCAACAACACCATTTTGAGGAGGATTGTAAGGAGCAGTAAGTTCACGTTTTATACCTTTTGACTCACGAAAGTCCTGAAAGGCCTTTGAAACATACTCTCCACCATTGTTAGTGTGTAAGCATTTAAGCTTCTTGCCACTCTGATTCTCCACAAGTGTCACAAACGTTTTGAAAACACTAAACGCTTCATCCTTGTGCTTGAGAAAGTAAACCCATACTTTCCTCGAGTAATCATCTATAAATGTCATAAAGTAAGAAGCTCCCCCTAGAGATAGGTTAGGCATAGGTCCACACAAATCACTATGAACAAGTGCCAACTGTGTATCTCTTCTATTGCTTCTATGCTTATGTGGTTGCTGTGTTTGCTTACCATATAGACAATGTTCACAGAATTCAAAATCATTAAATGAAAAGCCAGGCAAATAACCAGAACGAGACAAGATTTCCATTCCCTTCTTGGACATATGTCCTAACCGGCTATGCCACAAAGAAACGTTCGGCTGCTCGGTTACATTGATTACATTTTTAGAGACATTTGATACATAAATCATGTAAAGTCCTCCAGACTTTACTCCATGTGCTACTGTCATAGAACCCTTGGATATCTTCCACATGTTCTGTCCAAAAGTGGTGACGTAGCCAGCATCATCAAGTAAACCTGTGCTGATCAAGCTCTTGGTAATTGCGGGAACATGTCTCACATTCTTTAGCGTGAAAGAAGAGCCATTCTGAAACTTCAATTGAACATCTCCAACACCTAAGATCTCACATGTCTGCCCATTGCCTAGCCGAACATGATCTTTAGTGGTCACATAAGAGGTAAACCACTCCTTGTTTGGAGACACATGAAGTGATGTCCCTGAGTCTATAATCCAGTCACTCAGTGCATTTCCATCAGATGCTGTAAGAAGAGCTGAGTCCATTGTATTCTTCAAGAAGTAGATGTCTCTTGACACTAGACTGTCATCCTCTGCAACAGTGTTTGTCACATTTATTTCTTGAATCTTCACTGAGGACTTGTTCTTCTCACCATGGTCTTCAACTTTCTCTTTGCCTTTTTCTACTTTCCATTCTCTGCAGTCTCTTTTCATGTGACCCTTCTTGCCACAATGGTAGCATTCTATGTCACTCTTGCCTTTAGCATTGCGGGACTTGCTACGAGACTGATTCCTCTTTCCACCTTTGTACTTTTCTTTGGTCCTTCCCCTGACAACTAAGGCTGTTCCTTTGCCTTTGTCCATTGTCTTTCTATTGGTTTCTTCAGTAAGCAGACTTTCTTCTACACCTGCTATGTTCAAACCATCTGGAGGTGCATAATTACTCAAAGCTGTGCGAAAAGTGTCCCAACTTTCCGGCAATGTCATCAACAGGAACATAGCTCTAACAGGTTCATCAAACTTGACACCTTGAGCTGACAACTGACTATAGATTGTGTTGAATTCATTCAGATGATTGGACATAGGTGTCCCTTCTTTCATCTTCAAGTCAACAAGCTTCTTAAGCCAATATACCTGTGAAGCTGCACTCTGCTTCTCATAAAGATCACTCAGCTTTAACCATGCTTGATAAGCCGACATCTCGTCTGCTACATTGAAGTAAACGCTTTCTGCCAAAGTCAGCATAATGGTAGAAAGTGCCAATTCATCCATTTCGCTCCATTCATCTTCGTCCATATCTTCTGGTTTTATCCCCTTGAGCTTTATAGGTTTTATCTGCTTCTTTTGTACCAACACGTGCCAAATCTGCTTCTTCCACAATGGGAAATTGGTTCCATCCAGCTTCTTGATATTGTAAAGAGCAGTGTCCTGTGATCCAGCCATAGCTACGCTTCACAGTAGTTTACTTTCCTGGGAAAAATTCAGCAGAGTTTCCCCTGTAAACTGACCTCTGAACCAATATCAACCTGTCAAATGAACCAAGAAAGCTTCAGATTCTGCATAAATTTTGGCAGAGTCTCCTTTGTAAAATGGCTCTGGTGTATTAAAAAACAGACCAAAAAACAGCTCAAAAAACCACTGTCTCTCTAACACTGTAAGCTTTGGGTAAACCTGTCCTGCACCTGTACTGTCTCTGACTGTCGTGTCACTGTCCTGTCACTGTCCTGTAAGCATAGACTGCGACAATGCCTCAACGGCAGTAAAGCAAGATGCAATCCCAACTGTCTAACTCACAGTCAATACATCCTAGCTGCCTGTCTAAGGGTGCTCGAGGGATTGCACTTCCTGTCAAAAAGACTATTAAGACACACCAAATGCCAACCCTCTTCATATCACAAATTTTCAAACACAATGGATTGCGAATATCCATCTTGTCAGATAGGGATCATAGAATGATCAGTAACTTTTGGAAGGGTCTCTTTGAAAATCTAGGAACAAGATTGATTTTCTCTTCGGCCTATCACCCACAAATGGATGGCCAAAGTGAGATAGCCAATCTTACAATTCTTGATCTACTAAAGGCTTATATTACAGAAGTAGATCAATGCTCACAATAGGAGAAGTACTTACCCCTTGTAGAGTATGCATACAATAATACTGTCCATACTACTAAGGGAAAGGCACCTTTTGAGATCATAAAGGGAAGACCAAAAAATCCCTTGCTAATTAAAGTACATGGGAAGGTCTTTGCTACCAATGAGTATAGCCATGACCTACAAGAATCTTTCCAAAAGATCAAGGAGGCTATATCCGTCTCTCAACAAAGGCAAAAACCTGTTGTTGATAGGCACAAAAGGGCCTTAACGTTCAAAGAAAATGATTGGGTCTTCCTCAAGTTTCCCAAGGCTCGATTGAGACAAACGACGGGCAAAAATCCTACGGGCCATCAAAAGTATTATGCTAAACTAGCAAAAAGATACTATGGTCCCTTTCAAATTTTGAAGCCAATCAATGACAGGGCTTATAAACTCAAGTGTCCTGACCATTGGCTCATACACAATTCTTTTCGTGTGAGCCTACTCAAGCCTTACAAAGGAGAGCCACCAGCAAACCAATTATTGAAGACCCCCCAGAAATCAAAGATCAAGAAGAGATGCTACAACCCGAAGCTATCCTTCAACATGAAGAAAAGGTACTACAACATGGTAAGATTAACCGATGGTATCTTACTAAGTTTAAAAATTATCCTTTTGAAGATGCTAGATGGATGCAAGGAATACAACTTAAGGATAGTATGAACCTTGTCAATGCTTACAAAATGATCAATGTTTTTGTGTTATAAGATAATTCTTTTTTTATTGTGCACAAATTTAAGTAGTATGCATGCTTAGAATCATGTTTGTGATGACGACGTCTCTCAAACACCAAGTAGAATATGTCACTCTACTTCGGGAGAATGAAATGGACTCAAGAGCAGACATGCTTATGGCAGCTAAGTCTCCCAAGTTCCAAATGGATTAGTCAACCATCTTGGAATGATGTCATAGGATAAAAAGGGATCCTCTACCCACCAAGAAACATAGACTAATGAATAAGGCTTTCTTTCCTCTACCTCATAGTCGAGGACGACTATGATTTCAAGAGAGAGGTAATGTCATAAAATCTAATATCTAGCTAACCCAAATGATTTTCTCATATTAAACTGATCACTTAATGTGGGAGAATAAATGGGAACAAGAGTTAGAATATAGACATGTGCTTATGGATCTATCTCAGCACGAGACCAAAGTCAAAGGGTCCAAATGAGAGATGGTCTGTCAAAGAGCAATGCTAGCTAATGGAGCTTGAAAGACCTTAGAATTAGCTTCATTATATACCTCCAAAGGTTATTGTTAAAAGTCCTTGGACCTAGGACCTTAGGCAAGCTAGAGATTCTTCTTGAGGTGGCAACCCAGCCCAAGCTTGAGGTGCTTGTTGTGCTTGCTGACTAAGGTGCTTGAGGTGCTTATCGTGCTTGTTGACTAAGGTGCTTAAGGTGCTTGTCATGTTTGATGATTAAGGTGATATTGCGGGAGCGAATCACACTACCTATAAAGTGCATGCAACACAATCTAGATCAACGTAATACAATCAAGGACACAAATGTCACACCACCCATAAAGTGCATGCAACACAACCTAGATCAACATAATGTCAATCAATGACATAGATGACACGATAGGAGCACCGAGGAAATCTCTTTACCTTGTTAGGCTGAGACCATCCCACACATACAACACTCTGGAAGGGTAACTAAACCACAATCTAGAATCTCACCGCTCTCAACTACACCACTCAACCCGCACATACACAAACGGAAGGAAACTCACTAAATCATACTAGAATCGCGCGAAACTTAAGGAACACCGTGCCTCACTAGGATACATCTGTCCCAAAGGCTATATACTCAAAACCCTCACTCTAAACCCATCTGCAAAAACGTGTATGAAGACATAGCCAGATTTTGAAAGTGCCCGAAATTGAAATCTACGAGTACTTATGCGTAGCTTATGTTGCCACGATTCTAATGAATACTTGTAGGCAAAATCAGACATTGTTTGATACACTTACGACCATGAATAGCTCGTAGATGCGTCAGCGGTGTGCTCCGTTCCGCATGGAATGCTTCGCGTTGTCGTGTAGTTCTCACCAAGCCTAGCGCAATGGTGAAGTCGAATCTCCAATGTGATAAGCGAGCGGGGAGTAGCACTAGGATGAAGCTCTCTCTCTCTCTCTCTCTTTCTCTCTCTCACACAGTTAATAGCATCTTAAAACTTGGATTATGATAAAGTTCTCTTTACAAAATGACCTAGGTACCTTATATACTAAGGCTACCACATAGGTTATACCTAAAATAGAGTTCAGATGGTTAAATAGCTTTGTATGTACAATCTGGAAGTGCCATTGCACCCCGGCTTTTGCAACTATACTAGCTACTTATTAAAAATGATGTTTCTAGGCATAATCCGTAGCATTTCATAACTCTCAAAAAATAAGACTTTGTTGAGTTATGTCGTGTTGTTGACCCAGCGGTCAACACTCCCCCCCTCCGAATTGATGTCGTCCTTGACATAACTTGGTTGTCGATGTCGGTGCGCTCTTTGTTGTCGCTTTGATGATGTAAAGAAAGTATAGGCTGTAGCCTTTGCATAAGCTTGTCATGTTTGTTCAATTGGATGTCCATAATCTTCACATGATTCAAGAAAATCATATTGATGACAAACATCTGCCAATTTTGTGTCGTTCTCATTTTCAGAAACAACTTCTACAATCTGTAGAATTGAATGATTGGCTTTCAGATCTTGTGAGCCAATGGAAACTTTGTAAGGATTTGTAGAAATTGTGTGGCTAAACCTTCAACTTCATTTGGTCAAGTTGCACTGCAATACCAAGTCTGTCTGTTAGGCCTACCCAACTATGCTAGAAGTTGTGATCCTACTACAATAGTGGAATCAAACTCTTCTAATGGGGTTCTTGTCACATCTTTGTAACTATGGTCCTTAAGATTTATTCTTCTTGTTGTTTCCATATGTCTCAGGTAGATATGGTCATAACCCCAATCCTAGACCATTTTCAATTGTTGCATGAATGGTCTTCCTAGAATGATGTCATAGTTGTTCTTCTTGCCAAAGTCAACAATAGCAAAGGTTTTCTCATATTCAATGCCACAAGAAGTAACAAATGCTTTTTCTAGCAGCCCTATGGGCCTTTCCATGTGTTCATCTGTAAGATGCAGTTTCATCCTTGTAGCCCTCACTGCTGGTTTTTCCCATTTTTTCTAGACCTCTTTTGTTGTGATGGCAACACCAGCTCCGCTGTCAAGGATTGCCATGGTTTTTACACCTTAGAATTCCACAGAAAGAGTGGTGTTCCCATCTTCTTCCTCATAGTACTTGCCTACCTTGTTTAGTGGCATTGACCAAGTGTTTAGCTGAGGCATTTCCAGCTCTTTGATCCCTTCCTCAATTTGAGTCATTGGTTTTTTAACACCAAATTTCTCTAGGAATTTTTCCCACATTAGCCCACATGTTTGGTCGTATTTTGAGAAACTCGGCTAATGTTATCGTAAAATTGACTGGTGTCGATAGAATGTCTATCAATCCTTTTGAATCAATGACCTTGTTGGAAGACAGTCTCTGTGATGGGACTGCAAAAACCTCTTACTTGGCCTCGTACTCGCCTGTGTAGGACAGTAGTGTTCTTAGCAAATGGGGTTGGCTGTCCATAAATTGTATAGATCCTTTGTCTCCTCAATACGATTCCACTTCTAGATTCATTTGAGATCCAACCTTAAATTCCTCCATTGGTGGAAGAGACACTCCTCTTCCATCACCGGTTTGGTCTACTCGTCTGCTTATCTCACTTGCTTCATTGGCCTCTCTGACTTGTTTCCACAATTTGTCAAGACCATCTATCTCTTTACAGCTGTCAGGTATAGCTATGTGAAATCCCTCTAAAGGGCTATCGATAGTATTCAACACTATCCTTGGTTCTGATGCAGGGTTCTTGAGATTTGGTTCATGCTCGTGACTAGAATCTGGCTCTTTTTGTTCCTAGCTTGGCTAGATTACTGGTGTAGGTGGGACAAAGATCACAACCTCAGTTTTTCCAACTGGTGGTTCTAGTAAAGCTTGAGCTGTTTTAATCATTTTCTGGCACATTTAGTTCTACATATAGATATGTCATCCACCTCTGTTCTTGGATCTGGTTGTTTTTAGATCGTGCTTCATAGACTTTCAAGAGGGCATCTAATGGCTCATTAACCTTTTCTACCAATACCAATCTTCCCGAACTAGGACTTCTTGGTTTCTCCTCTGTGGATGGTTCTTCTGGAGGTTGAGACGTTTGCGTAAGAGAAGGTGCAACAATTTCCTCATGTTATCTTATCTTCTCTTTAGCTTGGGTAAGCTTCTCAAATAGGGATTTTTGCTCTTGTTCCCTACGTGATTTCATCCTAGCCTTTCTAGCTTTCCAACTCTTGGTTTTTTGACTAGGTGTGTTGGTTTTTAGCTCACCCGTCTCTGGACTTGCATCAATTTCCTGTTTCTTTGTCTCTGGGGTCTCAACAGCTTCCTTTTGAGCTTGTGCTCTTGTAACTACTTGAACTGGTACGACGTTTTCATTTTTCAAGCTACTGAATAGCTGAAAAATTCCTGAGACATTCGCTGTGATCTTTCTAACTCAGTTTGGGTTTTTTGGATAGTTGGGGATCAAGTGAATGACACCACAGTCAAGAAACTAGGAATTCAACTTTAGTGATCTCCGTCTAAGGACATTGTTTGACCAAGTGGTTGTCACAGCTTTTGTGACAATCTATCTCTGGTTGAGGAGTTTCTTCTTGCATTCCCTGTTGGCTATAAACAGGCTTTGACCTAGCTAAGCTTCTATTCACAATGAATAGAAATGTCCTTTTGTCCATCTCGTACCTTCTCTCGTCAGGTGAAAATGCAAGAGGTGGAGGTTTTACCGGCCTCACCATTTCATGTGTTTCTCTCATCTTCTATCGCTTTGAAGGGCAATACCCGCTTTGGTTATTTTAGCTGGTACTAGCGCTTGTTTGTTAGATGCTTCCATCATCAACGTATATCTCATGTCTATAGGCATTCTAGCACCTGGCAATTTTCCTAAGATTGGATGTGGCCTTGAAACTCCTATTGGACCTGGCACATTTTCCATAGCGTTTCTAGGTAGGAGTGCTATTGGATTAGGTTGTATATACCTCTCCCTAGCATATTCCATGCCATAGTAACACTCTTCTCTTGTATGGTTTGTTCATTTTCTCTCAATTTTACACCACTTAAGCTCCCTCGGATCAAAATTTACAAGGGGAGCTAACCTCTTGACCATCTCTTTGATAAACTTTTCTTGATCGACAGGTGCCACTGGTTTCTCAATGGACTCATTCATCTATGAATCATTGTGCTGAGAGGACGTGTCGTCCTCTTGACTCTTATGATCATTTTCTTTATATTTCTCACAATTATCCACCAGATAAAGAAATTATTTGATCAATTTGTTTAACGTCAGGCTCCTTATTATATGCAAATCATTTTGAAGACCCGCATGTCTCATTCCCTCGATAAAGATCAACATTAATTGTGCTTGCATAGGAAGTTCAGCTCTTGGATAGAACTTAGCATATCTCTTGATCCATAATGCCGCTTTTCGTATTGATTCATCCTCTTTCTGTTTGAATCTGTGAATTTGCGAGACTGTATTGTGAGCTATGCCTTTGCGCGAGAATTCTTTGATGAATTCCTCAAACAACTCATCTAGAGTCCCAAAATCACATCTTTCCAGTGAGTCGAACCATGTAGCCGCGTCATCTTCCAGAGTCAGTCCAAATCCCGCAAACTGTGTTGCAAAAACTGAAACTTCCTCTGCTCTAATTACTCTTCTGAAAGCTGCTACATGATCTCTCAAATCTTTATCTCCGTCATATTTCCTGTTTACCCATTTTTGGATTTGGGATGGTCTAACTCGCCAATTGTCTACAAGTCTAACCATAGACTCTCCCAATCCTTCTCTCGCTTTAGGTCTTCTACTATGCTTAATTAACAAGTCTAACCATAGACTCTCCCAATCCTTCTCTCGCTTCAAGTCTTCTACTATGCTTACGTTCTTCTTTGAAGGGATTAGTCATTCTGTTGGAGAATGGTCCTTGAGAAGGCATGTCTGCCATCTCTGTGATCGCTTCATCTCTCGTTATCACTCTAGAAGGGAATCCAGGTGGCTCTTTTTTTGGAATTCTCGTGTTTGGCGGAGGTATCTGTGGTCCTTCATTGACCAAATATCCTCCTATTCATAATGCAGTCCATAGATTTGTGCTTTCTATAGCTCCTCTCGTCCATACTTGTCAACAACTATAGACTTCCATTGAAAGTCGACTCCATATGTATAGACATATAAGAGCTTGTAATTTGTCGTCTTCGGGGTATGGCTCTGAGCACCTATATAGGTTGATCTCACTGTCATCAATATATCTATATACTCCTTCACTCTTATGATCTCTTATCCAAACTCTTTCAACAAGCTTGGTCTTTATCAATTGCAAGTTTGGAAGATCCATTGTGGGTAGATGCTTTTCTACTGCTGGGATCCCGAAGCTTATGTAAGCTGAGTTTGACTCTAAACAAAACACTATCTCTAGGATTTATAGTTCTACCTTGATGTAAGAAGACTTGGACCAATGTGTTCAAGTGCTTTGGTTAGGGAAAAGTCGAAACTATGTCCAAAACCGCGATCGTTTTCCCACAATTCTCTCAAACTATTAGTTTTAGACACCTACAACTTTCGGATGAATTTTGAGGCCTTAAACAATGTTTTTTTGGACATTGTTTAGGGATGACAATAAATCTTGTAGATCTACTCTAGGGCTTCGTTTTGATAAAAATAGTTTTTGAATCTGATATCTGTAGCTCAAGTTATCGCCAAAACAGTCAATCTGTGCCTGTAGACTTCATATGCGTATGATGTCCATTGGCTCAGAATTGCTCCAAAATTTAACTGTAGACTCTCCTTGATGTACTCTATCAACTGTCAGTCTCAGTTTGTGATTCTGACACTTTTAGATAGGTCTATCCGTCCTTTTTCTGTTAGGTTTCCTGTAACTTCTCGGGAAAATTAATAAAGCCAAAAGTGATCCAATTTGAATGAAACTTGGTCTCTAGGCTTATTTTATGATGGCAAACACTTTTGTAAACTCATATGCAAGTTTTGACTTCTAATTTGGCACTTGAGACATCATACATGTATGATATCTTTTGTGGCAGAATGAAGTGACTTTTGTTTCAGACACTCTTTATCACTCAAGCAGCTCTCAACAACTTTCAAAATTCAATTTGAACACTTTTTGTGCAAGTTATAATCAATATAAGCATGAACCTTGTTCGATTTTTGTCTTTTGGCGTTTGCAAGCTCAATTGTGCTCCAAATTCAATGAAATTTTGGCTAGGGTCTTCTTTTATGGTCTAGGACACTAGGGTATACTCAAATGTCTAATTTGACCCAAATCTGGCCTCTAAGACATCATACACATATGATATCTTTTTGCTCAGATTTCACTTAGATTTCTACCCAAGGTACTCCTTGATGCATACAACAAGAATATGTGATCACAACAAATTTCGGATAACAAAATTGTTCAAATCACTACTTCTTTTATCTTTACCTTCTTGTATATGTAAAGATCTATTTAAATAAAAAAGTATGTGTCCAAATGAGATGAAATTTTGCAAGCAAGCTTAACACATCACTCCCAAACCCCTATGTGGTCAAAAGTGCAATTTGACTGTCAGATCTGTCCTTGAGACATCATACGCATATGATGTCTATGTGCTCAGAATTGGCCCAAATTTGGTATGTAAGCTTTTCTTGTGATGCTTAACACCTTGGTATGCTCAGATTTCAAGTTTGGTCCCTAAAAGTGTCCTTTAGACATTATACACGTATGATGTCTAATTGTTCAATTTGAAGCGAATTTCACTCCAGAGGTTCCTCACTACACTGGCAACCCACAACTAGTTTTGGAATTGAATTTGACCACTTTTTGTGCCAGATATGATCAATTCAAGCCTTTACTTTGCCTAGATGTGTCTTGTGGTCTTTGCAAGTCCTAAAATGCTTCAAATTCAATGAAATTTGGCTTATATGCTTCCTAAATGTTGTAGATCACAAGGGTGCACTCACTTGTAACTTTTGACCTCAGATATGGCCTCTAAGATGTCGTATGCATATGATGTCCAAGTGGTCAGAATTCAGTTCTGTTTCTACCGCATTTTCCCCTTGGTGTGTACAACAAGAACATGTGTTGACAACAAATCTTGGAACTAAAAAATGCACAAAATCACCACTTTTGACAAGGAAATTCCCTGAAAGAGTAAAATCCCCCCAATTTTCAATTTATAAGCCCAATTGATATGAAATTGGTGTATGTGCTTTACACAACATGCAAAAGATGGGTATCATGTTAAAAGTTCATTTTTGCTACCAGAATCACCCCTCAGACATCATACGCATATGATGTATGCTAATAAATTTTTGGACAGAATTCATTCTCAAGCACTGGTTTTCAAGCACTTCTACCAATTTTCATGCAAAAAAGTGCTCAGAATCACAAGTTTTTTCCCTCCGTTTTTGTCATTCTGTCTTTTGTCTTTTGGGTGTCAAGAGTTGGTCCAAACTCTAGTCTCAATGTGTACTTATTATAAAACCCCCCTTTTGAACACTCTGGTGCAGTCAAGTTTTTCAAATGTGGTCTCCAAATTTCCCTTGAGACATCATACGCGTATGTCCAAGTTTACAGAATAACAATTTTTGTACACAGAACTCTTGCACATGCTCTCTTATATGCTCAACACCAATTAGTCATGCAAATATATATATAAAAAAGCTGTTTATTGCATTTTTCCTCAAAAGAAGACTTTTCAGAGATCATGAATGCAAACAAGCACTGTAGCAAATAAATCAGTGATGAATAGCTCTAGATCAAAATAAGATCACTTACCTACAGATACTCCTACACATTATATGGGGTTTTGCATCTATGAGTAGAAAAGGGCTTCAATGCCACACACGGACTAGCAAACACTTTTATCACCTCACAAATCACTCGACCACCAACAACTACTCTAATCTACAAATCCTAACTAGATCTACCTAGTCGCAGATCCTCGGCAAGACACATGCTTCCTGGCTATCCACTTGATCTCGAAATAACCTCTTCCGGATCCACTTAAGAAAAATGCTTTCTTTAGCCTAAACTAAAGCAAACAACCATCACACGAGTGCCAGTAGGAATACGTACCTAAGTCCTTGTGTCCCCGGAAGTGGCGCCAATGTTGCGGGAGCGAATCACACCACCCATAAAGTGCATGCAACACAACCTAGATCAACATAATGTCAATCGAGAACACATATGAGATAGGCACACGGAGGTAATCTCTTTAGCTTGTCAGGCTGAGACCATCCCACACATACAACACTCTGGAAGGCTAACTAAACCACAATCTAGAATCTCACTGCTCTCAACTACACCACTCGACCCGCATACACACAAACGGAAGGAAGCTCACTAAATCATTCCAGAATTACAAAAAACTTAAGGAACACCATCCCCTCACTAGGATACATATGTCCCAAAGCCTCTACACTCAAAACCCTCACTCTAGACCCATTTACAGAAAACACGTATGAAGACAGAGCCAGATTTTGGAAGTGCCCAAAATTGAAATCTATGAGTACCTATGCGTAGCTTATGTTGCCACTATTTTAATGACTATTTGTAGGCAGAAAATAGACATCATTTGATACACTTACGACCACGAACAGCTCGTAAATGTGCCAATGGCGTGCTCCGTTCCGTGTGGAATGCTTGGTGTTCTCACGTAAATCTCACCGAGTGTAGCACAATGGTGCAATACGATCTCTAATGTGATAAACGAGCGGGGAGTAGCGTCAAGATGAAGCTCACACTCTCTCTCTCTTCCTCTCTCTCACATAGCCAACGACAGCTTAAAATTTAGATTATGATGAAGTTCTCTTTACAAAATGACCTAGGTACCTTATATACTAAGGCTACCATAGGTTAAACCTAAAAGAGAGTTCAAGGGGTAAAATAGCTTTGTAAGTCCAATCTAGAAGTGCCATTGCACCCGGGCTTTTGCAACTAGACTAGAGTGAAGCTATGTCCCCAATAGTCTCATGTCATAAGATGCATTTGAGGTTCATTTGGAAGGAGGCTTGTGTGATTTTTGTATGCAACATGACAATGCAAAACACATCACAATGGCGACCATCTTGAGGCAAGATAAAAATCAACCATGGTTTCATGTTATATCACATGATATTCTCCATGAATTTACTAACTCACAATAGACATAGCTATCCCCTTACAATCCACAACAGTTGCTTAGGGGTCTAGCCTTAGAGATAAAATGTTTCTCCTTATCTACCATGAATCATTAAGAAAACCGACTACAAATAAATACAAACATACACATAAATGCTTTTTGAAAGCTATTTTTGAGCCTTTGTTTTACTTGAATTTCATTTTTATGCTCTCTTTTTGTTGATTATTAGTTTTTGTTTTGACAATCAAATAAAAGGTAGAAGCACTCATTTAAACCAAGTCTAACTCTAGCAATTCTTTGAGTCTCTCCCTCCTTAGAAGTAAAAAGAGACGTATCTTGTTTTTCAATGACTTTGCAATATTGAGCTGATCTTAGTTAATCTTCTCTCCTCTTCAAGCGGCGAGCCTCAACTTGCCTCGGCTATATCTAACACGGGCATGGGAGATGGGATCAAAGGCTCCCATCACTTTTGGGCCCCGACATTAGGCACGCGTTGTAGATCTTGTCATATAAATAAACTCGGGTACTCGAGTTTACAAAAATACCCGAGTTTACTTTTTCTCGCCCCGATACTTTTGCACATCAAAACTCCATGGAAACGTGTACATTCCACAGGTGATGTGCACGGGCGAGATGGGTAGGCTACATGGCCCTCAAACCCCAGGTTGTGGGTTCAATCCCGAGGGGCACGGGGAAGGGGCGAAGTAAACTCGGGTACCCGAGTTTACATTTTTCCCGAGTTTACATTGCCCAAGATCTACGATCCTCAATCATCCCACCGTAGATCCCATCTCCTCCCATGCCCGTGTGAGATATAGGCGAGGCTATGCGGAGCCAATACATGTGCACACAATTCTAGAATCCCTTGAAAAACACCCTTATATATAGATCCTATTGAGGGTCAAAGCCTCTACCTATAGGAAAGAGGTAGACCTACATCAAGGCAGTGCACGTTTATGATGGGTGACAACAAATGGAGAGGGCCCTAGTGTCATAATAATCAATATCTAATTCTCCTAAATGATTTTCTCATATTAAACTGATCATTTAAAGTGGGGAAGTGCCAAGGGAGAAAAAGCTAGAATAATGGTTAAGCTAGCAGACCGGCCACAGTAGGGATCCAAAGGGGGGGCCATCTGCAAAAGAGCCATGTGCAACAATGGGCTAAAAAGACCCTAAGGTTCAGCCCATTAAGACTTCCAAAATGCTAAGGTTCCAAAATTCAAAGGTTGTGTCCAAAGGTCAACCCTAGGGAAAATTGGATGCTTTGTGTGTGCCCCAAAAGTCTTTGCACATCCCTACATGGGAGGGGGCGAGCCCCAAAGGTAGGGGATGAGAGAGAAAGCCACACACACACACAGGCTCCCTTTACACAAAGGGAATGAGGGACACATGTCAGCTCCCTAGGCCAGATGCCCACAAGGTGTGCCCAATTCCTATTGGAAGACCCTTGAAGTGGACCAATGAGAATTAAGCTAGAGTAAATGTAGTTTAATTAATTTAAAAACATTTAATAAAAGAAACCAATGAGAATTAAGTCTCCTAAAAGACTATTGGGCTGTCTCCCAAAGGGTCCAATGAGCATTCAGAAGCCCCATGGCTTGCCTGATTTCTATTGGCCAGGAGACAAAGGGGTCCAATGAGAGTTTAGTTTAATTATTTAATTACCTAAAGCTCTCACAAAAGGGGAAAGGGGGACACATGTCAGAAGGCTATCACTTATGCTGCTTAATACCTATTGGCTTGACTTGGGGAGGTCCAATGAAGCAAAAGCCAGACCAAGTTAGCAGCTAGGGCTCGTCCAAGAGAGAGAGGGGGCTGATTTTTGATTGGTATTGACACACACACACTCACACTTGACCATGTGTGAAGGAAGAATACTCTATCTCCTCCCAAGCTTTAATGGAGAGCTCATCACCTACTCCAAGCTTGTGAGATAGAAGCCTACATCAACACTCTCTTGGCATGTGGATGCAAATCCAACCAAGAGCCAAGCTTCAATGCATGCTCATCTCCTCTACCAAGCTAATTACTAAGCTAAGCTATGCTAATATGAGTGATTATGTGAGGAGATGTACATCTTTCTCGTAAGATACTCCTTCTTCCTCTCAATCTACTCTCATACCCTGCTAGCTCTCACCATCTTCGAAGGTGTGTGAGGTCTTGGGTTTGAGAACGGGGATAATTCAAGTTGTGTTTGATTAAGTGTTTTGCTTGGTGTATGAAGCTTCCATCTTCATTGCACTAGCTAGTCTTGAAGGAACACAAAGAATTGTATTGTACAATGTCTCTCTTGATGGGAGAAACAATAATACAAAGCCTTTTGGAGGGGGGACCGGCTCCATGCAAATCCGGTCCTCAACTGTTGTCAATAGCTTAATTTCTCTCTCTTTTGAAAGTATTGTCGATGCTATCTAACTAGGTGTTATGCTTCTTGTTGCTCTCTCCACCCAAGCACTCTTGTACTTCTCATTAGGAATCTATTCTAATGAAATGCCCACTATGTTCATGCTAATTTCCGCTACACATAAGTTATTAGGCCATTAAATGTTACATTGGTATCAGAGCTCAAGGTTTCTCTTTTCTTGCTCAAGAAGGGAGGTCCTCAAGCTAGCTACAAATGGTTGGTATTATTAATTGCCTGTGAGTAAGTAGAATAGGGAATTTTCAGCCTTGCAGTGCGCCTGCCTTTGTGCAGTTAACGGGGCATCACCGTCGAGAGCTATGGTCTTAATAGTGGAGTCCTACGGGGCTTGCCTACGGCTTAACCACTATTGAGCTATTAGAAGCTTGACAGGAGCCGGTGCTGTTTTGGTGTCGAAAGACCCTCTCTTCTATTCCTTGCAATTAATGGTATTCGAGCCGCGGGTACAGTAGCTTGAGTGCTTTTTCTAAAGGGGTAAAGAGGAGTAGCAACTAGGGCTTGAAGTGCCAAAGTATACCTAAAAAGTTTACACCTAAAAGTTGTTAGAATGACTGACAATAGTAAAGAGAGTGAAATTAATGTTGATAACTTTGATTTTGCTCATGAGCAAGCTACTAATGATGCTTCAATGCTTGTTAACTATCTTGTTTCTAGGCTTCAACAAGCCATGGGCAATCCATCTCTCCAAAGTGAAGTGCAACGGCAGCTCCGTGCTCACGGGATTCTTCAAGCTCATCACCATGACGAGAGAACACCTAGGAAGCCTCCTTGTGAGACTACCAAAAGAGGTCTCTCTCCGATTCGGGAAGAAGAAGAGAATCCATATGAAGGGCTCAAGAATTTACTTCTTGATGATGCATCTCCTTCCCAAAGGAGAACTCAAGAGCCTCCACCGAAGGAACGAGAAAGAAGCGAGTCTCCCGCCACCTCGGCGGAGATGGCTCCACGAAGACGGCGGGCTAAACGCTCTCCATCACCACCAAAGCGGAGAAGACCATCGTATTCTTCTCCTCACCACAATTCAAAGAGGGATGATAAAAAGCAAGAGAAGAAAAAGGCGAGAAAGAGGACACCCTCTTCTCCATCTTCTTCATCCTCTTCCTCTTATGAAAGCTATGGTGAAGACGACAAAGATCAAGACAAGAAAAAGGCGAGAAAGAGGTCACCCTCTTCTCCACCTTCTTCAAATTCTTCACCTTCTGAAGAAAGTGATGGTGCAACTTTTGAACCATCAAAAAGAAGAGGCCATAGGAAATCCTATGCCGCATGGAAGAGGTCGTCCAAGCTGAAGAAATTCAAAGAGGGAGGGAAGAGCATCTCTTTCCTTACCTATGATGGCACCTTCGGTGCTACGGACAAAGTCTTGGCCTTTATCCAGCAATTCGATGCGGCGTTTGGAGATGAGGGCTTCACGGAGTCCTCTAAGCTACGCCATGTAGCTATGCACTTTTAAAAGTCCGCCAGACAATGGTGGTCTAGCCTATGAGCCAATGGTGAAGCTCCACGAACATGGAAGGCTTTAAGAGCTTCCATTATGAAGCAGTTTTTGGCCACCGATGCCAAAGACAAAGTACTCACCGAATGGCGAAGCTTAAAGCTCTCTCCCAATGAATCCATTCACAAATATGTAGACAAGTTTTGGGACCTACAACTCAAAGCCATTGTCTTCAAAAAGTTGGATTTTGGAGAGCAAAAGCAACAATTTTGTGCGGGCTTAACCGAAGAAATGGCGGAGTATGTCAACTCCCAAAGGCCACGTACCATATCGGCGGTAATACACCATACTATGGTGGCCTTTCGAATCAATTTCCAAACGGGGGGTAAAAGAAATAATAAGCCCCCGGAAAACAAGGGTTCCAATGAGCCTAAGGGGAAGGACAATGTCCAAAAGTCTCCTAAGGGCAATTCCAACAAAGCTAAAGAGAAGGGAGTTTACAAAGGAAAGAATAAACTCTCTCCTGAAGAGCTCGAGCGTTATCGTAAGGATAACCGGTGTTTCAAGTGCGGTGAACAAGGGCATGCGTACCGCGCCTGTCCCCAAAAGAACAACCGCCAAGATCCTCCTAGAGCTTTTTTGGTTGAAATCCAAGAGGAGGAGGTTCACCAAACTCACCACAAAGGATCTCCTCTATGCCATGCTTGGGGAAAGGTAAGAGAACATGATGCTTTTATTCTCTTTGACCCTGGTTCTACCCACAATTTCATATCTATGGAGTTAGCCACCAAGCTAGGCATACAATCCTACGAGATGGGAGATATCCTATCCGCAGACAATGCCTTCAAGGGGCAAGAAGCTTCAGTCACTCCCTTAATCGGGAAATTGAGGCTTCATGTCCAAGGCTATGTGGACAAAGAGGACTTCTTTATCTCTCCTCTCAAGCATGAGGATGTAATCCTAGGGGCACCATGGTTTGACCGCCTGGCTGCCGATGTTAAATTTCCTGAAAGGAGAATCTCCTTTAAGTTCAGGGAAAAAGACATGTATATAGATGCTAAGGAGATGGGTAACACCATCCCCATTGTACATACACCAGCTTTCAACAAGTCAATAAAGAGCTCTATTTCGGTGTACATGATTTTTGTTAAAGATTCTCAAAATGAACCTAATGCTTTAGCAAAAGAAAATAAAAGCAACCAAAAGGAATTAGAGTTATCCAATTTTCTCAAGGGGTTTCAAGATGTTTTTATTGACGACATCCCTTGTGAGCTACCTCCTAAACGAGGTAATGATGACCATGCAATTGAACTTCTTCCAGGAAGTTCACCGCCTAACAAACCTCCTTATAGAGTTTCTCAAGCTCAACAAGAGGAGATTATGCGGCAAGTGCATGAGTTAGTTGAGAAGGGCATGGTTAGGCCTAGCTCATCTCCATTTTGCTCACCTGTGCTATTAGTGCAAAAGAAAGACGGCACATATCGTATGTGTGTCGACTATAGAGCACTAAATAGGATCACTATCAAGAATAGGTTTCCCGTTCCACGGGTAGAAGACCTATTTGATAAGCTACAAGGATCGACCTACTTCAATAGGATTGACCTAAAAAGTGGCTATCATCAAATAAGGATAGTTGATCAAGACATTGTAAAGACCGCATTTCGTACTACATTTGGTCTTTACGAATACATTGTCATGCCTTTTGGCTTGACCAATGCACCAGCCACATTCAACCGCTTGATGGAGAAGCTGTTCAGGCCTCATCGAACCTTCACTGGAGTGTTCTTTGATGATATTATCATCTACTCTAATTCATTGGAGGAACACAAGCAACACCTCGAGGTAATATTTCAAGTTTTAAGAGAGAATAAACTTTATGTTAATCGCAAGAAAAGTGAATTTTTCTTGCAAGAGATTCAATATTTAGGTCACATTATCTCTCAAGATGGCATCCAAATGGATCCATCCAAGTTAGAGGTAATAAAAGAATGGCCTAAACCAAGGAATCTTCATGAACTAAGAAGCTTTATAGGTATGTGTGCATACTATAGACGCTTCATAGAAAAGTTCTCACAAATTGCGGGACCATTACATGACCTAACAAAAAAAAGTGTTAGGTATACATGGTCTGCTAAGGAGAACAATGCTTTCGAAAAGCTTATCTCTCAACCTGTGCTTACACTACCGGATCTCTCAAAACCATTTGAGGTCCAATGTGATGCTTGTGGTGATTGTCTTGGGGCTGTTTTGCTCCAAGAAGGGCACACCATAGGCTATGAGAGTCGAAGGCTCGACCCTGTTGAGCAAGCTCTAGGCATATACGAAAAAGAACTCCTTGCAGTTCTACATGCCTTAGACTCATGGAAGCACTATTTATTGGGGATTCCTTTCATTCTGCGAACGGATCACCAAAGTCTTAAGTACTTCATGACGCAGACCAAGCTCTCCGACAAACAAATGAGGTGGGCAAATTTCCTTTCGCAATTTCATTTTCATATTGCTCACATTGCTGGCAAGCATAATCAAGTAGCCGATGCACTCTCAAGACGACCGAGAGTGAATGCGGTTTCCATAGCAACTCACAATGATCTATCTTCAATGATAGATGAGTATGCTATTGATTCCGATTTTAGAGATGTGATTTCAGCCCTTGCATTAGGGAAGAAAGAAGAACCATTTACTTTACAATATGGTTATCTTCTCTATGGCAATAGACTATGCGTTACTACCTCACTACGTGAGAAAGTAAAGTATGAATCTCATGCTCCCCCATATGCGGGGCATAGAGGGATTCAGTCTACCTTAAAAGGAATTGAAACATATTTCTATTGGCCTACCATGAAAGTGAACATACAAGAGTATGTTTCCAAATGTGTGGTATGTCAAAAGACAAAATTTGATAGAGGGAAGCAACCTGGATTGCTTCAACCCTTGCCAATCCCTAATTCACCTTGGGAGAGCATATCCATGGATTTTATCTTTGGATTGCCTAAGTCTATCCATGGGAATACGGGAATATGGACGATAGTAGACAGGTTCAGTAAACAAGCTCATTTTATACCTGTCAAAAAGACTATCAAAGCCCATCAAATGGCAACCCTCTTCATTTCACAAATTTTCAAGTACCATGGCTTGCCAATGTCCATAGTGTCGGATAGAGATCCTAGAATGACCAGTAATTTCTGGAAGGGTCTCTTTGAGAATTTAGGAACAAGGCTAAACTTCTCTTCGGCCTATCATCCACAAACTGATGGTCAAAGTGAAATAGCTAACCTAACCATTCTCGATCTACTAAAAGCCTATGTAACGGAAGTAGATCAAAGATCCCAATGGGAGAAGTACTTTCCCTTAGTAGAGTATGCTTACAATAACACTGTACATACTTCCACAGGAAAAGCACCTTTCGAGGTAATTGAGGGAAGATCAAAAAGTCCCTTGCTAATTAAGGTACATGGGAAGATCTTCGCTGCAGATGAGTATAGCCGAGACCTACAAGAATCTTTCCAAAAGATTAAGGATGCTATCTCTATCTCACAGCAAAGGCAAAAGGCTGCTGCTGACAAGCACAGAAGAGACCAAGCCTTTAAAGAAAACAATTGGGTCTTGTTAAAGTTTCCTAAGGCTCGATTAAGGCACACGACGGGCAAGAATCCTACGGGCCACCAAAAGTACTATGCTAAACTAGCAAAAAGGTACTATGGTCCCTTCCAGATTCTTAGGCCAATCAATGAGATGGCCTATCAACTTAAGTTGCCCAATCATTGGCTCATACACAATGCTTTTCATGTGAGCCTATTAAAGCCTTACAAAGGAGAGCCACCTCAAGAACCAACTATTGAAGACCCACCGGAGATCGAGGACCAAGAGGAGGTGCTGCAGCCCGAGTCCATTCTCCGACATGAAGACAAGGTATTAAGAGGCGGTAAGACTATCCAACGATCTCTTATTAAGTTTAAGAATTATCCTTTTGAAGATGCTAGATGGATGCAAGGCATACAATTAAAGGATAACCTAAACCTTGTCAATGCTTACAATGCTTCCCAAGAGTAAGCAAATGTACAAAATGTTAAAAATGAACAAAATTTTTGTCTTATAAGACTCTGTTTTTCTTTATTTGTGCACAAAAATGAAGTAGTATGCATGCTTAGATCAAGTTTGCGGAGACGACGTCTCCCAAACACCAAGTAGAGCTTGTCACTCTACTATGGAAGACTGATAGGACTAATGTACAGACATGCTTGCGGCAGCCTCAGGCTCTCAAGCGCCAAATGGACTAGTCATCCATTATGGAATGATGTCGTAGGGTAACATAGGGATCCTCTACCCGCTAAGAAAAGGACTCATGAATATGCTTTATCTTCTCTACACCATAGTCGAGGATGACTATGATTTCAAGAGAGAGGTAAGAAGATTGTAACATTTAATGGCCTAATAACTTATGTGTAGCGGAAATTAGCATGAACATAGTGGGCATTTCATTAGAATAGATTCCAAATGAGAATTACAAGAGTGCTTGGGTGGAGAGAGCAACAAGAAGCATAACACCTAGTTAGATAGCATCGACAATACTTTCAAAAGAGAGAGAAATTAAGCTATTGACAACAGTTGAGGACCGGATTTGCATGGAGCCGGTCCCCCCTCCAAAAGGCTTTGTATTATTGTTTCTCCCATCAAGAGAGACATTGTACAATACAATTCTTTGTGTTCCTTCAAGACTAGCTAGTGCAATGAAGATGGAAGCTTCATACACCAAGCAAAACACTTAATCAAACACAACTTGAATTATCCCCGTTCTCAGACCCAAGACCTCACACACCTTCGAAGATGGTGAGAGCTAGCAGGGTATGAGAGTAGATTGAGAGGAAGAAGGAGTATCTTACGAGAAAGATGTACATCTCCTCACATAATCACTCATATTAGCATAGCTTAGCTTAGTAATTAGCTTGGTAGAGGAGATGAGCATGCATTGAAGCTTGGATCTTGGTTGGATTTGCATCCACATGCCAAGAGAGTGTTGATGTAAGCTTCTATCTCACAAGCTTGGAGTAGGTGATGAGCTCTCCATTAAAGCTTGGGAGGAGATAGAGTATTCTTCCTTCACACATGGTCAAGTTTGAGTGTGTGTGTGTCAATACCAAGCAGAAATCAGCCCCCTCTCTCTCTTGGGCGAGCCCTAGCTGCTAACTTGGTCTGGATTTTGCTTCATTGGACCTCCCCAAGTCAAGCCAATAGGTATTAAGCAGCATAAGTGATAGCCTTCTGACATGTGTCCCCCTTTCCCCTTTTGTGAGAGCTTTAGGTAATTAAATAATTAAACTAAACTCTCATTGGACCCCTTTGTCTCCTGGCCAATAGAAATCAGGCAAGCCATGGGGCTTCTGAATGCTCATTGGACCCTTTGAGAGACTGCCCAATAGTCTTCTAGGAGACTTAATTCTCATTGGTTTCTTTTATTAAATGTTTTTAAATTAATTAAACTACATTTACTCTAGCTTAATTCTCATTGGTCCACTTCAAGGGTCTTCCAATAGGAATTGGGCACACCTTGTGGGCATCTGGCCTAGGGAGCTGACATGTGTCCCTCATTCCCTTTGTGTAAAGGGAGCCTGTGTGTGTGTGTGTGGCTTTCTCTCTCATCCCCTACCTTTGGGGCTCGCCCCCTCCCATGTAGGGATGTGCAAAGACTTTTGGGGCACACACAAAGCATCCAATTTTCCCTAGGGTTGACCTTTGGACACAACCTTTGAATTTTGGAACCTTAGCATTTTGGAGGTTTTAATGGGCTGAACCTTAGGGTCTTTTTAGCCCATTGTTGCACATGGCTCTTTTGCAGGTGGCCCCCCCTTTGAATCCCTATTTTCCCTCCTTTGGATCCCTACTGTGGCCGGTCTGCTAGCTTAACCAATATTCTAGCTTTTTCTCCCTTGGCACTTCCCCACATTAAATGATCAGTTTAATATGAGAAAATCATTTAGGAGAATTAGATATTGATTATTATGACACCTAGTATTGATGGCCTCCTAGATGAAAGGAGTTAAGTCATCATAGCCAAATGGGAGTGAGAGTAGAAATGAGAGCATATAGATCCGTAAGAAACAAAAGCGAGAGTCTCAAGGTCTGTCTGCCCTTCGAAAAAGGAGGCTTACAGAGGGGGAGGGGGGGGGGGGGGGGGGGGGGGGGCTCCAATGCTCACAATTAAGGTTGTGACACCTTGTAAAGATTCATCATGCCAAACCACAAGGACGACATCAAGACAATTCCTACCAGAAACCATAACATCTTGCATCCCAAGGCAAACATCGAGATAGGGAAGATCTGCATATCCAAGTCTCCTATACACAGGAATTTCATAGAAAACTATCTCGAGGGTCAAAAAACATTTGCTTTGTTTGTATGGTGACCAATGTCAAAATACATTATTATCATTGATACGAGATATCCTGAAACAAAAAGCACATGTGTTGATCCCCTAGCTTGCACATAAATACAATGTAAGAAACACTTGTCAAGAGATGTGTCAACTACAATGAAAAACATTGTGCCATTGAATAATGTTATCCTAAGACTCAATAGCATGAGATGATACATTTCTATAATTAATAATAGCTCCACATGGACATCATTGATTATATATGAACTCCACATTGTTTCATATTGACGTCATTGATTGTATACGAGCTCCACATTGTTTCATATCATTGATTAAACACAAGTTCCACATTGTTTAATTGCTTGAAGTATATTTTTGACCCAAAACATCCACCGAGAAAGCTTTACGAGGTCTTCTAATGTGAGAGCCCTAAGTGCACAACAAGAGCACTTATCCGTTTATGCATGTCATCATCTTGTGGGAGCTCATAAGCATTCAATAACCCATTGATTGCTTATAGATCTAGCATAAAGAGTGCTTCATGGGTCGTTGGAAACCCTACAGGGATATTTCGGTTCACCTAGATTGGAATAAGATTTTGTGTAGGATTCTTTGTACAGTTTTGTCAAAAAGACATCAAGCCTATGATAAACTGCACCCAAATCGTCTTGTAAAGTTTGCTAGATATGTTATACTGTCGCATTGACTTGATCTAAACCTCCCAAACTAGGGATATGTTCGAGCTCATCTCGCAAAGTGTTGAAAGAGTGTCTCACTCCTAGCCAATTAATTGCTCTTTCTTGATGCCTAGCTTGAGAGGAGGCATACTACTTTCTACAAGATTGCTATGTCATTTGAGGCCAAACATAGAAAGAAAGAAGAATGAAGAGAGAGTGTAATAAACCTAAATGTAGAATTTTCTTTTGTTTTGTTAAAAACTGAGTGATTTTCCACACCTTTCTTGTCAAATGAAGCGTCCAAAATAATCCTTCATACACTTTCCTCAATACTAAGCAGAAGATTGACGGTGCAAAAGTCCCCTGGGACTGTAAGGGAGTTTTTTGAGCCGAAGGATTTTGGAGCCTCCTCACAGAACAAGGTTTTCAAAAACCTAGAGGAACCTTCATTTCATCACCTATCAGCACATGTATCTGTCATAATAACTAATATCTAATTCTCCTAAATGATTTTCTCATGTTAAACTGATCATTTAATATAGGGAAGTGCCAGGGGAGAAAAAGCTAGAATATTGGTTAAACTAACAGACCGGCCACATTAGGGATCCAAAGTGGGGGCCATTTGCAAAAGAGCAATGTGCAACAATGGGCTCCAAAGACATTAGGGTTCAGCCCATTAAGACTTCCAAAATGCTAAGGTTCCAAAATTCAAAGGTAAGTCCAAATGGTCAAGCTTAGTGGAATTGGATGCTTTATGAGTGTACAAAAAGTCTTCAAGTGGTCCTAGATTGATGGGGGCGAGCCCTTTTAGTAGGGGATGAGAGAGAAACACACACACACACACACACACACACATACACACACATGCAAGCCCTTTTACAAAAAGGGAATAAGGGACACATGTCAGCTCCCTAGCCTAGTTGCCCCCAAGGTGTACTCAAATCCTATTGGATGGCCATAGAGGTGGAACAATGAGAATTAGTCTAGAGTAAATCTAGTTTAATTCATTTAAAAACACTTGATAAAAGAACCAATAAGAATTAAGCTCTCTAGAAGACTATTGGACAGTCTCCCAAGGGGTCCAATGAGCATTCAACAGCCAAATGGCTTGCCTGCTTCCTATTGGCTAGAAGACAAAGGGGTCCAATGAGAGTTTAGTGACATTATTTAATTACCTAAAGCTCTCACAAAAGCGGAAAGGGGGACACATGTCACAAGGCTATCACTTATGCCTCTTAATTCCTATTGGCTAAGCTTGGAAAGGTCCAATGGGAAGCCAGCAGGAGGGGTCGACCAAGATGAGAGAGGGGGTTGATTTGTGAAGGCATTATCACACACACACACACTCACACAATCTGATGTGTGAAGCAAGAAGACTCTCTCTTTCCTTCTCAAGCTTTAATGGAAAGCTCATCATCTACTCCAAGCTTGTAAGAAGGGAGGCCTACACCAACAACTCTTGGCTTTGTGATGCAAATTCAACCAAGAGCCAAGCTTCAATGCATGCTCATATCCTCTACCATGCTAATTACTAAGCTATGCTAAGATTTTATGAGTGATTATGTGAGGATATATCTCTTTCTCGTAAGACTACTCCTTCTTCCTCTCAATCTACTCTCATACCCCGCTAGCTCTCACCATCTTCGAAGGTGTGTGAGGTCTTGGGTCTGAGACCGTGAGGGAATTGATGTTGTGTTTATAAGTGTTTGCTTATTGCTTGAAGTTTCCATCTTCATTGCACTAGCTAGTTATTGAAGGAACACAAAGAATTGTATTGTAAAATGTCTCCCTTGATGCATTAGGGCCAAAAACGACTCAAAAAGAGCTCTTTGTTAATCTAAGGATTAAGGAATAGTCCAATAGTCATTTGATAGGTATACAAAAGTATGACACTTTTGTCTCCTCTATTTTGGGTTTTAATGGTCCTATTTTGACGGAGAACGGCTAAATGTCTCGATCATAAGGCTGAAACTACTATATTTAGGTGCTTTTGGCGAGTGAGCTCATTAAATTTGCGGCCCAAAGTAATGAAGTCTCATCTTTTATTCTATTTTATGTTTCACAAAAGCGTTGTCAAAAGATACAAAATCTATGTCAAAAGGCTCTCAAAACAAGGCCATTAATGACAAATCACCTACTTTTTTCAAACGTATACCTTTTTCACTCTCTCTCTATTTTGTGAGAGGTTTAAGTCTTTCCATCTTTATATTTTCTTTCTTCTTCTCTAATCTCCGAGTTTCCATGGCGTCTTTTGCACGTCACCCTTCACATAACATAACTTCTTGTGGCTTTCATAACGTTAGAGAGGATGGTCTTTGGAAGCCCATATCTTTTCGTGTGAATGACTGGGTAACAATGCTTCCTTCATGCAAAGGTGTACACAGAATGAAGAGAACTAAACGTGATAAAGTAAAAAACCATTGGAAAGGTCGTGTTCTTGCTTTCAAAGTGACCGACAACGGCTGGCTAGCTAAGGTTCAACATGTGTACATGGCCAAGGATATGGTGTTAGACTGGGAAGAACATCCCACACTTCATTATTACTGTAAGTAAAAAAAAACTTCTATTTGATACAATGAATTTTTCATTTTCCCATTGTTTTTTCTCATTTTTTGATTCCATTCCAGATATATTTCCTTCAACAGCTGTGGAATGGCAGCCTGTGGAGAGTCTAAGTGGGACGTTCAAAGCAATGCATAAAGGGATTGCAGATGCTATGTATGCTGACAAGCCACCTTCCTTTTACAAAATAATGGATTTGTTTGTCTATTTTGCAGAATACAAGGTTCCATCACGAGAATGTGCATATGGAGAACTACATCAGTTACCCGTTCCCACCATAAGTTCACTTGACTGGGAAGCTCCTGATGCATGTACTATACCAAGGTTCAAATCCAAGATCAAAGAAGACATCCTTAAAGCTATGTCTCCGGGCAGGATATCAAGAAGGATTAAAGTTCAATGGTTCTTGCCTATACATGTCTTTGTGGCATGTTTCAAAACAATGGACTTGCAAAGGACAAAGACGATGTGGCTTAATAGAAGACTTTCTATGACTGAATTGGATAATGTACTTTGAGACGGATGGAGTACCAAAGAAACTTTCCATATTGGCGATAATATTAGTTTTAAAGTAAGCCCAAATTCTATGTCTATCTCATATCAACTATGTCGTCAATCATTAGTTCTGGGGTACAACTATAGGAGATGGAGAAGCAAATTAGGTAGCTGATGGGTTCCTCTCGACTCTGAGGAAAATTGTCAAGAGTTTGAACTAAAGGTCACAGTCCATCCACACACCGAGTATAGAATCCTTATAGTAACAACAAATTGGAGACTACATGATGTTAGAGATTCTCTTGAGTTTCTTGATGAAACATCTCATGAGCATAGATTCAAAGTGGATGGAATTGTGGTGAGCACAAGTATGGAGAATTCAACCTCTTGCATCACATGCCTTCCCCCAAAAAGAGTTGTATTTGAGCCACTTGCAAGGACTTGAAAAAACAAGTTCAATATTGTAATCATTGCATTTTGCAAATATATTTATCTTTTCTCTACCTTATTGTGATCATTATTTATGTTGTTTTAAACTTACGTGAAACCATGATACACATTTAAGAATCAATAGTTGGTATTAAGTATTTGAAGTACAAAATTATGAATCACCAAAGGGTATATGTTCATATGGACAAAATGAACAAAAAGTGTACATAACTTTTGTGGAGTAATAAATCATGAAACTCCACCTTTCTTTTTGCTTGAGAGGATTCTGCATCCTCAGAGACCCTTTTTCTTTTGTGTTCAGGAGGGGGTGAAAGTTCAGGAGTGGGTGGTGGTGACTTGGGCTCCTCAAGGCTTGGCACGGCGGACTTGGCAGGGGTATGGTGCTTTGACCTCCTAAGGAGCGGTTGGTTGGGTGACTTGGCACTCTTCTTTGGCAACATGAATGGTAGCTTGAAAGGTGAGCTAGGTGCCTCCCCCTTACTGTTCTTATCTGTACGAAACTTTTGAACCTTGAATATCAATGGTGAGTGGAATGGATGGCCCTTTGTATCTGCTCTTCTTTTTGTAGGGATCTTCTTCTTGTTGGGAATCTTCCCCTTGGCAGGACTCTTCTTGGCATGGCTCTTCTTTGTAGGACTCTTCTTCTTGTGATACCTTTTCTTTGAAGGGCTTTTCTTTGTGTGGATCTTCTTTGCAGGACTCTTCTTCTTATGATCCATTTTCTTTGCATCGAAACCCTTGGTGGCTCTACCTTTCTTTGGTGGCAAAGGAGATTCTGGATCATTTGGGTTTATTGATCTTTCCAAAACCATAGAAACAACCTTCTCTCTCACCCACATGACCCCAGACTCTGGATAGTCATGCAAATGAAACAAATAGAAAAAGAAATTAAAGGACATGAGTACATACATACATAGTTAAGAAATCAAAATAAATCAATGGCACATGAGATACACACTTACATTGAGTGTAGTCATGCTGCACCTTGACTCAAGATATCTCCATGCATTGGCAAGCACCTCCATCCACAAGATGTTGAGTCTGTTTGTAAAGGCACTTTTTGATTGTAGTACTTGAAACCTTCTATATTGTAATCCTTATTTGTGGTACTCAGGTGACCAACAATAAGTTTGGCAGCACTGCAAGAAGACAACCAAAAAGCTATTAACAGAAAACAATGGGCCATCAAGCATAGATTATACTTCATACTTACAGTTTACTTCTCCCATGGATACTTGACAATGAATTCATAAATATAATATCTTTCTCCAAACGATTGAAGATAATAAGACTCCAATGTCCTCTACAAAAGATAACAATTAGCTAGGAATACCACAAAAAATTATAAATAACATGTTAGGAGTTAAGCGTTACCCTTCAACATAGGGGTAATTATGTAATTGCAGGTCAGCATGTTAAAATCTTCAAAAAAACTTGAAAGTCTTCCTTGCTTGTTAAAAAGGCACTGTGTCACTAAAGGATCAAGTATGGAAATTTGCATAGCTATAGCCTCTGGAAGATCCCTCATAAGACACTTGAAAAAGAAAACACATCCCCCAATGAGGCCCTTGTGCCTGCACATGCACTAATAATTAGCAAAGGGGCAACACATACCTGAGACAGATAAAGAGCACAATATCACCAAGCTCAATGTTGGGGTTTACAAGCATACTTGTGTCTTGAAAGAATATGTCACAATACACCTCATCATCCCCACACAGGAGACATCCACCACCATTTGGCCTGTAACTTTTTAATAAAGGAGAGAGTTGGATGCTCTTAAAATTTTTGCTTGCTCTGTAAAGATAGCATCCTCTGACATCATGTCTTGCTCCCTCTCAACCTTCTTGCCTGCATTGATATCCTGGGCCTTTCTTGTCTCATACTAATGTGTAACATCTTCAATGACAACCCCTCAATTTTTCTGTTGCCTAGAAGGGGGGATATCTAAAATTTGGAAGGCTTTAAGATCCTCACTAGGAATAAGCGCTCATAAGTGTGACCCTGTGAGCAAATGCAACTGCAATGTAGCTATCATTCTAAAGTCTATAAGAAAATCCTCGGCAGCCTCCTGAAGGCAGATCAAGGCTTGAGATTGCCAACTTACTGAAACAAAAGTTTTGATATTCATCATGCTCACAAGTCTATCTGATATCTCTTTGACAACTCTCATGAAAGGTAGCTTTGGAATCAGAAGACAAGTAGACTTTTGTGCTTTCCTTCTTTCCCTTAGAGATTTGACTTGATAATTCAATCTTTTTCTAGCAATAGGCCTCTGATGAGGTTGTGTAGGTGGTTTCTTTGAATCATCATCTTTCTCTAGATCTTTTGGGGCTTGGTATACTTTTCTTGCAGTTTGTTTTGTCATTGCCATTTAATAGTCAAAAACTTCTGTCTCTTGTCACAAATACTTCAACACAAGACCCGGATAGAGGCCCAAGCGCTTTCTAAAGTACCCAAAACAATGCAAAAAGAGTCTTGAAGAGCTTGGTATCGCGTGGATTGGTGATAAGAAAAGATACCACAGGACGCGATAGGAGGTCCTCCCAAAATCTGCAAGAGCTCGCTATCACGTCGTACGGGAAGATGATGAGCTCGGTGTCGTGTGGCACGGAAACATGAAAAGACACCGCACGATGCGATAGGGGGCCACCCATAGTCTAGAAACAGCTCGCTATCGTGTCGTATGTGAAGATGATGAGCTCGGTAGCGCTTGGCCCGAAAACATGAAAGGACACCGCAGGACACGATAGAAGGGACACCCACAGTCTAGAAGACCTCACTATCGCGTCGTACGGGAGAATGATAGGATGTGATAAGATGCACTCCGGAAGTGTGAAAGTACTTGTTATCGCGTCGTGCGGTAAATTGGGCAAAAAGGGAGTGTGTGAGTGGATGAAATAACGCGAAAGAGGGTGTGTGGGTCGATGAAAGAAGAGATGCCAGAGGATCCTTGAGGTACGAAATGACGCAAATGTGTGGTTTGGGGGAAGGTGAAAATGAGCACGTGACTCGAGCTTTTTATACAACCGACCATCCGTACAATGACCGTTGGAAGCATGCCATGTGGCACGTGTGCATGAATGACACGTGTCCATAACAATAATTTTTGACCTCCTTATATAAAGCTTGATCTCGTCTTTTTGTGGTGTTGTACTTTTATTGGTGCCGCACGACGCAAGAATCTTGTAGTTTTAACATCAAGGTCTGTTTCACTTCTCTCTCCACTCTATCACAGCTTCTCTCTCAACTCCATCACTTTGGTCCCGCACGACGCGAGGGTAAGCCTTTCCAAATTTTGGAACGGGCCTCTAACGCTTTGTTTCGGCTTCTTTTGGCACGTTCTTATCAACATGCACGATGCGATAGACGAAGGCTGCAGATTGTGCTTGGGGCTTCTATAGAGCCGTTTGGGTTCTTCGGCTTTACCCTCTTCATTTTGGTCTAGCTTCTTCGATTTGAATTTTTTTTCAACCAAACCATGAACGAAGGTCGCGAAGAGATTTTAGAGGAGAGTCCAAGTGAGAAGATCTTGGTTGCTATCATGGATGGTGGTGACATGGAAGTGTACACCAAGGCATATGAAATATTCAACCCTTTGTTTGATCTTGCAGTTATGCTAGACTATTTGAAGGACTTTTTGTCAGAAGAATTCAAAGAGTTTGAAGAGGCAGTTGAAGGCAAGTGTTTGGTTTTAGATGGTAAGACTTATTGCCATCTAGCTGAATTTACTACCAACTCAATTGAGAAAGGCAAAGTAACAAGGAGGTTTGGAAGATTTTCTAGGAAGACTTCATTTATTTGTCCACCTACCATTCTTTGTCAATTACATTCAAAGCCTTTCAACCTTGTTCCAAAAGAAGTTGCCTTTCTTTTCTTTTTGTTCCTTTATGTTGACATGCAAGGCAAAGGTGATGAAGTGAAAGATAGAAATGAAGAGGGAACAAATACAAATGTTTCCACAGTTTTGCAGCTTAAGAAAAGTGAAATTCTATAAGAGGAGGAAATTGATGTTGCAGCTGAGGAGCAGGAGAGTGCAAATTTTGATGTGGCTCAATTTAGAGCTAGTACTGTCATTGATGAACCAACAGAGGAGGTAGAGGTGTCTAAGGCTTCCCTTACTGTTCTAAACCTTCCCTACTTCTATATCAATGGAAAAGAGTATATCCCTCTCCATCATATCCAATGTCTGCTTAATATGAGGGAGGACTATTGTATTGCAACCATTTCTGAAGCTTCTGAGGTGGCCAAAGATTTTATTGACACAGAAGAAGAGTCAAAAGAAGAGTTTTTGGCACTTAATCTTCATACATCCAATAAAGATTTTCTTCCTGCTCCTAATGCAGGAGCTCTATGCATGAGAAGAGTGGAAGAGGAGAAACCTTCCCTCAAAGATGAGGATTTTGAGAAGAGACTTGTTGAGCTTGGCATCCAATCTTTTGGCAGAGACTTTAAGCTGAAAAAAATTGGAGAGGACGTTGACATAAGAGAGATGACTGGATCATGCAATCTCCTTCAAGAAAAAGTCATTACCAAGGATGAGTTGCAAAAGGTAGATTTAGTTGATCTCCCTTCTGAAATCTTCCTTTTTTTCCAAGTTTGTTTTTGTTACTCATTATGTCTTGTTTTGCAGATTTAACTCCTTGACAAAGACAATTTTCTTGGGAGAGCTAAAGGCTCGAGAGGGAAAGCAATAGAGGGCACTTCAAGAAGAGATGCCTCCTCTCTCATGCACTACATGCCTACATTGGATAGTGCCACCTTCTGTGCTTTTCACATGCAGTATGCTGAAGATCCTGAGTTGCCAATATTTTCCCTGAAGATTGTCACGGTTTTTGGGGTACACTCCCCTTCAAATCAATGCAAACGAAATCATGCTACTTGAGAGAGCTGCAACAGTTAGAATATTTGGGTATGCTGCAGGATTCAATGCCTCCAGAGAAAGATACTTTCTTTGCTACTCTAGCTATGCAGCACAACTGAGGAGACAAATGTTAGCCTTCTTGGGGGCTATAAAAGAAGAAAGTTTTTGAGATATAGGGGTGACATGCCTAGAGATATCAAAAAATCAAAAACTGATGTAAATTTGACAAATTTTTGCACCAAAATATCTTTTTTGAATTTGGATCTCTTTAGAAAGATTCGGTACAAAGTTTCAAAGTAAAGCATTAATCTCCATCTGTGGTTGAGCAGTTTCAAAGTGAAGCATTAATCTCCATCTGTGGTTGTTTGATCTCATCCGTTGTAATTGCCTCCTATAGAATCAATTGAATAATTCCTTTAGTGCATTGCTCCTTCTTTGCCCCCTCCATTTCTCATACATTTGAAAAAAGAAGTCCTCGCTTGATAGTGAGATTTTTCCATTCCCTGAATATTCCATGTTGCAAGGGGTCCTTATTTTGAAAATTATGGTCCATGCAGGTACAAAATATGCTTAAAAAAAAGGTTAGTTGAACTCATAGGATGCAATGTAAAATACTATTCAGACTTTAAAAAGTAATTGAATACTCACCAAGTAATATGTGATGTCTTTTGCTCCCCAAGCATCTGTAATAGCAGTTATTAAAAGCTTTATTGTCTTTTTAAATTCATCTGCATAAGTAGCAGAGCTAGCTTGTTGTCTCAAAACTTTCAAAAAATTGTCGAGCTTCTTCCACACTTCCATGCGTGTGTTGGCTACATCTGGTCTACTTTTGACATTGGTTGTTATTACACAAAGATCCTTCCAGCAGTTCCACATATCATCACCTTGTTTGTTATCATGGTTACTCAAACATCTTCTGGCTTTTGCTCCACCCATTGAAACATCTTGAAAAACATCACCCGTTCCTTTTGAAAGAGTAGGATATTTTTTTAGATGCACTTGACCACCATGAAAACCCATTAAAGAGAGAAAAGCCTCACATTTTTCTATGCACTCGTCTGCAAGTTTACTTGGATTAATAGAATATACATAATCAAGATGGAGTCAAAGCAATTTGTCAAAGATTCTAATCTCTGCATGCATTGTACATATATGTACATTTTTTAAATCTATTGTTAGAATTGGATCCCAAATCATAGAAGACGATGGGTAGTCGATGACGCTCACACTATTTCTCGATGGTGGTTTTTCAACCTCGTGTTCTACAAGCCATCCTTTTGTTCCAATGCTTGCCATGCAATATAGACATGGATACTTGGTATTGGCACCTCCACATACACCAAACATGCACTTCAATGCTTTTAGGTCTGTACTCAAGTGCCATTCTATAATAAAGTCACACATGCCATCTACACGGAGTTTTTACCTGCATTTTGGTCCTATATAACAGAAGGGATATCGGTCTGCAAAAAGAGCCATTTCAATGTATCATGATTTTCTATTGGTATTTGAGCTGCTCCGATCCACCAAGCTCCATTTCTGATTGAGTTTTGTGGTATGGGGAATCAAGCTTACCCTAGCTATACTCCAATGCTCTATTCATTAGGGATATGGATACTCTTTCCATTTTTTGACATTTCTGATTTTGAGCTTCATCCAATTTCATAACAAATATAAATTTTCCTTCACAATCTACTTCTTGCATGTCATAGTATCTCACCATAGCAGATTGAACTTTTTTTATACTCATCCAAACGTTGTTTTTCATATGGCATCGTTCCTTCTATATGATAGTACTCTCTAAAATGTTCGGGTATTTCTTCGTTTAACAGAATCCTAACTTTCTCAACATTGTGAGGCCTAGGAAACCCAAAAGCTTTAATCTTGTAATACTTTAAAACCTGAAACCAGGTTTTAGAGATGGCCCTATAACCCCTTCTACTCACCCCCACTGTGTCACAAACTTCTTGCATTTGAGAAGGTTGGACCAGTAAACCCATATCTTCAGTAAATTTTGAAATACCAATTTTTCTTGAGTTTGATTTTCAGGAAGTTTCAAAAGTTTCAAAATATCACTTTTGTTCATTACCTCATTCAAAAATCTCACCCTTTCTTGAACATTGGACATATCAAATCCTAAAAGACTAGTCACATGTTCTCTAGTAATCTTTAATCTTTTTTTCTTTGTCAAGAACCTTCTGTTAAGTTTACTACATCTCTCATTCGTTTTACTCGTGCTCTTCATCCTATTGGAGTTTCTTTTAAAGTCTGAAGCTGATGATTTTCTTATTTTAGAGATGCCATTTGGTTTTCAAGTTCTAAAATTCTTGTTGCATTTGAAGACAAAGAAGTTTTGAGATATTGAATGTAATGTGTATGATCAATGTATAAATGAGATAGCTTAGAACTATATCCTAGTAAGCCATCAACCCCATCACCAACAAATCTCATCAAATCATGAGGTGTGTGAAAAGATGGATACCTTCCAGTGCTAGGATCCGGTGGATACAAGCTCCCATCTGTCCATATATCAATGTGTTTTTTTCTCTCGTTGTGAAGTTTTTGTGCTTCATTTTCAGTTGTAATTGGTCTTTGATAAACACTCCGTGTAGTAGCATATTCTTGGCTTAGCTTAATGTTCAAGTGAAACTTGCGGTTATCACTAATGGAAGATGTATTACTCATTGTAGGTAATGAACACACAGAAAGTATAATGGAAATAACGTAGTAGCATAACAAGGTGCATCAGAGAAGAAGAGATAAAGCTCGCGAAAGGTGAGAGAAAAAAGAGAGATTGAGTGATTCAAAAGTGGAAACAACTATTTGCCGCCAAGTGAAGTAAATGAGAACAAATTTTGAGGTGAGCCGCAAAGGAATGTGAAGAAAATGATATCTTTTTGAATATTTAGAGATATGTACCTAGATACGCTTTGATTGCATAGATATGATTTAAATGACCAAAACGGACAAATTTGAAGCCGTTTTGACAATAAATGGCTCTGCTAATTAGTAAGTTAACCAATTCCTTACACAACCCTTTTTGAGTCGTTTTTGGCCCTAATGAAGTAAAACCTATAATACAAAGCCTTTTGGAGGGGGGACCCGCTCCATGTAAATCTGGTCCTCAACTATTGTCAATAGCTTAAGTTCTCTCTCTTTTGAAGTATTGTTCATGCCTATCTAACTAGGTGTTATGCTTTTTGTTGCTCTCGCCACCCAAGCACTCTTGTTATGCTCATTAGGAATCTATTCTAATGAAATTCACTATGTTCATGTTATTTTCCACTACACACAAGTTACTAGGCCATTAAATGTTACACGTATCTATGTGGCTACCTCCCACATCAGTCAATTAGGGTTTGAACTTGGACAAGGACCAACGATTTTTTTTTCCTCCTCAAAAATTAGAAGTATCTCCAAAATTTGCACGGATCATGTGCACCATTGATCCTTTCACTTCACAAAGGGTGGCATGCAATTTAATGTTGTTTGTTGTCTTCAAAGCATAAGGCCACAAATCACCTTCAGCTCTTGCACCTTCATCATTTGACTTATTGCTTCTTCCATTTTTGGTATGTATAGAGGCCTTAGTAGTGTGGGTACTCAAAGTGCATCGTAATAACGACAGAGTACCTGAGTTATTACAACTGGCCCATTTCATAACCATGTCATTGTTTGTTATCTCTCTCTCTTCAACATCTCCATTCTAGGTGGTTGTCACTTGTCAATGCTCACAAAAAACTGGCATTTAATATATTTTTCATCGACTAAATTTGAAAAATCCCTATTGGCTTTCAAGATTGTCCTTAAAAAAAAAGATATTCTAGTATGAAAACAGGAAAAAAAATATATTTTTAATCCAACTTTTTGAAAATGTGAAAAAGAAGTAGGGGCAAAGGGACAAAAATAGGAGCATACACATTGGAAAGATGAGAGCATGAGATGTACAAAGTCTAGGGTTTTATAATGTGAGCTTGGAGAGCACTCTTCTACTCACCAATATACTTTCATCTCTTCTTTTGCTAATAAACGGTGTAGGGCTAGAGCACAACTTCTCTCTCTCTCTCTCTCTCTCTCTCTCTCTCTCTCTCTCTCTCTCTCTCGGAGAGGAGAAATATCTCTCCACAAAGCCCTCTTCAATGGGCTCTCTCAACAAGACATGAGGCAAGGGTGGGCAAAACCTGCATACCCATCAATGATGGGAAAAGAGTCCTTAAGGACCATGCTTCCAAGAGGAGGTGAATAATACCCAAGGCTTGTAAGAGGATTCAATGCAAAAATGCAGTCTTCAATGAATCTTATAAACAGAGTAGAAGGTCCTATGAAACTCCTCTCAAACATGTAAACAACATGGAAAAGAGGACCCATTTGTTTCCAAAACCTGAATGCCCCTAAACAATAGAAGCAAAACCCTTTATTTGAAGATCAGGTTATTGATAAGGCAGTGGACATGGACACCTTTATGTGTAAAGACGACCTTATACACAAAGGACATCATCTTTACACTGAAAGTGTCCATCTCCACTACCTTATCAATACCAAACTCTTCAAATGAAGGGTTTTCCTTCTAAACAATAGAAGCAAAACCCTTTATTTAATACACGGACCGTAAATTGCTTATGCTAAGCGGGTAGGGTGTGAGTTTTACATAGGTTGGGATCCATCTCCACTGCATTACCAATACCTTGCTCTTCAAATAAAGGGTTTTGCTTTTGTTGTTGAGGGGTGTCTAGATTTTTGGTATGAATGGGTCCTCTTTCCATGTTGCTTGCATGTTTGAGGGGACTTGCACAAGACCTTCTACTATGTTCATAAGATTCACTGAAGCCTGCATTTCTATTTTGAGCCCTCTTCTAAGCCTTGGGTATTGTTCACCTCCTCTTGGAAGCATGGTTCTTAAAGACTCTTTCCCCATCATTGGTGGATATGCAGATTTTATCCACCCTTGTCTCACGCGCCCTATTGAGAAAGCCCATTCATGAGGGCTTCGTGGAGAGACCTTAGAAGACAGTCTCGGTGCAACTAATATACGCTTGACGTTTTTTCTCTTTGACTTCAAAACTCGACAAAGAATCCTACACAAAATCTTATTCTAATATGAGTGAATGACGATGTCTTTATGCAAGGTTTTCAATGACCCATGGAGTTCTGTTTATGCTAAATCTACAAAGCAGTCAATGGGTTACTGAATGTTTATCGGCTCTCACAAGACGGTGATATGCATATGCGAATAAGTGCTCTTGCTATGCACTTAGGGATCCCACATTAGAAGTACTCGTGGAACTTTTTGGTAGATGTTTTGAGTCAAAATATACCTCAAGCAGTTAAACAATGTAGAAATGGTATTTAATCAATGATATAATTAGTGATGTGTTACCATATACATGTGCTAGTGATGTGTGTGAACACACTAGGACCGCCGGGGCATTTTTTCCCTCTTTAGGATATTTTTTCCCCCGAGCACCCATCACTCTAGGGCTATCTATCTTTCCATTGCACACTAATTAACACACTCTCTATTGTGTGCCTTGAGCTTCCTTTGTCTTCTCCAAGCTGTGTGCGTTTATCTGCAACCCTATTTCCAACAATTGGTATCAGAGCAGGTTGCGTCCTCTCGGACTTAGTTGCCACCTGCTCCAGCACACGCCTGCTCACTTTCTTCGATTTCAGTGAGCTTTGGAGAGCGTTCCCAGGTCGACAAATATTTTTGATTCGGGCTCATTTCGGCCTCCGTTTCCACTATAGGTAGGTCTGCACAAGCAATTTCGTCATTTTATGCAGAATTTTTGTCAGTGCCGTTTTCTGCATAACATGTGCCTTACAGTCTTCTAAGGTTTGTGCTATATAGCACGCATTGTTCCCACTCCATTTCTCCTATTTTCGGGTAGTTTTCACATCAGGTGCAACATTTACCATGGTTGACAACAACAACACAGATGTGTTCAAGATGTTTGTTGCTGTTGAGGACAGGTTGGATGGGAACAATTACCCTATGTGGGCTTATATGATGCAACACGTTCTTGTGTCAAAGGGTGTCTAGAATATTGTGTAGGGCATTGACGTACGTCCTGGTTCTGAGGATGTAGGCGATGTTGAGGATGTTGCATGTCTTGCTGCTATTAGAGTTGCATTAGGAGAGATATGAACCTTGCATGGGCCTTGTAAGGAATCCTAATTTTTAGGGATTAAAGCTAATGTTGTGTGGGGTTTAGGGGGCAAGGGGATTGAAGAAGGTAGTTTTGAGTAGGCTTTTCTAGCCTTTTTTTAAGACAAATGTAGGATGTGGACCTAAAGGGTTGCTTTCTCTCTCTCTAGCTTTTTTTAAAGTGAAGGAAGCATAGGGGTGTGTCCACATCAGCAATTCCGTGGGTCAAAAAGAGTCAAAATTTGACTTTTTTTAAAAATTTTCATTTTTATTTGTTTTTTACTTAAAACTACCTCCCAACATTTATACATATCCAAAAATCATTTTTTGACCCATTTTTAAACCCAGAAGCTTAGAAAGTCCATTTTTTCAAAAATCTTTCCCCCCAAAAAGTAATAAACATTTTGTTCTCTCCTCCTCCTCCCTCCTCCCTCTTCTCTCCCTCTCCCTCTCCTCTCCCTCTCTGCCCCTACCTTCCTCCTCCTCCCCAATCTCTCCCTCCCCCCCCTCCCTCCTTCTCTCCTCCCATCCTCCTCGGCCTCTCTACCCTTCCCCCTCTATCTTTTCATCATTTGCTTCCTTACGCAACAACTTCCATGGTGCTCACGAACATCACAAATGGTTTGCTTCCACCACCACGTACTCCGCACACCAAAAGCATACATATTCGCTTACCCACGGCATTTGCACCGAAGACCACTAGTGAGGGTGATCAAAGGTCATCACAAGAACGTTGCACCGCTTGTGAGACCAATGTTGACATTTGGGTGGATGGCCATTTGTACCCTTACGATCCTATAAGCCGCTTCCATCCACCGTTTAATAGCCTTTCCACATTTCTTCAATTTCTTGGGAGGGGAGAAGCAGGCTTGTTAGGCTATTGCAAGCGGCTGTGTATGGGTGCAGGTGCTTCTTTGCATATGTGGATGCACGAATGTCAAGCTCTTCACCTCAAGACGACGGCATTACAAGAGAGTGTTGCCTCTTCGAAGAGGGTATTTAAAAGTCTTGAGCAACAAATGCAAGAAAAGGAGTCCCACATCCAGAAGCTTACCAACACCATCACATACTTGAAAGAAACACCCCTTGGTGCAAGGGAACGCAAACGCCTGTATTCATCCATTGAAACTCTTGCACATTCCGGAGGAGCACGCAAACGACGAGTTACAGCCACAAGGTGATTTGGTCTTTACTTGCATGATGCATTCTTACTTCACACTATTTTCTAACATTTATGTTTATTTGTTGCCAGAAACTTCATCCAGGAGGCATGCGGTGGAACAAGCCAAGATAATCGAGTCAACCTTCTCACTAGTTGTCTCAATACCGAGGACGTGATTTCTATCTTACAATCACCTGGAGGTAAGCACATTAAGGATGCAGTCACCAAGGACCTTATGTGTAAATTAAGAAATGTGGTTAGTGATGATGATGTTCAACAAGCTTGTGATGAGGCTGGAATCAGCACCAAAGCCTATCAGGCAAGGGGAGTGTACTTCAAAAATACTCGACATAGTGGTGGAATGGTGCAATCCAATTATTTGGAGGAGATGTTCAATTGGTTTTTTCGCACAACATTTGCTCGTAAGCTCACAATGGAGCGTGCGCGACAATCCAAGATTGCTATTGAAGTGCGCAAATGGAGTCGTCAAGAGCATAGCAACAAGTAGCAAATGTCGCAAGGTCCCACCAAGCATGCTGCATGGCGGCGATGCAGAGTGCGACAAGGATCAAAGTGGATACTACGCGAGTCACTAAACATGAACGCAGGGTCCAACTCTTAGTGACATGTTTATTTAAAAAATAATACTTCTTTTAAAAAAATTAGCGTGAACAGGGCCCTTTTTAAATGGGCCCTTATAAATATTGCATGCTCTCATGAATCACTCATTTCTTAAGAACAGGTGAGCTCTTACCAACGAAATGGCGCGTACCAAACAAACTACGAAAGAGCATCCGCTTGCCAACAAAAACACCCTCCAAGGATGTGAGAAGCCGTCATGGCTTAAAGGCACAAGAAAACGGCCACGAACACCTGGCCGTTCCAGGAACTCTTCTGGTAGTGGGAATGGTGGTAGGGCACGAGAGTCATCAAGGACTGTTGAATCTCCACCTCCTCAAGATATAACACCTAGAAAGAGAATGAAGCAACGTGCCCAGCGCTGGAGAGAAGCAGAGGGCCAACAAACATCAGAGTCCGATAGGGAGCAGCCGTCGCGCCCCCAATCACAAGCAGGACCATCCAGGACTCGGGTGGTCCATACAGACACTGAATCAGAGAGTGAGCCACCATGGCTGCGAGAAAAATACCGAGCACACACCGGGTGGCCGTTGGGGGGAAGACATTGCCTCAAGGCCAGGGAGCTCTCCCCACACGACAAGATCGGCAACCAAGGGAAGAAGAAGAATCAGAAGAGGCTGCAAAACCAGCCCCTAAGCATGCAAATAGGCGCAAGTCTAAGTTTTTCAAGAAGCCTAAACGCCGCCCGCTAGCAAATATGCAAGTGCCTCCAAGACAACCGCAGCGGCGCCGAAAAATAGCAAGGGCATTTGCAGAAATCCGCCACTACCAAAAGACGACGGAGCTCTTGATTCGACGCGCCCCCTTTGCTCGCACTGTGAAGGAGGTGCTTCAAAGCTACGGAAATCAGTATAGAATGCAAGCAATAGCGCTAGAGGCTATTCAAGAAGCTGCAGAGGCCCACATCATTTCGGTGTTGGAAGATACCAACCTATGCACCATTCATGCAAAGCGAGTGACAATATAGCCAAAAGATATGCAGCTTGCACGTCGATTGCGACGAGACTTTGAGCATTAGCCGAAGTTATCCCTCTTTTTGTATTGCACACCCTTATCTTTGTAATGATTTGACTTTCCAATGACAATATGATCAACAGTTTTGTCTACTTTGTCTATTATCTTTGTAATTTCAAGTTCTGTATGTAATTGCAGTCAATTTCAGTAAATTTGTGCATTTTAAGTACCCTTGGGGGTAGATAAGCCTATAAGGGGCCAAAAAAAGCCTGGCCACAAGGGCGCGCAAATGGCCCATCCAAAACTCATGGATGGGCCATTTGCGCGCCCTTGTGGCAAAGCAGGTGATAGTGTGCTGGAAAATTCATTTCATAATTGATTTCAACTTTTCTAGTGTCCTTGAGTCTAAACATATGCTAGAATTGCCATAAAAAGGGTGCATTTAAATGAATGATGCAAAATCAATCCATTGCAGTATATTTGTGCTTTTTAAGTACCCTAGGGGGTAGATTGGCTTATAAGGGGCAAAAAAATGCCTGGCCACAAGGGCGCGCAAATAGCCCATCCAAAACTGATGGATGGGCCATTTGCGCGCCCTTGTGGCCAGGCCTTTTTCTGCCCCTTTTAGGCTTATCTACCCCCAAGGGTACTTAAAATGCACAAATTTACTAAAACGTATTGGTTTTGCATCAATATTTTACATGGATCCTTGTGGACACCTTTTTTTTGGTCATTTCAAGCTTTGAATTCCTTATAGGATATCAACACAAATAACATATTGTGAAACCAAGTGTCTATGCAACATTAATTTGGATTTCTCAAATGTCCAATGTAATTGGACTTTTTGGTGGAGGGGTGTACTAGGTAGAGCTAAAGCAGGTGATAGTGTGCTAGAAAATTCATTTCATAATTGATTTCAGCTTTTCTAGTGTCCTTGAGTCTGAACATATGCTGGAATTGCCATATGAAAAGGGTGCATTTAAATGAATGATGCAAAACCAATCCATTGCAGTATATTTGTGCTTTTTAAGTACCCTAGGGTGTAGATTGGCTTATAAGGGGCAAAAAAATGCCTGGCCACAAGGGCGCGCAAATAGCCCATCCAAAACTGATGGATGGGCCATTTGCGCGCCCTTGTGGCCAGGCCTTTTTCTGCCCCTTTTAGGCTTATCTACCCCCAAGGGTGCTTAAAATGCACAAATTTACTAAAACCTATTGGTTTTGCATCAATATTTTACATGGATCCTTGTGGACACCTTTTTTTGGTCATTTCAAGCTTTGAATTCCTTATAGGATATCAAAACAAATTAACATATTGTGAAACCAAGTGTCTATGCAACATTAATTTGGAATTTTCAAATGTCCAATACAATTGGAATTTTTGGTGGAGGGGTGTACTAGGTAGAGCTAAAGCAGGTGATAGTGTGCTGGAAAATTCATTTCATAATTGATTTCAGCTTTTCTAGTGTCCTTGAGTCTAAACATATGCTGGAATTGCCATAAAAAGGGTTCATTTAAATGAATGATGCAAAACCAATCTATTGCAGTATATTTGTGCTTTTTAAGTACCCTAGGGGGTAGATTGGCTTATAAGGGGCAAAAAAATGCCTGGCCACAAGGGCGCGCAAATGGCCCATCCAAAACTGATGGATGGGCCATTTGCGCGCCCTTGTGGCCAGGCATTTTTTTGCCCCTTATAGGCTAATCTACCCCCTAGGGTACTTAAAAAGCACAAATATACTGAAATTGACTGCAATTACATACAGAACTTGAAATAACAAAGTCACCAATCAAAAAACAATTCATATCACCAATTGAAACAATTTTCAAGATTGACAAATCAGATTCAAAAGAATTTGCAATATAGAGAGACAATTTCAAATATTTTTTATTCCTTCCAACACGGTGATTTTACATCATGTATCTGAGTTCATAACTTTTTTGACCATTTCCTGGCGCCTATTTTGCGCGTAAGGCAACTCCCTAGTCAAGAGGGACTGCGCTATGGCATTTGGGTCAGTTGAGCCAATGGAAGCATGTATCCCTATCTGGGCAAGCACTTTACCACGAAAGCCAGTGCCAAACGCTGTGCATACAAGGGATCTACGCACTAGGAACACTTGATGTGCAGTTTGAGCAATGGTGCTCAAACACAAAAACTTGCTCAAAGCTTTTAACGACCAAGTCATAAAATGGGCTTGGGGAGTAAATTCATTATGGATAATGGCCACATCGCCAGGGGGGAGTTGTCCTAGGTAATGCGCAAGGGAAGCTTGAGGTCCAAAGCCCGTCCGCTTGCCACCCGTCCTTGCAGCAAAATCATCAACCTCCACAACATCCTGTCATAAACCTATGAAGGTAAAGACAAAAGACAATGAAGGATAAAATAGTAACATGAAAATTAGGATACAGTTTACCTCCTGCTCCTTATCGTCCTCCTCCCTGTTGCCCTTTGCATCCAAGTCAATGCTCCCATGCACCACAGATACAAGCTTTGGATCATCAGATGGGAGGTCGCATAATGGCATAGGCATCCTAGCAGCCTCAACCTTGGCTTGGGTGGCTTGGAAATCTTGATCAGCCACGTGCAACTACTCTGCTGCCAGGACCTCCGCACATACAATTGCAATAGTGTCAGCAACAGAGTCCCCATCCGGCAAGAGCTTGCTTTCTAGGGCATTTGGCGTATTGTCTAAGGGACATTTTCTGTTGTTGCATAGCACGCTCAAGCATTCATCCATGCGCAGGCCAAATGCTTTTTCCAAATCATGCAGGAACACATACTCCTCCCCATCCACTAAAACTGAGGAGAAGCGGCTGATTTCTACCTCTGGGATTGCCACATCCGTCAGTGGTAGTGACACTGGAGTGTCACTAGGGCCAGCCGCAACTATGGATTTCTCAACCACTTCCTCAAGACCCCTAGGGTACTCGAGCCAGTGTGCTTTTCCTTCCGCTGTAGGGTTCATGGGGATAACCTGCTGCTCCTTGGTGTCCTTGATAAAGGACCCAACTTGAAGGTGTGGTAAGCGAAGCTCCTCCAAATCAGGTTCCTCGCTCACCAAGAAGATAAATGTTGAGATCCGAGAAAGGTACTCCACCCCCAACTTGCGCTTCTTGAGCGCTGACACCCCAGGGGCTTGCTTGTCCAAGTAATGGCCTGCATCGGTTGCAATTTCTTGGAATCGTTGCAACCGCTTGGAGAATGGGCGATCACCTTTGTGTATATAGCGCAAAAGATCGCAAGGCACCCAGATCCCTGCATGTGGGGGGATAGATACAGAATATTTTATGATGTGCTCCTCCATGAACGCAAAAATATCCTCAAATGCATCCATGTGAAGGGCAACTGTGGCGTCAAGGTCAGGGAGACGAGTAAAAAAGGTGTGGAGGTCCAACTTCCCTTTGTATTTGGTGTCCTCGAGGAAGAGGATGAAGCATGACAAAGGGGTGGATATGCGTGCAGATGCAGAGGCTGTGGCAGCATCCATGTCTAACCTGGGGTGTGGATAGAGAGTGGAGGAGCTCAAGAGTTGCAAAAGTGAAAATAGTGAATGAGTTAGGTGGCCCCCCTTTTATAATGGACCCTTTTTTTAAGACAGAAAAAAAAGGCACTTTCACCAAAAAATGATTTCTCATCCCAATGCAAAAAATTATATTCAAAGGCATGATTTGCCGAAGCAAATCATGTTGATTACAGCAGGGATCAATATGAAAATTGTAACAGTTACAAAGTTATAAGATCGATAGCATAGTTCCATCTATCCCCCAGTCCTCCTCGACCTTCAATTTGTCTTCCATTCTCTTCCCAATCTGCGGACATTCATTACAATAAGCATCGTTGGGCATCTTCACTGCAATGTCAAAGCTTGCAATAGCGCCGTCTACACTCTGTAAGGGAGTCCACACTCCAAGCTTGCACATCCAACGATCATAGTGAAATCGTATGTACAAGGAGGTGCGGGATTTCAAATAGCGCATTCCAATACCTGAAGCTCCAACCTTACAACGGTACCGGTCCCCGTTGTGCATGCCCTCCACAAAACCCCAGTCCTCTTCTAAAAGCCTTCCTAATTCCTTGTAATGCGCATCTTTACATACAAGCATTGTGGTAGTCTCCACAAATCCAAACTCTTTAAAAATGTGCACAAAATAATGAATAGGCAGACACCAACTCAAGCCCACAGACCTAGAAGCTTTAGAGTATTTCAAAGAGTTTTGGACATCCATTATCATCTTTTGCTTGAAAGATGCTACCGACCACAAATCTGGGACCGGCAACTCCATACTTAATAAGGAAGTTACTTTGATGGGTTCAAGCGTTCCAAATGCTTGTGTAGAAGTAGGGACAATATAGGAGTGAGAATAGAAGAAAATCCTTCTTTGAACCAGTTTGGTTGGGCAAAGATGTGGGAACATTATTGCTCCAATATCCGCATGTATAGCATTGAATGTGCCGAAGAGACTATGTAGTGGCTGCTCCTCCACCAACGTGGATGGAAATATGACTATAAATGCATGACAAATGTTAAGTATGAATCCATAATAACATTACACTATGATTTCACACCTAGCTTTGTATTCTCAAAACATGTACTTACAATGTGTTGGAAATCGAGGTGGTTGTTGCAAGTGCATGGTTGACATTGAGAAAACATGTTGCACAATGGCTACGGTCCCCTTGTCTTTGCGTTTCTTGAAGCCAAGGAGCTTTCCTTTCCAATGAAGATCCAAGTTTGCACGATTCCGCACACGATGAGGGCCAACAGCAGATGGTTGCATGTATACCCAAGCACCTTTGGTGAACTCTTGTGGCATCCACTCATCATCTACACCTCTAGTGTTGTGGCATGCAAGTGCTGTGACCTCATCCTTTGGCCGCCTTTGCGAAGTAGAGTTGGCCATGGTTGAGCAAAGCAAACTAGGAGGAGGAGAAGAACCTTGCTTGTTGCTACAATGTAGGTGGGATAAAGTGATATGAGAAAGTGGTTAACCCTTGTGGCAATGGGAGGAGAAGGTGGACAACCCTTGCTTGGTGTGGCACTGGGAGGAGAAGGTGGATAACCCTTGCTTGGTGTGGCAATGGAAGGTGGTAGGGGAGGAGAGAGGAGCTTCCTTGCTGCAGCAATGGAGATGGTGTAGAGAGAGAGAGTGTTGGAGTAGAGGATGAGTGTGATGGTTGCAACCAAGGAGGGGTTGGAAAAGGGGTTCTAGAGAGAGAAAATCACTTTTTGCCTAATAACTACTTTTGGGGGAGCTCTGGATAGCAAAAAAAGATTTTTTAAAAGTTTTTTTAAAATTTTGAATTTTAGGGTTTTTGGATGCACGTTTTGACTTTTTGAGATCAAAAAATGCTTTTTTGACCATAAAATAGTTTTAAGGGGGGTTTTCAGAAGATGAAATTTGAATTTTGAAATTTTTGAAAAATTTCAAAATTTTGGGATTTTTTCACAACCGGATCAAAAAGGAGGGAAGTTGGAGGTTCCATATGGCCCACCCCCCCCCCCCCCCCCCCCCCCCACCTTCTCACTAGGTAAGAGCCCATTTAAGAAGTGTAAGACTACTTTGTCCCCCTACATTTTTGAGGGCATAGAGTGTGTCCATCACCCTCTTCTCATTGGCTGGCCTCTAATTAACCTTAATCTCAAAGGGCCCCTAGAGGGTTCATATTTTTCCTAATGGTTTTGCATACGACAAAACAAGCTCGTTGGGATGTTAAGGATGCACAGGCTCATGCATTGATTGAGTTGTCTGTGAAGCGCACCATTTTTCCTCACATTCGTTCAACAAAATCTGCAAAACAGGCTTGGGATATTTTGGTTGGTCTTTATGCAAGTCGCAATGAGGCTAAAATTGCTTTGCTGCGTAAAGAGCTGGAGTCGAAGATTATGCATGAGGAAGATGATATGGAAACTTTCCTTGCTAGTGTCAAGGATATCAATGAGCAACTCATTTCAGCAGGTGAAGTCATGTCAGATAGTTCCCTAGTGCAGACTGTTCTTGATGCCTTACCAGATTCTTACCAGACTTTTGCTAGTACTTGGAGACTTATGACCCGAGGAAATCCTGAAGTTGTCAAGTTTGATGCATTATGCACATTGCTGTTTGCAAGAGTCACTTTCCAGAAAAAATAGGACAAGGCAGCGTGCACTTGAACATGCTTTTATTGCTTCTCAAAGAAAGGGTGGTAACAGAAATGTGGCCACTTCTTATGGTTCTGCTGCGAGTGGCAAAACTTTTGTTCCTAATGCTTCTATTGGAAGCACTTTGTCTGACAATTCTGGTGATAAGAGCAAAAAGAAGATGTGTTGCCATTATTGTAAAGCTAATGATCACTTGATCAAGTCGTGTCCTAAGTTGAAGGCCAAAGAGGCTAAGAAGAAAGAGGGTGGTTCCACTGCAAATGCTGGTTCACTACAAATGCAGCCATTGTTGAGTCTTCTGTGAAAGGAGACTGTGATGCTGATGTTGATGCAGAATGGGCTTTTAGCATAGAGTACACTTACAATCCTGTTGTCCATGATGCATGCTTGTCAGTTGCTTCAGATTCACATGTTTAATATTTTGACAGGGGTGCTATAAAGCACATTACCTCACATCGTGAATTGTTTACCTCTCTCGAGTCTGTCCCTCATGGGAATTCTGTCACTTGTGCCAACAATGCCTCTTATCCACTTCAGGGAGTTGGAAAGATTGTGCTTACTGCTGCAAATGGCAGTTCCTTCACCCTTGTTGATGCACTTTATGTACCTGGGATCAAGAAGAATCTCTTGTCTGTATCCGCACTTGCTAGACTTGGACTTGTAGTCAAATTTGTGGATGACAGATGTACAGTTCATGATCTCAGTTTTGCTGATGAAAATGTTGCATCTGGCCTTTTGTGCCGTGGACTGTATAAGCTCACTTTGTATGACGAGTGTGGACAAAATTTTGCAAATGTTGTTGCAGATTCAAGGGTTATTTCAGATGCAAAACTTTGGCATGCACGTTTTGGTCATGTGAATTTTGCTAGTTTGTTGCATTTGCAGAAATCTGATATGGTCGCTTCTTTTCCGCCTCTTGAAGCACCTGTCAAACATGTTTGTGAAGGTTGTATTTTTGGGTAAGATGCAGCGTTCTAAGTTTCCAAAGGATGGTTCAGTTCGGGCCTTATGCAGGTTGCAGTTCCGTCCTTGGGTAATTGTTGCAAACTCCGTCCTTGGGCAATTACCTTTACTTCGTGACTTTCATTGATGATTACTCCAGGCATACATGGGTATTTCCACTTAAAGTGAAGTCCAAAGTTTTTATGTGCTTTAGACAATTTCTGGCTATGGCTGAAAATGTCTCGAAATGTACTATGGGCACCCTCCGTTCCAATCGAGGGGGGGAGTATATGTCTCATGAATTTTAATGCATTTCAGGCTAGTCGTGGGATAAAACACCAATGTATAGTGCCTTATACACCTCAACAAAATGGTGTTGCTAAGAGGAAAAACAAGTCATTTACGAAAATGGCACGATGTATGGTCAAAAGTCAAGCTTTGTCGCATTCTTTTTGGCTTGAGGCCATCATGTGTGCCACTTATGTACTAAACAGGTGTCCTACGAAAGCTTTGCAGTCTATTACTCCATATGAAGCATGGCATGATAGAAAGCCTTCTATTGATCACATGCGTGTTTTTGGCTGTTTGGCATATGCTTTGGTGCCACAAACACAGCGCAAAAAATTGGATGATAAGGCTGTCAAATGTATCTTTGTTGGTTATAGTGTTGAAAGCAAAGGTTACAGGTTGTATCATTCGTAAACAAAACGTATTTTGGTTTCACAAGATGTAGTGTTTGTGGAAGATTTTGTTCAGCCCTTGCTGTCATGTACTAGAGACAATAATGTAAGCTCACATGACCTTTATGACACTTTGTTGCCTATTTTTAGTTGGTGAAAATACGAATGTAAGTTCCAATGAGGCAAATGTACAGCCTATGGGGGTTTCTGAAAATGTTACAGATCGGCCTATTACTGATGCAAATGTACATGATGTACTTGATGAGGAAAGGGCTGAAAATGAGCAGGCTAGAGGTATGCCAAAATGGCTGGTGCACACTTTGCGTGACAGTAAATTGGATGCACCTTTTTCTAGCCGTACTCGTTCAGGCTCTCGCCATGCATCTTATGCATCAGATTGTTATGCTTTGGCTATGTCTAGCTTACATGATGTTGAGGAGCCTCTATCTTTTGATGAAGCACAAAATTCAAAAAATTGGATGGCTGCCATGCAATCAGAATATGATGCACTTATAGAAAATGACACATGGACTTTATGTGATTTGCCTCCTGGCAAAAAGGCCATTGGTACAAAGTGGGTTTACAAGTTGAAACGCAAGCCGGATGGTGAGATCTATCGCCATAAGGCTCGACTTGTTGCAAAGGGTTATGCACAGCAAAAAGGCATAGATTATGAAGAGAATTTTGCTCCCACTTGTCGCATGACTACTGTGCGTTTTCTATGTGCATTGGCAGCTCATTTTGGTTGGAATGTATATCAATCAGACATTGTTACTGCTTTCTTGAATGTTGACATATTTGAGGAAGTTTATGTAACGTAGCCTCGCGGTTTTGTCATAAAAGGACAAGAGGACAAAGTGTGTAGATGTAAGAAGGCTTTGTATGGGTTGAAGCAATCTCCTCATGCTTGGTATGAGAAAGCTGACACTCATTTGGTTAAACGAGGCTTTCGTAACAGTCCAACAGAAAGCACATTGTATGTAAAGCGTGAGGGTGATGTACTGCTCATGGTGGTTCTTTATGTCGATGATTTGCTGATCCTTGGACCAAATGAGAGACATATTGCTGTATTTAAGGCTGATTTGAATGCCACTTTCAAGATGAAAGATTTGGGGCTGTTGCATCATTACTTGGGTATACAGTTTAAACAGTGTGATGGTGGTATTTTCTTATGTCAAAAAAGTTACATAGAGACATTGCTATGTAAGTTTGGACTTGAGGATTGCAAACCTATTGCCACTCCCATGGAAACAGGTTTGAAGTTGAGTCTACATGATGCTGGCGATCCTGCTCATGTCACTCTTTACCAAACTGCTGTTGGCTGCCTCATTTATGTATGCAACACAAGGCCAGATATTCAGTTTGCAGTCTCAGAGGTCAACAGATTTATGCATAGCCCAAGGTCTAAGAATTGGCTGGCTATCAAGAGGATTTTCCGCTACCTTAGTGGCACTTTACATCTTGGCTTGTTTTATCCCAAGAGGGGATCATTGCCGCCAGACTTACATGCGTTTTTGGACTTAGATTGGGCTCGTTGTTTGAACATGCGAGAGTCCACAAGTGGTTTTTGTTTCATGCTTGGCAGTTCATGTATATCATGGTTGAGCAAGAAGCAACCTACTGTGGCCACTTCGAGTGGTGAGGCTGAGTACAGGGTAGTCTTCACAGCTACGGTTGAGTGTGTATGGCTCAGACTCCTTATGGCTGATTTGGGTGTTGGACAGGACACTGCCAACACTATCTACACTGACAGTCATAGCGCATTGGCAGCTGCGAGGAACCCAGTTTTTCATGCTCGCACAAAGCACATTGAGGTGCATTACCACTATGTCAGGGAGAGGCTCTCAGCAGGAGAGATCAGCTTGGCTTATGTGCCAACACAGGACAACCTTGCAGATCTTTTCACAAAGGCATTGTCTTGTGAGAAGCTTTGGGCTTACTCCCCTTTGTGGACTGATCATGTCCTTAGGGAATGGAACTTCCCTTTACTCATGTGCCAGCTCTCATTCACCGCATCACTCCACGGGGGATTTATTACCATATACATGTGGTAGTGATGTGTGTGAACACACTAGGACCGCCAAGGCATTTTTTCCCTCTTTAGGAGGTTTTTCCCCCCGTGCATTGTATATACGCCCATCACTCTAGGGCTATCTATCTTTTCCATTGCACACTAAGTAACACACTCTCTATTGTGTGCCTTGAGCTTCCTTCGTCTTCTCCAAGCTGTGTGCGTTTCTCTGCAACCCTAATTCCAACATGACGCTCATATGATTAGATTGCAAGTTTCATAAAAACTAATATCTAATTCTCCCAAACGATTCTCTTATGTTTAACTAATCATTTAATATGGGGAAGTGCCAGGGGAGTAAAAGCTAGAATATTGGTAAGGCTACCATACCGGTCTCTCCAGGGATCCAAAGGGGAATAGTCTACAAAAGAGCAATGTACATCAATGGGGTTTAAAAGACCTAAGGCTCAGCTCCACTAAGACTTCCATAGGCTAAGGTTCCAAAAATTAACTCAATTGTCCAATGGCCAAAGCAAGGGTAAAATTGGATGGTCATGGGAAGACTAAAAAGTATTCCCATATCCCTAGGAAGGATGGGGCAAGCCCTTTTAGTACGGGATGAGAGAGAAACACACACACACACACACACACACACACACACACACACACACACACACACACACACACACACACACACACACACTCAAAAGCTTCCCCTTTACACAAAGGGAATACTGGACACATGTTAGGCTCCTAGGCCAGTTGCCCCTACCCCCAAGCTCCCCTCAAATCCTATTGGATGGCCATAGAGGTGGACCGATGAGAGTTAGGCTAAAGCAAAGTTAGTCTAACCAATTTAAAAAATTCTTGATAAAAGAACCAATAGAAATTAAGCTCCTTAGAAGACGAGTCTACCCTAATAGTATTTTGTGGGTTGCAATAGGTGTAGTCAACCACTAGCTTTGCATTTGTTATCACTCTCCATCCACATGAGAAAGCCTCCTCCTGCAATGGTGGCTACACAAACAAAAGGGAAAAAATAAATATAAAATTTTAACCTTTAACTACTTACAATCTAGTAGTACCATACCTTCACATTTAAGACTTTCATGTCATCCATGAGCCTTGTGATAGGAGGAAATTGCACAATTGTATCTATCAACCTTGATGCAACCCTATTTGGAAAGATCCAAAGCATTGCTACAAAATAATTAAAAGTGGGAGAATTGGGTACAGTAAGGGTCATTTACACTTACAGCCTAGCCATTCCATGGTGGCCCTCAAGAGAGTTCAATATGAAACATGATTTATCAGTGATATGAGTTGCTATAAGCTCTAGTGAGAGCTATGACAGGACCATTGGACATTGTCAAAAGCTTCCAAGGTGAAATTTTGAAAATGACCTAGGGTTGCAGTAGAACATACCTCTCATGGTAGGGGCAAAGAAGGAGTTCACAAGTTTCAAAATGTATATTGGATAGTCAGTTCCTACTAATGTTAGAATCAATTCTCAAATAGTGAGAGATGGTTGGGTCAACCATATCCGCTTTCTATTGGACATCTAGCTTATAGTCATGCATCAAAAATCTACAAGGAAATACAAAGAACACATTATAATTATGAATAATCTACAAAAAACACATATAGAATTTTGATGGTTAGGCAAACCTCAAGGATGCAATATTAATATAGTCATTGATCTCTCTTTGCCAATCTTTGAGGATTTCAACATACTCAGCATCATGGTAATATAATCTGTTCTTTCAAAGTCATCCTCTAAGAAAGTAGCCACCAACAAGCCTGTGGTATTGAAACCTCTCAGCAATGAAGGGAGTTTAGCTTCAATTGCCCTGAGTTCATTTTTTTCCATCTCCCCCCTATCAACTTTGGCCTCTTCCAAAACATCATCCTCTGTTGTCTCCTCAACCAACCTTTTAGGCTCTTTTGCCTTTCTTAAGGGGGGTAGATTGAGAATGTTGAAGGTTTTCTTTTCTATAAGTGTGACCCTATGAGAGTGGGATGCACATATGTATGCATCTTGGAAGAGCTCAATTAAAAAGTTTTCAGCTACATCCTGCATACATACCAACGCACCTCTTGCCCATCTCATATCAATCTTAAACTACTCTACTATTTGCCTACAGACCCTTTGGAAAGGAAGCCTTGGAATTGAAATTGTCAAAGCCTTCTATGCTCTCCTTATCTCCCTCAAGAATATCACCTTCTAAGAGAATCTTCTTTTCTTTACAGCTGGGAGTTTCATACCAACTCTCTTTTTGGCTTGTTTCTTGAAGGATGCAACTCCCTTATCTCTTTGTGAGCTCTCAGCTTTGTCCACCTTTGAGCTCTCACCTTTGTCCCCCTTTGATCTCTCACCTTTGTTTGATAGTTTGAAATCAATTGGTGTTCCGTTGACATCTCCTGGTTTGACATTTTCTCTAGGAACCTTCCTTACAGTTTGTTTGGTCCTTAGATTAGATCTAAAAGAAGAAAAAATTATCACCATAGAGTCCCTATAGTTTTTATTCAACAAGCTATCATAGACCTCTTCATTAACTTCAAAGGGATACATTCTATTATTATTGCACCAAGAATAAGACTTGTGTCTTCTCTATGCAAAAATAGTGTAGGCGGGACATACATTTGACTACACTATTTTTGCATTGAGAGGACACATGCAAGTAAAGTTATAAAAGTATCTCTAATGAATATATAATGACATAAAGATACATTGAATTTCCTTGACATGCTATGTTAGGCCTCCTAATGAAGCTCAAAAGTCCACAATCTAAAATATAAAATTGTGTCCCCTCTACGCAAAAATAATATAGTTTGACCAATGTCCGACTACTCTATTTTTGCATAGAGAGGACGCTACCATAAAATGTCAAAAAAGACTCCTGTTGTCTCTACGTGATAATAGTGTAGTCGGATATTGGTCCAACTACTCTATTTTTGCATAGAGAGGACACTATCAAATCTATTCTAATGAAATGCTCACTATGTCTATGTCATTTTCCGCTACACACAAGTTACTAGACCATTCAATGTTACATTGGTATCAGAGCACAAGGTTTCTCTTTTATTTCTCAAGAAGGGAGGTCCTCAAGCTAAAATAAATGGTTGGTATTACTAATTGCAATTGAGTAAGTAGAATAGGGATCTTTCAACCTTTCTATGCGCCTGCTTTGTGTAGATAACGGGGCATCACCGTCGAGAGCTATGGTTTTAATAGTGGATTCCTATGGGGCTTGCCTATGGCTTAACCACTATTGAGCTATTAGAAGCTTGATAGGAGCCGTTACTGTTTTGGTGGTGAAAGACCCTCTCTTTTATTCCTTGCAATTAATGATATTCGAGCCATGGGTACAGGAGTTTGAGTGCTTCTCTAAAGGGGTTAAGAGGAGTAGCAACTAGGGCTTGAAGTGCCAAAGTGCACCTAAAAAATTTTACACCTCAAAGTTGTTAGAATGGCTGACAATAGTAAAGAGAGTTAAATTAATGTTGATAGCTTTGATTTTGCTAATGAGAAGGCTACCAATGATGCCCCTATGCTTGTCAATTACCTTGTTTCTAGGCTTCAACAAGCCATGGGAAATCCATCCCTCCAAAATGAAGTGCACGATAGCTACGTGATCATGGAATTCTCCAAACTTCCTACCAAGAAGAGAGAGTACCTAGGAAGCATCCTTGTGAGACGTCCAAAAGAGGCCACTCTTCGATAAGGGAGGAAGAAGAGGATCCGTACGAAGGGCTCAAAAATCTACTACTTGAAGACGTATCTCCTTCCCAAAGGAGAACTCAAGTTTCAATGAAAGACCCCCCACCAAAAGAACGAGAAAGAAGTGAGTTTCCTGCCACCTCAGTGGAGATGGTCCACAAAGACGCCGGGCAAAATGCTCTCCATTAACCTTTAACATAGAAGACCATCGCACACTTCTCCACACCATAATTCAAAGAGGGACGAGAGAAAACAAGAGAAAAAAAGGCGAGAAAGAGTTCATTTTCTTCTCCATCTTCATCCTCTTCCTATTATGAAGAAAGTGATGGTGCGGACAAGGAGGAACAAGGGAAGAAAAAGGTAAGAAAGAGGTCACCCTCTTCTCCATCCTCCTCAAATTCTTCCTCTTCTGAAGAAAGTGATGTGTGAGTTAGGAGACTTTCCCCATATCTCCTTAAAAACACTCAATTAGCTAGTCACTGTGCTAGTTCATCCAAAAAATTAAATAAAATAAACAAGAAAAGTATATTATGGCCTTTTTGTGTATAAATATTTCATTGTATATAAAGCCTAAGTATAGGGATTTTATTATAATTATTTTGGTATTTTATTTAAATATTTATACCTAAGTGTGTGTTTTATTAGACCTATGTATGCCTTGTTTTATCCTCTTGCACCATAAGTATATTTTTGTTGCCAATGTGTACGTTCTCTAATCTGATAAATAGTTTTTTCTTTTATACAAATCACCCCCATATTTTTATCCTCACCCTTGCGAAAACAAAAAAATCGGCTTTCACTCCCTTAGTCACTTGTATTATATAATTTTCATTTACTTGCATACTTTTTTCTCTTTTACCCAAAATAATACAAAAGAGGGACCCTCGGGGAGGTCACCTAAGAAAAATGTAACCTACCACGTGAGTTCAACAGAAGGGTTACAAAATATATATACAGAAGGACATTATTTTTTCAAATTTAAAAAGAACTTACAGATTTTAAAAGAAAAGGATACGTTATATTCCTAACAAAATTTATAGATAAGGGGTTTTACAAACATGCCTTGAACGCACGTGATATGGTAGTTTTACACATAGTGAACCCCTCAAGGAGGGACCATATAATATGATTCCAACGTCTTTTTCCATATCCATAATTCTTCCATATTTTTTTATTATGTACTCATTACTCTAACACCATGTGCTCATTGGGCTAAAATCCATGAATAGTCCATACATTAGTCCTACCATGTATATATTTCTTTATTCACCAATGATCCTTCTTCATGCATGTGGAAAGATATCTTGGATGATTTGTATCATGATATGACTCATGGAAGGGCTCACTCTTGGATGCATTGTGCAAATTCAACAAAGGAGGGGGCCACTAGAAGACTTTTGCAGGCATAAAATATAGGCTTTTTGGTGTATATCTCCACTCGAAGTTTAAAAAAGTGACCAACATACAAAATATCTCATGGCCTCAGTTTCTTGCATTATGTTCACAAGTTAGGAGGGATTTAACAAAGGAAGTTAGCACTGGGAGAAAGGTAAAAGAGAGTGTTCCTGTTGTAAAATTTCACAAGCTAAAATGAATGAGGATATTACACCCGTGCTAGATTGTTATATCAAAGGGAGGCTAGTTAGGAAAGGTCTAGGGGATGGGGGTGCATAAATTTATATCATGAGACAGAAGGACTCATGCAAATAATAGGCATGCATATCCATGAAACACCTGAAATCAAAGTGAAAATGGCAAACAATAGCAACGCTTTGTGCGTAGGCATTTGTGAAAATATTTTTATGGAGGCCTTTGGCATTAAGAAGGTTGTGGAATTTTATGTTATGTCGTCCAAGGGAAGTGGCTATCCATTTATCCTAAGAAGACCAAGGCTAATGAAATGCGAGCTATGCAAGATTGGGAAAGTGGAAAGTTGATTTGCAAGAATAAGAATCATAGGAAGATTGTCTTTGACATGAAGAAGCAACATCAAGAGGAGCTCCACAAATAATCGTCTCAAAGTGAGACAGAGGAAGACTGGACTCATAGCGCCTCAGAGGAAGAAAGTAACGGTAGCACTACAGAAGAGGAGTCTTCCATTGAAGTCATGGAGGTGAGGTTTAAGCAAAACAACCAAGAGACCTCTTGTCAAGGTTTGGAGGAGGTAGGTTCCCAAGAGAACCAAAATATGCAAGATGAAGTGATGATAGAAGGTATATGCTATCAACAACACTAGAAGTTTCCTAGGATTTTTGCTAAAGACTACACAGACGTGTGTGGAGTAGATGATGTTCAACAAAAGATTGAGTTAAAGCCTGAGGGCACACCTAAGGCAAACAAATTACAAAGGCTAGGAGTGATCAAGGAGCAAGCTCTACTCAAGGAGGTAAGAAAGCATCTAGCAACAGGTTTCATCTATCCATTGGAGAATTCAGAGTGGGTCTCTCCCTCCCAAGAAGAATGGTAAGTGGAGGGTGTGTGTGGATTACCATCCAGTGAATGAGCCAACAAAAAGAGATCACTTTCCCCTTCCATTTTAGGATGAGATACTAAATGAGGTAGCCGGTCATGAGAAGTAAATTGTGTGTGATGGCTACTCAGGTTACTTTCAAATAGGGATTGCATTGGAGGATCAATTGAAAACAACCTTCATCACTCCTTGGGGTTGTTATGCTTTTAGAGTCATGCCATTTGGCCTAAAAAATTCTCTTGCAACTTTCCAACGCTTCATGAATATGGTGTTTCAAGCATTCTTTGGAAAGTCAATTAGGGTGTTCATTGATGATTTTGCATTTATAGCTCAAAATCATTGCATCTACAAAGGGTAGAAGAAGGATTGACTCTGTGACATGGGAGGCTAGCTAATCCTGATAAATGCCATATAGGTGAGGACTAGGTGATCTTTCTTGGTCACAATGTTTCCTATAATGAGCTTGATCCTTCAAAGGCAAAGGCTCTTATTGAGTTACCATCACCCAAGAGTCTGAAGGAGGTCAATTCATTCATTCAAAAGGTGAAGTACATGTCACGCTTCATTCACTTAGCTTTGGAGTTTCTTCATCCTTTGCAAAAGTTGACACAACAAGTAGAATTTACATCGTGTGATGAGCTTGAGGAGTACTTTTGTAAAATTAAAGTCATTTTGTGAGAGCTACCAACACTCATGCCTCCTTGTTGGGATTACACATTCTTTGTTAGCTCTAGTGTTAAAAAGGAAACAATTGGTGTGGTTCTGCTACAACAAGATCCCCATAGTACCAGAATGCATCCCATTTACTTTGCTAGTAGGTTCATGAATGCTTTGGAGAGAGGCTACACAAAAGCAAAACTCATGATGCTTGCTCTCATGTTTGCGGTGAGAAAGTTTAGATCCTACTTGCTACCAAAACCTTTTGTAATTCTCACTACAAAAAAAATTGTTTCCTTGGGTGTCATCTCAAATGAATCTTAGTACTAGAATCAAAAAGTGGATTATGGAGTTACAAGAATTCCAATACTCTTTCAAGGTAGAATATAGTGTACGTGCACAATTGGCAAGGATTCTCACTTATAGGGTGCATGAGAAGGAATTTTAAGTGCCTAAAGTAAAGACCCTATCATTTCCACCACCTAAAAGTATCCCTAATGCATTTACCTTGTTCCTTGATGGAGATTTTCAACGAGCCACGAGTAGAGCAGGGGTAGGGCTGGTGTTGATAAATGCAAGTGGAGAGGTGGTCATAAAAGAGAAGGTCAATCTACCAGGTTCAACTAGCAGCAATGAAGCAGAGTACAACATACTACTTCATGGTTTGAAGATGTGCATTAGTCAAGGTATACAACGTCTCAGGGTAAAGGGGGATGCACTTCTCATCGTGAAGTAAATTTTAGGCATTTGGGCATGCAAGAATGAAAGCCTAAGGACAAAATTTCATGCCATTTGTAGGTTATTTAACTGGTTTGAATAAGTGTAACTATATCATACTCCCAGGAAACAAAATGAAGATGATGATCTATTTACACAACAAGCAATTACATATGTTGAGAAAGAAGTGCAGGTCATCATGGTGGCTGTAGTTGTCAAGCAATCAAGGTACCATGGAATGGAGTAATTGGCTCCCATTAATGCCTACATATTGGAGGGCGAGTTTCCACAAGGCTTAACAAAGGCTCAAAAGAGGAGGCTCATAAAGAAGGCAAGTGTCTATCTCTTCCTAGAAGGCTCCCTCTATCAAAGAGAAAAGGATCAGGTGTGTAGAAGAGTACCAACAATGGAGGAAACTCCAGCCATTCTAGAAGTTTTGTATGAAGAAACATATGGTGGTCATTTGCCCAAGAGTTTATTGTGAAGAATATTTTTTCCGGGTTACGTGCATGTGGACGTCCAACATTGATGTAAAAGTTGTCACAATTTTTAGGTAAATAGAAATAGAAGATTGATACATGGTCCAAGGCAAGCTGTACTCGCAAATGGACCCTTTGAAAAGTGGTGCATTGATGTTGTGGGTTCTCTGCATAGAACAAAAAATGGTAAACTCTACATTTTGGTGGTAGTAGACTATATGACTAGGTGGGTAGAAGCACAAAGTGTGGTGTTGGACGGATACGCCGCGACGGACGTCAGCATAGCAAGAACTCACCTAACATATAATGTCAACTGAGGACGAAGCTCGACCCGCAGGCGCGTGGAAGCAAGCAAAGGGTGTCAACCTCTACTCGACCGACTAATGACTACTTTCTACAGAGATATCAAATCTACATGCCATCGGTTCTGTGAATGTGAGAGTCTCCTATGATGATACCGCAAGCCAAAAGCCCATTAGACGTTCTTGAAACATTACAAAACTTGAGGGATATCCTATCAACACCAATAGGCCACTCTCCCTAAGGTCCGTGACAAAAAAAACGTACCCAATACCCTCCGTGCAGAAAACGCGTAGGATGTCTGGCCGGTTTTTCTAGGTCGACGTTTTCGAAAACTAAAGTGTCTAATGTGTAGCTCTACTCGCTCTGATCGCGTGGATATGCTGAAATACAAAAATGGACAACAGTTACTCACCGAAATGCCAAAAGTAGCTCGCGGGTGAATCTGCCAAAACACAGACGAACGCGCGTGATGTAAGCATCAACGCGTAGCTCTCCTCGTGGGCAATACACTGCTGCTCTCCGTTTGCGATTCCGACCACCGTACCTCCTGTAGCACACACACACTCTCTCTCTCACTCTCTTAAAGTCTCCCAACGACACAGAAGATCAGATTATTAGAAGTATCCCTACAAAGCTTTAGGTTTTGGCTTATATACTAAACCTTAGAAAACCTTATGTCCGGCCAAAATGACCTGATTTGTCCCTAGGCTTCTATAGAGCTTAATTACAACCCTGTGAGTTGGCTTTGCTCATCCACCAACAAGCATCTCTAGCCAAAATACAATTGTCAAATTAAAATATGAAGTTCCCGTAAACATTACAAAAGTGGCCGTAATGGCTCAAAATAATAATAACGGGATATTTGATGATGTCCATGAGCTTGTATCTTCACATTACAGTATCCATCTTCGACTTCATCACTTCATCAGCATCTTTATTTGGAATCTTTAGAGAATCTTTGAGGAATCTTTATGGAATCTTTGTGGAAGCGTTGTTGAAAGGTTGACCTTTCAACACTCTCCCCCTCCGAAGTCTTGTTGTCCCCGACAAGACCCTATGTCTACAGTGGCCTTGACGAGTGCTTCATGTTTTGGTGTTGGTTGAAGCTTTTGTTGTTGCAGTTGCTTCTACTAGATTCTTTGTATGTTGTAGAGGTACCTTTTTCTTGTACATGTAGTGTAGTTGAAGCCATAGCTCTCCCCCTCCGATTGGTTGTTGTAGTGTGAATAGGTTGAGTGAGGTTTGTTGTTGCAGCAAGTCATTTTCTGGGCAGCTCCCCTTTGATCTTCTTGTGGATGAGCATGTAGTTGTTTGGGGATGTCGTTGGTATGCTTTTCTGTGTTTTTATAAGAAAAATAAAATAGTAAAAATAAAATGTGGCGTATATTACAAAATGAAGGTCTTGGATACCTGGATAGGACTAAAGGGAAAAACCCAGTGGGAAAAAAATGCCTTTAGTCACCATTAAATGGTAGGCTATATGTACTTATATTTGATGTAACCGAGTTTTGTTAAGTTAAAGTACTTATGGCCGTATGGATACTATTATTGACTTGATATACATTGGATAAGTGTTAGTAGCTTGAAGTCAGAGTCGTTGTTGTTGAGCAAATGCTTATGAAACCTGTTACCGCTTCGTCATCGTCATTTTGTTGTGTAAGTGCATGGGTGGAACACAAATCGTGTCAAATGCAAACGTCCAATGATGGGACATTATATATGCTTGCACAGATAGATGCATGGGAAACAATATGCGGTGCGAGAAGAGTTTGAATGGGTGCTTCCAGGAGTGAATGTAGCTAGAGAAGCAAAAATATATTTGACTTCAAGAGCTGCCGTTACTCACAAGAAGGGTTTTTGTCGACGAGGTTTTTTCCACTCTCCTCATTGTGTTCATGTGCGTGAGTGTTTTCTGGACTACTCTGCCACTCCACCATTTAAAATAGTAGACTTCGACTCTTATGCTCACCTATCTAGCATGAGCGACTCAATTTTACAATATGCTCAACTCTTCCAGCTTGAGCTATAATCTAAATATCTAGACTCATAGACCACAAAAATATTAAGACATGAAGCTTGGGTCTGACGCTTGCTCATTTAGTGGCTCAGCTGCCCGACTCTTGACTCTTATGCCATGATTTTTATGGCGACTTGACTTACTCTCGGGAGCTTTCGACCAAGAATAGGTTTTGAAATTCAAAACTCCCATCCTCGAAGAGAGAATTTGTAAAGGACCATACTGGCAATATTGGTTTCTTTTGCCATACCTAGGTGACCTTGGTTGTCAAAATTTCTTTTTGGTGTTGTTGGTCCCTTGGTTGAGAAGATTGGCTGGCTCCATTCTCCATAACACTTTGTCTATCATGTCTTGACATTTCTTGAGAGCTAGAGATGACTTCAATCTTCTTCGTTATGGGTTGTTCGTTTGGCACCCATTTGTATCTGCATCGTGTGATTAGCGTGTCTTTGCAGATATCCTTTGCCTTGACTGTGACATTGTCCTTGATTTTGCCTTCCGTGAAATTGCGATTATTTTCAAGCTGAAGTCGTTTGATTGAAGAATGTTTACCTGGCACCTTTGGTAGCCAGATTCTCCGATTTCCTTGATATATTTCTTCAGCTTTAATGTAGGACTTTGAAAACCTTTGCCGACGGTGATCTAGCAATGTAGGATATTTCGGTTGAAAGACTTTCTTTGGAGACTACCTTTGATGTGGAAGCATGTTGACGGTTGATGTAGAAGCTTTTTCTTGAACCTGAATGGTTTTGGCTAAAGACTTTGATTGCAGAGGATGTGTGTGTTGGTAGGACATTTGTGTGCTAACTTTAGCTTTTCCTTTGTCAGCAGCAGCCGATAATCTTGGAGTGGTCGTAGGCTGGCTTTCTTGAGAGCTAGTCGTGATGACCATTGTTGAAAATCCAGGTCCTTTTTCAACTTCCTTTGCCCATTTCTTGGACAAAATCAAATGTGTACTCATTTTCGATGAATCCACCACTAGGAATCTGTCTTTGATTACGTTTGATCGTAGTTTAAGGGTAGCTTCTGCAATCCCTAAACTTGTGACAGCTATTCCATGTGATATAGGAACCTGTACTTCATACAATTCTGGCTTACCTAGAAGTAACCACAGCCCATAAGACATGACATTAGTCGTGGCAGTGCAATCTATCTCTACAGCCCATAAGACATGACATTAGTCGTGGCATGTGATATAGGAACCTGTACCTGAATTTCATACAGTTCTGGCTTACCTAGAAGTAACCACAGCCCATAAGACATAACATTAGTCGTGGCAGTGCAATCTATCTCTACTGTAAAATTGAATTTCAGTTTCTCATGCACATCCAACGAGAATTTAATCTTCTTGTTGGCTGCCAAGTAGCTGATGTCCTCGTTGCTTTCGGTACTTTTCTTGGACTTTTGTGCCTTGAAGGCTTTGTCATCCTCTTGTATGTCGAACTTCTTTGTCATTTGACTGGTTGTAGCATGTCCCAAGTGCTTACTATCTTCTGCTGTAGCTGCTTGTTGGTATTCATTGCTAGTTTCTGACTGTGATGCCTTGATTCTTGATTTCAGAAGCTCTCTGTCACTATTTACTTCTTCTAACACTTGAAGTTCATTCAATGGTGACTTTTCTTCTTGGAAATGTTTTGAATCTTGTGTAACATGATGTTGAGGTTGACTCTCTTCTTCTGATGCAATGGTCACCGTGGACTTTGGTTTCCATTGTTCCATGGGTTTTTGTAGAGTCTCTTCTCAAAAACATTCCTTCATACCTTGTATTGGTTGTCCTTGGTAGTCAATCTTGGACTCAGTCATTTTCTGTTCTTCTGTGCATTCTATGTCTTCAGTTACATCTTCTTTTAGCTTCTCATACTCTTTGATTTGTTCAATCACCAATGAAGAGTCCACAGTAGAGAATTTATTTGGTAGACTTTCAGCTTCATCCATTGATTCTATTTGCATGCCTTCCACTTGTGATGTGGCACTAAGATTTTTTGTTACCTCTGCCACCTCTTCTTGTGTTGGCTCACTATCGTTAGAATCTTGGCTTCTTTTGCTCTCGAAACTTGAACTACGAGCTTCATCTTCATCACCTTGTGGATGCTTTGACTTGTCCTCACTGAGGTTCCTTAAACGATCTTGAATCAGCTGATTCAATTGATCTTTTTTGAAAGCCTGATTCTCTATGATAATGTCGTTGACACCCTTGACTTCAAGCAACTGTGACTTGAGCCTATCTTTTGTGCTCTGCGACAAGATCTGCTTCTTTTTCGGAGATCTTGTTGGGGATTCTTTCTTTCGTTCCCTTGTTGTCATTGTCTGAACTTTGCTTTTGGCTTGTTGCTTCTTCTTTTCCATGTAGAGCTTTGCTGGGCAGTCCGTCACTAAATGACCAATGGCACATTGGTCGCAATATGTTGTTATCTTAACATGTGCACTCTTTGGACGAGGCAGCTCTCCATAATACTGCTGATAATGGTTTCCTGTGGCATCTAGATACAAATATGACCTCTTCTTTGCATGCATGAACCTGTATATTACGACTGACTTAGGTGTATCCACTGGCTTTGTCTCTTTATCCTTCATCGTCTTGTCCTTGAGAAGCTGAAAATAGCTTCCATCATTGCTTGCATACAAAATCAAATCACTATCCATGCTTTCTAGCAGTTGTAATGCTAATTCTTCCATCAGTATATGGTCTTTGACGTGGGGCTTCTGCATAGCCTTAGGGCTATGTTTCCGAGTTGATTTTGGCGAGTTCTACACCGAGGGTGAAGATTGAACTGAATCTTTGTTTTCCGTTTCCCTTGATGGTGCTTTTGGACGGGGTCCAAGTATGTGACTTATAGGTTGTCCACAATTGCTAAACTCATCCATATTTTTCACATCGACTATTTCATAGTGCCCATCGTATTTGTCGACCACAATGACATCTTGACCTGAACTTTTACATTGGGCATTGTGAATTTCTAGTGGTCTCTCCTCCGGCTCGACATCTTCCAATGCTTCTTGAAATTCCACTTGGACTCCTGAAAAGGACACTACTTCTTGTAAAACTGGACTTCTTAATCCCACTCTTGAAGAGATAGGGTCTCTTTGTTGAGTTTGAACTCCCCCCATCCGAGAGGGTTTCATATATGATGTTGGCATCTGTTTAATGCCTGATGATATGACTTCTTGTGCTTTGTTAAGTAGCTCTTGAGACCGAGCTAGTTCTTTTTGAAGTTGGGCTATCTTCATAGCTAGTACTTCTTGTCCTGGTGTGGTGCACGAGACTTGTGCCATGTCTTTCCATGTGGTGTCTTGTGTTGTGCCTTGTCGTGTGTCATGTGGTGTGTCACTCATTTAAGTAGTGACAGCTGTAGGTGTCAATTCTTCCAGGTGCGTAGTTAGAGGTAAACCCATGACAAGATGGTATACATTACCACCTTTAGACATGTAGTCTTCTCCTCTTGAGCCAAACGCTTCTGCTGTAAAGTAATGATTGTTTTCTACAGGAACTTCTTGACTTGTGACAGCCCTGTAGTATCGACCGTCTTCGTCTCCATAGAGGGTACCAATTTTCCGTTTTCCATCTTGTGCTTTGTACAGCAAAATACTTGGAGGATATGCGTAGATTTCTGTAAGTTGATCCCTGTACAACATTTCTATCTCATTGTCGATGTATTTTTCGTGCCTCATGTAAATTGATCCCAGACAGGCTTCCATGAAATCGGATGTGGGTGTAGTACATTCTTTGCTGTTTCAACTTCCACATATTGAGATGTCCCAGTTTCCTCTGTATCTTTCTTTGTCTTGATGTACAAATTCCGATTGTCATCCTCATAGCATGGCAGTCCTTTGTAGTATCCAATCAGATAGATCCAAATTTTCTCTCTTGTAATTTCTGTGGATGTACTTGAAGCTTCTTTCTGATTGGTCTGATTCCTTTGAGACGCCATTGCTTTCGTCTTGACTCCCTTGTTGTACATGTTCAGTGATAGCTCTAATTGCTTGCCTCAATGCTAATAATAATTATTAGCACCCTTGTGTCGGTCTTTTTCGCTTGAGGTCCTTCAGCTTTTGTGGATGCCTTAATCTCTGAGTTTTCTGAATTGGGCTTTGCTTGCACTGCTTGAACTTCTTAGCTCCCTTGCTTGCCAGGGTTGATACTGTCTTGTCTGGCTGCTTGCTTTTCCTAGAGCTTTTTAGCAGGCCTCGATCTAGTGGAAGCACTGTGATAAGTTATGCAACTTACCACTATACTGCAACGACTGCTCCCTTTGTAGCGATTCTTGAGTCGAGCTAACCTGTGTTCACTTTAGCACACAATTTACAACATTCTATTTAGCTGGCAAACTTTTTCACAATGAATGTAAAAATTCTTGATGTACCTTTGACGGCCACACTTGTTCCTTGAGCTCCGAAGTGACTTTCAAGTTCTCTTTTAGCTGAACTAAACTTAAGCTAGCACAAGAGAATTATGAACAAGTCGCAGTGATTTGCTAGCAAAAATCTTGTGTTAAAGTTCTCCAAAACTTGCGAGTTGTTGTTGCAAAATCAAGAGTCCTTGTGTATGGTCTTACTGCTACCAGATTTGTGTAATGACGCTCAAATTTTACACTAGGCCGTTGTTAACTTTTACACCTTCCCGCGGGTGACCAATGGTTTTCCCAAAAGATAATTTCAATATGCTAACTTAGCAATCTCCAAAAACCGTGACCGTTTTCTCACAATTCTTTTGAACTATCGGTTTTAGACACTCCTGACTTCCGGATGCATTTTGAGGCCTTAAACGATGTTTTTTTCAAAGTTCAAGTTTTGCTCTAAGATCTGTAGAGTCGCTCTCAGGCTACGTTTTGATATAAAAACTTTTCCAATCCGATACCGTTTGTGAAAGTTATGGCCAAAACAGTGAATGCAGTTTAGAATGGTCAAAATGAGTCCAAATTCAATTTTAAAAGAAGACTTGGGATCTCTGTGACACTGTGAACACTCCTGTATGGTCAAAATTACAGTTGGACCCTAAAACTGGCCTAGAGACATCCTACGCGTAAGATCTCAGAATTTAACAAAATTTGGTGCAGAGACTCCCCTTAAGTACAACAACACAATGGTATGCTCAGAATTTCATTTGGACCTAAAAATGGCCTTGAGACACCCTACGCGTAGGATGTCTTTTTGCTCAGAATGACTTGAAATTTTCACCCGAGCTTCTCCTTGATTTGCTGATCACAGTGGTGTGCTCATAGGTTGGTTTGGAGTCCTAAATCAAGCTGGAGACATCCTACGCGTAGGATGTCTAACTGCTCAGATTTTGTCCAAACTTGATCCCAAGATTCTCCTAGTGCTTAGCAACCCAATGGTATGCTTATAATTGAATTTGGATGCAAATAGGTCAAGATTTGGGCTGCATAGGCTTCTAGTGCACTCCAAGAGTAGGATGTCTGACAATTCTTGTCTTTTCTTGGTAAATAGGCCTTGAGACACTTAGAACCTCCCTATATGGTTACAATAGAATTTTGACCACTTTATGACGCTGGAGACATCCTACGCGTAGGATGTCTTTTTGCTCTGTTTCAGCTCAAACTTGCACTGTAGCTTCCCCTTGATGTGCTAAACTCACAGCTACTTTTACTTTTTGATTATGACACCTATAGGTTGGTCAAATGATCAAGAATCTGCTCCAGAAGCCTGATGTCTGTTCTGATGAATTCCCAAGTCAAATCAACTCCAAATTGGACCAAATTTTCCTAGGAGGCTTATCTAAGGCTATTGTTACCATATACATGTGGTAGTGATGTGTGTGAACACACTAGGACCGCCGGGGCATTTTTTCCCTCTTTAGGAGGTTTTTTCCCCCGTGCATTGTATATACGCCCATCACTCTAGGGATCTATCTTTCCATTGCACACTAAGTAAAACACTCTCTATTGTGTGCCTTGAGCTTCCTTCATCTTCTCCAAGCTGTGTGTGTTTCTCTGCAACCCTAATTCCAACAATTGGTATCAGAGCAGGTCACGTCCTCCCGGGCTTAGTCGCCAGCTGCTCCAGCACACGCCTGCTCTCTTTCTCCGATTTCAGTGAGCTTTGGCGAGCATTCGCAGGTCGACAAAAATTTTAGAACAGCTCGAAGAGATGGGTCTACTCAGAAATTTGATTTGGGCTCATTTCGGCCTCCGTTTCCACTACAGGCAGTAGTGCACAGGCTATTCGTCATTTTGTGCACAATTTCTGTCAGTGCCGTTTTTTGCATAACAGGTGTCTTATAGTCTTCTACGCTTTGTGCTATATAGCACAGGTTGTTCCCGCTCCATTTCTCCTATTTTCGAGCAGTTTTCACATCAGGTGCAGCATTTACCATGGCTGACAACAACAACACAGATGTGTTCAAGATGTTTGCTGCTGAGGACAGGTTGGATGGGGACAACTACCCTATGTGGGCTTATATGATGCAACATGTTCTTGTGTCAAAGGGTGTCTGGAACATTGTGCAGGGCATTGATGTACGTCCTAGTTCTGAGGATGTAGGCGATGTTGAGGATGTTGCAGGTCTTGCTGCAAGGATTGCAGCTGTTAGAGTTGTTTTGCCTACGGCAGAACAAGCTCGTTGGGATGTTAAGGATGCGCAGGCTCATGCATTGATTGCGTTGTCTGTGAAGCGCACCATTGTTCCTCACATCCGTTCAGCAAAATCTACAAAACAGGCTTGGGATATTTTAGCAGGCCTTTATGCAAGCCACAATGAGGCTAAAATTACTTTGCTGCGTAAAGAGTTGGAATCGAAGATTATGCATGAGGAAGATGATATGGACACTTTCCTTGCTAGTGTCAAGGATATCAATGAGCAGCTTATTTCTGTAGGTGAAGTCATTTCAGACAGTTTCCTTGTGCAAACTGTTCTTGATGCCTTACCAGATTTCTACCAGACTTTTGCTAGTACTTGGAGACTGATGACCCAAGGAAATCCTGAAGTTGTCAAGTTTGATGCATTATGCACGTTGCTGTTGTAAGAGTCACTTTCTAGAAAAAACAGGACTAGGCAGCATGCAGTTGAACAGGCTTTTATTGCTTCTCAAAGAAAGGGTGGTTACAACAATGCAGCCACTTCTTATGGTTCTGCTGCGAGTGGCAAAAATTTTGTTCCTAATGCTTCTGCTGGCAGTACTTCGTCTGGCAATTCTAGTGATAAGGGCAAAAAGAAGATGCATTTCCATTATTGTAAAGCCAATGATCACTTGATCAAGTCGTGTCCTAAGTTGAAGGCCAAAGAGGCTAAGAAGAAAGAGGGTGGTTCCACTGCAAATGATGGTTCCACTACAAATGCAGCCATTGTTGAGTCTTCTGTGAAAGGAGACTGTGTTGCTGATGTTGATGCAGAATGTGCTTTTAGCGCAGAGTGCACTTACAATCCTGTTGTCCATGATGCATGCTTGTCAGTTGCTGCAGACTCACATGTGTGGTATTTTGACAGTGGTGATACAAAGCACATTACCTCACATCGTGAATTGTTTACCTCTCTCGAGTCTGTCTCTCATGGGAATTCAGTCACTTGTGCCAACAACGCCTCTTATCCAGTTCATGGAGTTGGAAAGATTGTGCTTACTGCTGCTAATGGCAGTTCTTTCACACTTGTTGATGCACTTTATGTACCTGGGATCAAGAAGAATCTCTTGTCTGTATCCACACTTGCTAGACTTGGACTTGTAGTCATATTTGTGGATGGCAGATGTACAGTTCATGATCTCAGTTTTGGTGATGAAATTGTTGCATCTAGCCTTTTGTGTCGTGGGCTGTATAAGCTCACTTTGTATCACAAGTGTGGACAAAACTTTGCAAATGTTGTTGCAGATTCAAGGGCTATTTTAGATGCAAAACTTTGGCATGCACGTTTTGGTCATCTGAATTTTGCCAGTTTGGTGTGTTTGCAGAAATCTGACATGGTCGCTTCTTTGCCACCTCTTGAAGCACCTGTCAAACATGTTTGTGAAGGCTGTATTTTGGGTAAGATGCAACGTTCTAAGTTTCCAAACGATGGTTCAGTTCGGGCCACATGCAGGTTGCAGCTTGTGCATAGTGATGTTTGTGGGCCCATGCAAACTCCGTCCTTGGGCAATTACCTGTACTTCGTGACTTTCATTGATGATTACTCCAGGCATGCATGGGTATTTCCACTTAAAGCGAAGTCCGAAGTTTTTATGTGCTTCAAACAATTTCTAGCTATGGCTGAAAATGTCTCGAAATGTACTATGGGCACCCTCCGTTCCGATCGAGGGGAGGATTATATGTCTCATGAATTTAATGCATTTCTGGCTAGTCGTGGGATAAAACACCAATGTACAGTGCCTTATATGCCTCAGCAAAATGGTATTGCTGAGAGGAAAAACAGGTCACTGACGGAAATGGCACGATGTATGGTCAAAAGTCAAGCTTTGCCGCATTCTTTTTGGCTTGAGGCCATTATGTGTGGCACTTATGTACTTAACAGGTGTCCTACGAAAGCTTTGCAATCTATTACTCCATATGAAACACGGCATGATAGAAAACCTTCTATTGAGCACATGAGTGTTTTTGGCTGTTTGGCATATGCTTTGGTGCCACAAGTGCAGCGCAGAAAATTGGATGATAAGGCTGTCAAATGTATTTTTGTTGGTTATAGTGATGAAAGCAAAGGTTACAGGTTGTATCATGCGCAAACAAAACGTATTCTGGTTTCTCGGGATGTAGTGTTTGTGGAAGATTCTGTTCAGCCCTTACTGTCATGTACTAGAGACAGTAATGTAAGCTCACAAGACATTTATGACACTTTGTTGCCTCTTTTCAGTGGTGGAAGTTTGAATGTAAATTCCAATGAGGCAAATGTATAGCCTATGGGGGTTTCTGAAAATGTTAGACATCAGCCTATTAGTGATGCATATGTACATGATGTACTTGATGAGGAAAGGGATGAAAATGAGCAGGCTAGAGGTATGCAAAAATGGCTGGTGCATACATTGCGTGATAGTAATTTGGATGCACCTTTGTCTAGTCATACTCGTTTAGGCTCTGGCCATGCATCTTATGCATCAGATTGTTATGCTTTGGCTGGGTTTAGCTTACATGATGATGAGGAACCTAAGTCTTTTGATGAAGCACAGAATTCAAAAAATTGGATGGCACCCATGCAATAAGAATATGATGCACTTATAGAAAATGACACATGGACTTTATGTGATTTGCCTCCTGGCAAAAAGGCCATTGGTACGAAGTGGGTTTACAAGTTGAAACGCAAGCCGGATGGTGAGATCGATCGCCATAAGGCTTGACTTGTTGCGAAGGGTTATGCACAACAAAAAGGCATAGATTGTTAAGAGACTTTTGCTCCCACTTTTCGTATGACTACTGTGAGTTTTCTATGTGCATTGGCAGCTCATTTTGGTTGGGATGTACATCAATCAGACATTGTTACTGCTTTCTTGAATGGTGACATATTTGAGGAAGTTTATGTAACGCAGCCTCGCGGTTTTGTCATAAAAGGACAAGAGGAAAAAGTGTGCAAATGTAACAAGGCTTTGTATGGGTTGAATCAATCTCCTCCTGCTTGGTATGAGAAAGTTGACACTCATTTGGTCAAACAAGGCTTTCGTAACAGTCCAACAGAAAGCACATTGTATGTAAAGCGTGAGGGTGATGTACTTCTCATTGTGGTTCTTTATGTTGATGATTTGCTGATCATTGGACCAAATGAGACACATATTGCTGAATTTAAGGCTGATTCGAATGCTACTTTCAAGATGAAAGATTTGCGGCTGTTGCATCATTATTTGGGTATACAGTTTAAGCAGTGTGATGGTGGTATTGCCTTGTGTCAGAAAAGTTACATAGAGACATTGCTATGTAAGTTTGGACTTGAGGATTGCAAACCTATTGCCACTCCCATGGAAACAGGTTTGAAGTTGAGTCTACATGATGCTGGTGATCCTGCTGATGTCACTCTTTACCAAACTACTGTTGGCTGCCTCATTTATGTATGCAACACGAGGCCAGATATTCAGTTTGGAGTCTCACAGGTCAGCAGATTTATGCATAGCCCAGGGTCTAAGCATTGGCAGGCTGTCAAGAGGATTTTCCACTACCTTAGTGGCACTTTACATCTTGGCTTGTTTTATCCCAAGGGGGGATCATTGCCTACAGACTTACATGCTTTTTCGAACTCAGATTGGGCTGGTTGTTTTGACACGCGAGTGTCCACAAGTGGTTTTTGTTTCATGCTTGGCAGTTCATGTATATCATGGTTGAGCAAGAAGCAACCTACTGTGGCCACTTTGAGTCGTGAGGCTGAGTACAGGGCAGTCTTCACAGCTACGGTTGAGTGTGTATGGCTCAGACGCCTTATGGCTGATTTGGGTGTTGGAAAGGACACTGCCAACACTATCTACATTGACAATCAGAGCGCATTGGCAGTTGCGAGGAACCCAGTTTTTCATGCTGGCGCAAAGCACATTGAGGTGCATTACCACTATGTTAGGGAGAGTCTCTCAGGAGGAGAGATCAGCTTGGCTTATGTGCTAACACAGGACAACCTTGCAGATCTTTTCACAAAGGCATTGTCTCGTGAGAAGCTTGAAGCTTTCCACAAAGCTTTGGGCTTACTCCCCTTTGTGGACTGATCCTGTCCTCAGGGCATGGCACTTCCATTTACTCATGTGCCAGCTCTCGTTCACCGCATCACTCCAGGGGGGATTTGTTACCATATACATGTGGTAGTGATGTGTGTGAACACACTAGGACCTCCGGGGCATTTTTTCCCTCTTTAGGAGGTTTTTTCCCCCGTGCATTGTATATACGTCCATCACTCTAGGGCTATCTATCTTTCCATTCCACACTAAGTAAAACACTCTCTATTGTGTGCCTTGAGCTTCCTTCATCTTCTCCAAGCTGTGTGTGTTTCTCTGCAACCCTAATTCCAAGAGCTATATGACAGCATGGTATGGTCACAGGAGAATTCTGGTCTCAAAATCATGCAGTTGACATCCTACGCGTAGGATATCTTTTTGCCTAGAATAAACCAAAACTTGGACCAAAGATTCTCCTAGTCTTCAGCAACCCACTGGTATGCTTAGATTTGAGTTTGGATGTCAAAAGACCCCAAAACTAGCTATTCTTGCCTTTTTCAGTCAAAAATGCTAAAGTCTATGGTCCTAAGGCCATAGGGTGGTCATGTTGCTTCACTATTACATATACAAGAGCGGAGGGATTTTTACCTTGGTTTTTATGGTGAATGAACCTTTTGATCCTAAGACCGTAATTTGGTATATGCTCTTTTACAAGCTACTACTTACAAAGTGTGGCCTACAATTAGAACCTTTGACCATGAGGTCACTAGTGATAGATGTTTTTAAATATTTTAGAGGATGCATACAATTGCCACCCTATGGCCTTAGGGCTATAAGGTTGCATGTCTACAAAAAATGATATGATGTTACAACCATGAAATTTGTCTTCAACAATGAAAAACCTCTGACCCTAAGATCATAGGATGCTTTGACAAGACCCCTAGCCTTAAGTGGTACAATGTCATATGTGTGACAATAAACCTCATAGCATCACATAGCTTAAAAGCATTACATAATATATCAATAACCACATAGCTTTAAAGTTTTACATCATACATCATTTGATCACAAAGCTAAAGTATGACCTTTGTAACCTCATGTCTATGTTTAAATTTTCCACTTAAATTAAATTCATTTATTTTGAAAATACTCAAGTTCACAAGTATACACTCTTATGGTCACATAGATAATGGGTGCTCTTTGCCACCATATGTTCATGACATGATATTTACACACTTAAATTTAATTCATCTAATTTGAAAACATTAAAACTCACAAGCGTGCAAAATAGTTTTTAAAACAAAACAATATTGTTGGTCAATATTTACAAAATCAAAGAGAAACAACAATCTCGATATCATGGGAGAATTGTCGTTGGTTGACCTTCGGAAACTTGGATCTCTTTGTCATCATCTTTATGGACATTTTGGTTTAAATGGGGATTGAGAGGCTCTTTTTCAACAGTTTCAATAGCTTGAACATCTTCTGTACCGATGACCTCACATGAAACATCCTCAATTGCAATATGTTGTTGATGACCTGAAAGTTTAAACAACACCTACTTTTAGCTTTGAAAATACTTACAAATGTGATGAATTTCTATAATCAAGCACTTAGAAAAAAGATTGAGTATCCAAATGACATATACATGAGAATTAAATTACAATGCTTTATATACTATATGAAAAGTTCACTTAATTGCTCTATACTACCACCCTATGGCCCTAGGGCCATAGGGTGCTCTATATGTTGGTCAAGAATCTTATGGCCCTAGAATCATATGGTGCCCTCTATATTGACATTTTATAGTTTCATGCATATAAAGTGCTCCATTTCACACATTGGGACTATAGACTTATATTTTTTGCACCTCTATGGAGGTATCTTTAATCCTTGTGCTATACCAACCTCTCTTTGTTAGTGAAGAATTCTATGGATCTACACGAGTATTTTGTACTACATACATGTACCTCACGTCCATCAGGTGTTCTATTTTGGGTCATTGGGACCATATGATCATTACATTACACATTTGTATTGGCACCTATGACCCTAGTGCCACAAGGTGATTTCTATGTTCAATACAATTCCTATGGCCACCAAATTGACATAAAAGTGCATTATGTACTACCTACATGGTCACCTAACGGCTCTTAAGCCATTAGGTGTAAATAAGGTAGCCTATGTACTATGTATAGCTTCTTTGTACAAACATCATAGGTCCATGGATGATCTTCATGTTGAAAATGAGCCTTATGGTTCTAAGGCCATATGGTGCTATTTATGTCTACAAGGAACCCTATGGCCTTGGGGCCATAGGGTGGTCATGTTGCTTTATGTACTGCAAACAAGACCTTAGGGACCTTAGGGATTTCCACTTGGTTTTTGTGGTGTATGACCCCTGTGATCATGAGGCCATAATTTGTCTACAAGGAACCCTATTGCCCCAAGGCCATAGGGTGTTCATGTTGCTTTATGTATTGCAAACAAGAGCTTAGGTATTTGCACTTGGTTTTTGTGGTGTATGACCCCTGTGATCATGAGGACATAAGTTTTCTACAAGGAATCCTATGGCCCCACGGCCATAGGGTGGTCATGTTGCTTTATGTACTGCAAACAAGAGCTTAGGGATTTCCACTTGGTTTTTGTGGTGTATGACCCTGTGATCATGATGCCATAATTTGCTATATGTTCTTCTACAAGCTACTTACAAAGTGTGGTCCACAATTATCACCTTATAATCAAAAGCTCACTAGCAATACACTTTGGATCCCTTTTTTAACGATTCAAAAAAACTCTAAGCAATACGGTGATCAAATTTATGACCATACGGTGCTCAAATTTATACCAAAAACTATTGACTCGCCTCTAAAAATCCACCCTTAGGTCCTAGGGCCATACGGTCCTCTCTTTGTTAGTGAAGATCTCTATGGCCCTACAAAAGTACTATGTACTACATACATGTACCTCATGTCCAAAAGGTGTTCTATTTTGAGACATTGAACCATAGGATCATTATATTGCATATTTGTATTAACAGCCTAAGGTCACCAAAGTGGCCTACAAGAGCATTATGTACTACCTACAAAGTACACTTAATGGATCTTAGGCCATTAGGTGTACATAAGGTTGCTTAGGTGTTATGTAGAAATTCTATGACCATAAGGTGCTATATTTTGAAGCTAAAGACCATAGACTCGCCTCCTTTTTGCCTATGTACTAGCACCATAGGGCCATATTTGATCTTAATGTTAACAAGGATCCCTATGGCCCTATGGCCATAGGGTGCTGTTTATGATTACAAGAAACCCTATGGACCTTAAGGCCATAGGGTGGTCATATTGCTTTATGTACTACAAACAAGAGCCAAGGATTTTCACCTTACTTTTTGTGGTGTATGATCCCTATGATCCTCAGGCCATAATTTGTTTTTTGTTTTTCTACAAGCTACTTACAAAGTGTGGTCTACATTTATTACCCTTAAGGTCACTAGCAAGACACTTTGGATCTCTTTTTTGACAACTTTGGAAAAAGTCTAAGCCTCTTAGTTAATCTATAACATAAAATATTTGACACTCCTATTTAGGATATTTTATTGTTTCATAGAGTCATAACCCTATGGTCTTGAGGCCATAGGGTGTCATGGGAACCATATACTTTGCACCCAATGGTCACACTACCCTATGACCCTAAACTTTAGATTCATGGGTTTCTCTAAATTCTATAAATGCTACATACAATTTCCATAAACCTAAATTGATACAATTTTATCAAGGGCTTATAAACCTAAATTGTAAGTGCTCTATTTTGCATCTAAGAACAATATGCTCATCAATTTTTCACTTATACGTCAATAAGGAACCCTATGTCCCTAAGGCCATAAGGTGGTCTAGTTGTGCTACGTACTAGATACAAGATCTGTGTGTGCTACATACAAAGATGACATAATGGCTCTCTACTTGTATTTTTTGGCCCCATGGTCATAATCTCATCCTTTTGCATCCTTACATTAAAAAGGAGCCCTATGGCCCTAAGGCCGTAGGGTTCTAGTATGGATCCATTAGTACATAATGCCAAAACAATACAAACCCTTGTTCCATGATCTTTTCAAGTGTCAATCTATTTGAAAACATAAGATTCATCACAAAGTACATAATGATAGAACATTACAAAATATTGTTCCATCATCTGTTCAAGTGTAAATATATTTGATCCAGCCTATGGCTTACGGTCATAGGGTGTTGATACCATAAAGTGAAAATTTTCTTGTGTTTATAAATCAACTTTTGGCCTTATGACAATGTACATTGTCCTTAACATCGAAAATAAACTCAAGTTACAAAATAAAAAGAAATATTTAAATATGAAAACTAAACATTTGGCACATCAAACTCACATGCTACTCAAAACTTTGATAGAAAGATTTAGAAAACTTTCACATCTTCATATTTTGTGGTTATATTTGATTCATCTATTTTGAAGATACTTTAATTACCAAGCATACATATCTTATGGGCACATGGTTAAAAGGTGCTCTTTGCTCTTTGGCACCATTTGTTCATGAAATATTTTCACACTTCAATTCAAATCATCTCATTAGAAAATACTCTAAATCATAAGCATACACAATTGTTTTGTGAAATAAAATCAGACCAATGTTTAAGATTTCAAAATCAACGTTCAAGATTACAAAGTCAAAGAAAAACACCAAACCAAATACCAATGTTCTAAAGATCATGAAAGAATTGAAATTTTGGCTAGCTTAACCTGTTTCCTGTAGAAGCTCTAGAATGGCATCAGCCTCAACATCTAATGGCTCATCGATTTCTTCATTCTCTAAGTCCTTGCCATTATCATTTTGTGGAGTAGAGACCAAACCTGCCCACCTTTTAAGCTCGTCATCTTCATCTATTGTAGAATGGCAAAGAGCTTCGCTCAGTCATTTGCTCATTGGTACAAGAAATTGAGATCACCTTTCGTTGTTGTAGAAGTGCCTCTTTGGTCCCGTAACCAAGTGAAAATATGTCCACTACCTTATCATCCTCTTTGAGACAAATACAATTGATGGCGCGCCGAACAAAAAAAGCTTTGGCGGTAGTCATAGCATCAAACTCTTCATTGTCGTCAATGCCTAGAGTAGACATTGGTTGAAAGAGAGACTCCTTGAGACTAGAGTAATTGGCAAATTGCTCTTCTTGACTAAAGAAAGCCCAAACTCCAAAAATTACTTCACGAAGAGCAGTGGGTTGGACGGTCCCTGATGCTATTAAAGAGCCAAGAGGCAAAGCATACAACTCATACCATTTTGCTTTTTCAAAGATTGCCTTCTCAAGAGAAGCATCATGTTGGTACTTGACTAGACCAACAATAACAAATTCTGATGGTTGATGTGCTATCCTACAAACTCCATCAATAACCTTTCCAAATTGAGCAGCACTCCAACCACTAGATATAGTGCCCTTGTGTGTTGTGTCTATGATACATACACCAACACGCATTGTAGAATTATTCTCACCTTGGAGAAACTCAATGCCTTCTAGATTCTTCCCCACGCACTTTATAGTCCATGGCAAGTTGAATTGTAATCTAGATGAACCATTATTTTGTGCAATGATCCATTGCACATATCCCTTGGTAACTTCTGGAATTGCTGGGGTCTCCTTTGTTTTTTGAAGCCTAAGATGTAGCCATTGGGTGCAAATAATAAAGAGAGATTTGTAGATCTCATCTGTAATGTTATAATGAGATCTACATTCCTCCCATGAAGTAATGGCTTCTACTGGATCAATCTCTTTGAATAACTTGAACATCTCAGCCAAAAACACCTTCGTTTGTTTTATGTTTGTTGCACGTGTAGAGAGGTCGATCATGTCCGGTTGATGTGGTTGCTTCACCAAGCAAATATTTTCTTCTTTGAGCTCCTGTTGTAATAGCTTAACATCGTTATCTTCTAAGCCTCGTAAGCATCTAAAAGTAGTTATACTTGGTTGGCGTCCACGTGAAAATGAGGCTTGATGGTTATCTAGGATGTTTATCCACTCCTCATAGATGTCTTTTGGATACATGACCATGTGGGCTTCTCTATTCGCAAATGAGCTATGGTTAAATGTGATGTTTGCCACAATCACAAAGGCCTACAAGAAACAAAAAGTAATAAGGTTTTATCTACAACTGCAGATTAAGAAAATTAGAAACAAGAAATAGAACTTACATCCCAATCTTTTCGACTCTCATGACCATGGGGAACACCTGCCTTTGGTTTTTTTGGACAAGAATATGCTAGCCACTGTCCACACCCATGCTTCAAGACCTCCACATAAGGTTGGGTTTTCATTGTTATCTGTGTCTCTATGTTCTCCATTTAGGAGATTCGCACTGCAATCTCTTTAGGGGCATCTACAAAAATCCTTGCAATTCTGTATTTGTAGAACTCTCTCCTTGAAGCATACTTTGTGCTCTTGTTGCGCAAAAATGCTCTAGCTACTATTATGGAGTGTTGACCAGAAAGAATCCAGTAGTGGTATGTTGCCAGCTTGTCCGCATGTACTTCATTAGCCTTTAGAGGCTCCTTTTCTATGGGATCATATGGCATAAGGTCAACTGCATTGGAGACTGGTCTAGAATGCTTTGCAAATTGTCTCAAAAAGAACTTTACATACACACCTGACAATGGCCTACATTTGAAGTGATCAGGTGCAAGATTGCATTGGTCAACAGAGATGAGTTGTGTAAACTGCACCCCAAACTTGAAGTAGTGCTCTATTCCAATGTACCGATCTAGCCCACTCTTGAAAGTCTTCTTAACATCCTTATCAAGATCTTTTTCTTCCGGCTGAACAATTGAAGCTACCACCTTCACTGAGGCTGAATCTGCAATTACTGCTATTGAAGGAGTTATTAAAGGAGGTTCAGTTAAGCTAGCTTCATCCCTACGTGGAGCCTCTAGAGGTACAAGTGAAAGACTTTCTTGCTTCACATTTTTGGTGCTATTTCTGACTGAGGGCGTCTCACTCTCCTTTAAAGTCTTCTTCTGATTAACTTGACTTGTACCTTCATTTTTTTGCTTCTTACTATTCTGTGCCTTCAAGCTGGCTAAATACCGAATAACTTTCTTGAAGCCTTCAGTAAACATGTCCATGAGATTCTCGCTGGGAGTATCTTCTCTGATTTCTATCCACCCTGCCTTTATCATTGTCTCTCCATCACTGCTATCTTTCAGCAACTCCCAAGCAAAGGCCATGGGCTCTAGCAAGTAACAATCACCGTTTTGTACTTTCACACCAAGACATGGGGACATGTCAAGATCTGAGCAATCTTTATTTATCTCCTTGACAAATCCACAATCTTTGAAGGGAGATTGTTCTTTATCTCTAAAGAACAAGTGGACTCTCTCATCAGATTTATCACTTAGTAAGTGAAAATCTAAATACCATGGGCTTGGAGTGGAGCCTATTGCATCAACTGACTTTGGCATTCTTTTCTTTGAAGAGGATTGAGCCATATCTCTGAAAACATAACAATATAAAATTATTTGTATTTATGTTCGATTTGAATATGATTGAGCCAAGTTTATGTAAACGTAACAGCATAACATTACTTTGTTATAAATGGCTCTAGTGCTACATGGCTGGCCTAGGTGCCCAAGTAGAGTCTCTATATTGAATGCTACTGGTCAAATAGAAAACTACCTCACATTATCTAGCCATGCTTGATCTCTGAACATTGTACATTGCCACCCTATGGCCCTTAGGCCACAAGGTCTCCAGATGGGACATATGGCACCTTGTGATCCTATGGCAGTAGAGACATTGGATTTCCAAAAGGAACATAGGGAAACATATGGCCCTTGAGATTGTACATTCCCACCCTACGGCCCTTGGGCCACAAAGTCTCTAGATAGAAAATAGGGCATTCTTTGATCCTATGGCCCTAGTTTCCTTATGTTCCTTTTGGAGATCCTATGGCCCTAGGGCCATAGGATCCCATAAGGAACATAGAGAACCCTATGGCCTTTGAGATTGTACAAGGCCACCCTATGGCCCTTGAGCCATAATATCTCTATATTGGACACAAGGCACCTTGTGATCCTATGCCCCTAGGGCCATAAGATCTCGAAAAGGAACATAGGGAACAATATAGCCCTTGAGATTGTACATTTCCTCCCTATGGCCCTTAGCCCATAAGATCTCTAGATGGGACATAGGGCACCCTGTGATCCTATGGCAGTAGAGCCATTGGATTTCCAAAAGGAACATAAGGAAACATATGGCCCTTGAGATTGTACATTCCCACCCTATGGCCCTTGGGCCACAAGGTCTCTAGATGAGAAATAGGGCATTCTTTGATCCTATGGCCCTAGGTTCCTTATGTTCCTTTTGGAGATCCTATGGCCCACAAGGAACATAGAGAACCCTATGGCCTTTGAGATTGTACAATGTAACCCTATGGCCCTTGGGCCATAAGCTCTCTATATTGGACACAAGCCACCCTGTGATCCTATGGCCCTAGGGCCATAAGATCTCGAAAAGGAACATAGGGAACAATATAGCCCTTGAGATTGTACATTTTCCCCCTATGGCCCTTGGGCCACAAGGTCTCTAGATGGGACATAAGGCACCCTTTGATCCTTTGGCCCTAGGGCCATTGGATCCTATGTTTGTTTTGGAGATCCTCTGGCCATAGGTTCCTTATGTTTGTTTTGGAGATCCTCTGGCCCTAGGGCCATTGGATCTCCAAAAGGAACATAGGGAACCATATGGCCCTTGAGATTGTACATTCCCACCCTATGGCCATTGGGACACTAGGTCTCTAGATGGGACATAGGGCATTCTTTGATCCTATGGCCCTAGGTTCCTTATGTTCCTTTTGGAGATCCTACGTCCCTAGTGCCATAGGATCCCCATAAGGAACATAGATAACCCTATGGCCTTTGAGATTGTACAGTGCCACCCTATGGCCCTTGGGACATAAGCTCTCTAGATGGGACACAAGGCATCATGTGATCCTATGGCCCTAGGGCCAAAAGATCTCGAAAAGGAACATAGGGAACAATATGGCGCTTGAGATTGTACATTTCCCCCCTATCGCCCTTGGGCCACAAGGTCTCTAGATGGGACATAAGGCACCCTTTGATCCTATGGCCATAGGTTCCTTATGTTTGTTTTAGAGATCCTATGGCCCTAGGGCGATTGGATCTCCAAAAGGAACATAAGGAACCATATGGCCCTTGAGAATGTACATTCCCACCCTATGGCCCTTGGGCCACAAGGTCTATAGATGGGACATAGGGCATTCTTTGATCCTATGGCCCTAGGTTCCTTATGTTTCTTTTGGAGATCCTATGGACCTAGTTCCATAGGATCCCCATAAGGAACATAGAGAACCCTATAGCCTTTGAGATTGTACAGTGCCACCCTATGGCCCTTGGGCGATAAGCTCTCTAGAATGGATAGAAGGCACCCTGTGATCCTATGGCACTAGGGCCATACGATCGCCAAAAGGAACATAGGAAGCAAAATGGCCCTTGAGATTTTACCTTTTCCCCGTATGTGGGACATAAGGCACCCTTTGATCCTATGGCCATAGGTTCCTTATGTTCATTTTGAAGATCCTATGGCCCTAGAGCCATAGGATCCCCATAAGGAAGATAGAGAACCATATGGCCCTTGAGATTGTACATTCCCACCCTATGGCCCTTGGGCCACAAGGTCTCTAGATGGGACATAGGGCATTCTTTGATCCTATGGACCTAGGGCGATTGGATCTCCAAAAGGAACATAGGAAACCATATGGCCCTTGAGATTGTATATTCCCACCCTATGGACCTTGGGCCACAAGGTCTCTAGATGGGACATAGGGCATTGTTTGATTCTATGGCCATAGGTTCCTTATGTTCCTTCTGGGGATCCTATGGCCCTAGGACAATTGGATCTCCAAAAGGAACATAAGGAACCATATGGCCCTTGAGATTGTACATTCCCACCCTATGGCCCTTGGGCCACAAGGTCTGTAGATGGGACATAGGGCATTCTTTGATCCTATGGCCCTAGGTTCGTTATGTTCCTTTTCAAGATCCTATGGCCCTAGGGCCATAGGATCCCCACAAGGAACATAGAGAACCCTATGGCCTATGAGATTGTACAGTGCCACCCTATGGCCCTTTGGCCATAAGATCTCTAGATGGGACACAATGCACCCTCTGATCCTATGGCCCTAGGACCATAAGATCTCAGAAACGAACATAGGGAACAATGTGGCCCTTGAGATTGTACCTTTCCCCCCTATGGCCCTTGGGCCACAAGGTCTCTAGATGGGACATAAGGCACCCTTTGATCCTCTGGATATAGGTTCCTTATGTTTGTTTTGGAGTCCTTTGGCCCTAGGGCCATTGGATCTCCAGAAAGAACATAGGGAACCATATGGCCCTTGAGATCGTACATTCCCACCCTATGGCCCTTGGGCCACAAGGTCTGTACATGGGACATAGGGCATTCTTTCATCCTATGGCTCTAGGTTTCTTATGTTCCTTTTGGAGATCCTATGTCCCTAGTGCCATAGGATCCCCATTAGGAACCTATAGAACCCTACGGCCTTTGAGATTGTACAGTGCCACCCTATGGCCCTTGGGTCATCATCTCTCTAGATGGGACACAAGGGCCCTGTGATCCTATGGCCCTAGGGCCCAAAGATCTTGAAAAGGAACATAGGGAACAATATGGCCCTTGAGATTGTACATTTCCCCCCTATGGCCCTTGGGCCACAAGGTCTCTAGATGGGACATAGGGCATTCTTTGATCCTACAGCCCTAGGTTCCTTATGTTCGTTTTGGTGATCCTATGGCCATAGGGCCATTGGATATCCAAAAGGAACATAGGGAACCATATGGCCCTTGAGATTGTACATTCCCACCCTATGGCCCTTGGGCCACAAGGTCTGTAGATGGGACATAGGGCATTCTTAGATCCTATGGCCCTAGGTTCCTTATGTTCCTTTTGGAGATCCTATGGCCTTAGTGCCATACGATCCCCATAAGGAACATAGAGAATTCTATGTCCTTTGAGATTGTACAGTGCCACGCTATGGCCCTTGGGCCATAAGCTCTCTAGATGGGACACAAGGCACCATGTGATCCTATGGCCCTAGGGCCATAAGATCTCAAAAAGGAACATAGGGAACAATATGGCCCTTGAGATTTTACCTTTCCCCCCTATGGCCCTTGGGCCACAAGGTCTCTAGATGGGACATAAGGCACCCTTTGATCCTATGGCCATATGTTCCTTATGTTTGTTTCGGAGATCCGATGGCCCTAGGGCCATTGGATCTCCAAAAGGAACATAGGGAACCATATGGCCCTTGAGATTGTACATTCCCACCCTATGGCCCTTGGGCCACAAGGTCTCTAGATGCGACATAGGGCATTCTTTGATCTTATGGCCCTAGGTTTCTTATGTTACTTTTGAAGATCCTATGGCCCCAGTTCCATAGGATCCCCATAAGGAACATAGAGAACCCTATGTCCTTTGAGATTGTACAGTGCCACCCTATGGCCCTTGGGCCATAAGCTCTCTAGATGGGACACAAGGCACCCTGTGATCCTATGGCCCTAGCACCATAAGATCTCGAAAACGAACATAGGGAAGAATATGACCCTTGAGCTTGTACCTTTCCCCCCTATGTCCCTTGGGCCACAAGGTGTATAGCTGTGACATAATGCAGCCTTTGATCCTCTGGCCATAGGTTCCTTATGTTTGTTTTGGAGATCCTATGGCCCTAGGGCCATTGGATCTCCAAAAGGAACATAGGGAACCATATATCCTTTGAGATTGTACATTCCCACCCTATGGCCCTTGGGCCACAAGGTCTGTAGATGGGACATAGGACATTCTTTCATCCTATGCACCTAGGTTCCTTATGTTCCTTTTGGAGATCTTATGGCCCTAGGGCCATAGGATCCCCATAAGGAACATAGAGGCCCTTGAGATTGTACATTCCCACCCTATGGCCTTGGGAACCTAAGGCCATAGGATCCCCATAAGGAACAAGGCACCCTGTGATCCTATGGCCCTAGGGCCATAAGATCTCGAAAAGGAACATAGGGAACAATATGGCCATAGGTTCCTTATGTTAGTTTTGGAGATCCTATGGCCTTAGGGCCATTGGATCTCCAAAAGGAACATAGGGAACCATATGTCCCTTGAGATTGTACATTCTCACCCTATGGTCTTTGGGCGACAAGGTCTCTCGATGGGACATAGGGCATTCTTTCATCCTATGGACCTAGGTTCCTTATGTTCCTTTTGGAGATCCTATGGCCGTAGGGCCATAGGATCCCCATAAGGAACATAGAGGCCCTTGAGATTGTACATTCCCACCCTATGGCCCTTGGGAACCTAGGACCATTGGGTCGCCAAAAGAAACATAGGGAACCATATGGCCCTTGAGATTGTACATTCCCACCCTATGGTCCTTGGGACACAAGGTCTGTAGGTGGGACATAGGGCATTCTTTGATCCTATGGACCTAGGTTCTTTTGGAGATCCTATAGCCCTAGGGCCATAGGATCCCCATAAGGAACATAGAGATCCATATGGCCCTTGAGATTGTACAGTGTCACCCTATGGCCCTTGGGCCATAATCTCTTTATATGGGACACAAGCGACCCTATGATCCTATGGCTCTAGGTCCATAAGATCTCGAAAAGGAACATAGAGAACAATATCTTCCTTGAGATTGTACCTTTCCCCCCTATGGCCCTTGGGCCACAAGGTCTCTAGATGGGACGTAAGGCACCCTTTGATCCTATGGCCATAGGTTCCTTATGTTTGTTTTGGAGATCCTATGGGCCTAGGGCCATTGGATCTCCAAAAGGAACATAGGGAACCATATGTCCTTTGAGATTGTACATTCCCATCCTATGGCCCTTGGGCAACAAGGTCTATAGATGGGACATAGGGCATTCTTTGATCCTATGGACCTATGTTCCTTATGTTCCTTTTGGAGATCCTATCGCCCTAGGGCTATAGGATCCCCATAAGAAACATAGAGAACCATATGGCGGTTGAGATTGTACAGTGTCACCCTATGGCACTTGGGCCATAAGCTCTCTAGATGGGACCTAGGGCACCCTGTGATCCTATGGCCCTAGGGCCATAAGATCTCGAAAAGGAACATAGGGAACAATATGGCCCTTGAGATTTTACCTTACCTCCCTATGGCCCTTGGGCCACAAGGTCTCTAGATGGGACATAAGGCACCCTTTGATCCTATGGCCATAGATTTCTTATGTTTTGTTTGGAGATCCTATGGCCCTAGGGCCATTGGATCTCCAAAAGGAACATAGGGAACCATATGGCCCTTGAGATTGTACATTCCCACCCTATGGCCCTTGGGCCACAAGGTCTCTAGATGGGACATAGGGCATTCTTTGATCCTAGAGCCCTAGGTTCCTTATGTTCGTTTTGGTGATCCTATGGTCATAGGGCCATTGGATATCCAAAAGGAACATAGGGAACCATATGGCCCTTGAGATTGTACATTCCCACCCTATGGCCCTTGGGCCACAAGGTCTGTAGATGGGACATAAAGCATTCTTTGATCCTATGGCCCTAAGTTCCTTATGTTCCTTTTGGAGATCCTATGGCCTTAGTGCCATACGATCCCCATAAGGAACATAGAGAATTCTATATCCTTTGAGATTGTACAGTGCCACGCTATGGCCCTTGGGCCATAAGCTCTCTAGATGGGACACAAGGCACCCTGTGATCCTATGGCCTAGGGCCATATGTTCCTTTTGGAGATCCTATGAGTCTAGGGCCATAGGATCTTCAAAAGAAACATATGGAACCCTATGGCCCTTAAGATTGTACATTCCTACCCTATGGCCCTTGGGCCACAAGGTCTGTAGATGGGATATATGGTACCCTTTGATCCTATGGCCCTAGGTTCGTTATGTTTCTTTTGGAGATCCTATGGCCCTAGTGCCATAGGATCTCCAAAAGGAACAGAGGGAATCCTATGGCCCTTGAGATTGTACATTCCCACCCTATGGCCCTTAGGCCACAAGGTCTCCATATGGGACATGGAGCACCCTTTGATCCTATGGCTCTAGGTTCCTTATGTTCCTTTTGGAGATTTTATGGCCCTAGGACCATAGGATCTCTAAAAGGAACATACAAAACCCTATGGACCTTGGAATTGTACATTCCTACCCTATGGACCTTGGGCCACAAGATCTGTAGATGGGACACCCTAAACCCTGTGATCCTATGGCAGTAGGGCCATATGTTCCTTTTGGAGATCTTATGGCCCTAGGGCCATAGGATCTTCAGAAGGAACATAGAGAACCCTATGGCCCTTGAGATTGTACAATCCTACCCTATGGCTCTTGGGCCACAAGTTCTAAAGATGGGACATATAGCATCCTTTGATCCTATGGCCCTAGGTTCCTTATGTTCCTTTTGGAGATCCTATGGATCTAATGCCATAGGATCTCCAAAAGGAACATAGGGAACCCTATGGCCCTTGAGAATGTACATTCCTACCCTATCACCTTTGGGCCACAAGGTCTCTAGATGGAACATAGGGCACCCTTTGACCCTATGGCACTTAGGCCACAAAGGTCTCCAGATGGGAGATAGGACACCTTGTGATCCTATGGCCCTAGGGCCATAGGATCTCCAAATGGAACTTATGGAATCTTATGGCCCTTGAGATTGTACATTGGCACCCTATGGACACAAGGAATTAAGATGAGATATAGGGCATCCTTTGATCATATGGCCCTAGGGCCATATGTTCCTTTTGGGGATCATATGGCCCTAGTGCCATAGAATCTCTAAATGGACCCTAGGGAAGCCTATGGATCTTGAGATTGTACATCGCCACCCTATGGACCTTGGGCCATAGGGTTTTCAAAAGGAACATAGGGCACCCTGTGACCCTAAGTCCATAGGGTCTCACATCATACTGGAGGGCATCCTAGGGCCCAAGGGTGGCCATAACGAGCATAGGGAACCCCATGGTGCACATTAACGGACAACATGGCAGCCCTAGGGCCCTGGCCATAAGATCTCCAAAAGGAACATAGGGAACACTATGGCCCTTGAGATTGCACATTGCCACCCTATGACCCTCGGGCCACAAGATCTCCAGATGGGACATAGGGCAACTTGTGGTCCTATGGCCCTAGGAAACCATATTGTTCCTTTTAGAGATCTTGTGGCCCTATTGTTCCTTTTGGACATAGAGCACCATGTGATCCTATGGCCCTAAGGCCATAGGATCTTCAATAGGAACATAGGGAACCTTATGACCCTTGAGATTGTACATTGACACCCTATGGCCAAATGGGACATTGGTCACCCTATAGTACGACGTGAGACCACCCTATGGCCTTATGGTCATAGGGTGACTTAGGGCCATATGTTACTCTTTAGTATGAGGTGAAACCCTATGGCCTTATGGCCATAGGGTGCCCTAGGGCCATAGGTTACCCTCTAGTATGAGATGAGATCCTATGGCCTCTAGTATGAAGTGACACCCTATGGCCTTATGGCCATATTGTGCCCTTGGGCCATATGATTCCCTCTATTTTGATGTGAGACCCTATGGCCATAAGGCCATAGGTTGTCCTTTGTAGCCACACCCTGTCTGCCCTTCTAAAGATTCTATGTGTAGTTTTATTTTAGTGACCCAGGGCCATAGGGTTCTCTCTATGCCATCGAGGGCTGAAGGCCGTAGGGTCCCCTCTATGCTAGTAAGATCCTATGGCCCCAAGGCCACAAGGTGCCCTCATTCTTTCAAAAAAACCCTCTATGCTCTATGCTCTATATTAGGAACCTATGGCCTTCATGCCATAGGGTCCCATGTATGCCATAGGGAGCTATATTTGTCAATAAAAAACACTATTTTCTCTATATTGGCACCATGTGGCTTGAAGGCCATAGGGTCCCCTCTATTCTAGTAAGAGTCTCTCCATGCTCTATATTGGCACCCTTTTGCCTAAAGTCCATAGGGTCCGCTCTATGCTAGTAAGAACGGATCTATGCTCTATATGGAGCCCTGTATGCTAGAAACCACTATGAGGGTTTTTTGGCAACCTATGGCCATACGATGCTCTCTTTATGGCCATAGGGTTTGTTGAATACTAAGGAAAACTCTCCATGGTCTATATCTGGGCATCTAATGGCGGTTGTGACAGGATAGAGTGGAACCACAGGTTGTGGCTGAGCCTGAGCCACCTATTGTGCGTAGATCTGGACGTGTCACGCGACCTCATGATAGGTTTGTTCCATCTATGAACTATGTCATGTTGACTGATTGCAATGAGCCTTCATGTTACAAGGAAGCAGTGCAAATGAAGGACTCCGAGAATTGGCAATTGGCCATGCAGTCAGAGATGACAGCTCTGCATAAAAACAAGACATGGAAGCTAGTTAAATTACCACAGGGCAAAAAGGCTCTACCTTGTAAATGGGTTTACAGGTATAAGATCACCGCTCATGATAGTCAGCCAAAGTACAAAGCAAGGCTTGTTGCCAAGGGCTTTAAGCAAGAACAAGGCATTGACTTTGATGAAGTCTTCTCTCCGGTGGTCAAGATGACTACATTGAGATGCTTTCTTGCATTGGTTTCCATATTAGATTTGGTGTTGCACCAAATGGATGTCAAGACAGCGTTCTTGCATGGTGATTTAGATGTGGAAATTTACATGCAGCAGCCAGAAGGGTTTGTTGAGAAAGGCAAGGAAGATTGGGTATGCCAGTTGTTAAAGAGTCTTTATGGCTTAAAACAATCACCGAGGGCATGGTACCATAAATTCCACAAGTTTATGCTTTCTCAAGGCTACAAAGTTAGTGAGTTCGATCACTGTCTATATACAAAGAAGGCTAAGGATGGTAGTTGGTTGATCCTTATTTTGTATGTGGATGACATGTTGATTGCTGGCAAGCACTTGGAAGAAATTTCAGCTTTGAAGTCAAAGATGGCAAAATCGTTTGACATGAAAGACATGGGTGAGGCAAGTCATATACTTGGTATGCGCATTGAGAGAGACAGATCAAAGAAGTTGATTTGGTTATCTCAAACAGAGTATATTGACAAGGTTTTGCAACGTTTCAATATGGATAAGGGAAACGCACTGAGTGCTCCATTGCCACCATATGTGAAACTTAGCAAACAAGATTGTCCTGTGTCTGAGGAAGAACACGCTGAAATGGATAAGATTCCATATGCGTCTGCAGTGGGTAGTTTGATGTATGCAATGATTGCTACTCGCCCAGACATTGCATTTGCAGTGGGAGTAGTAAGTCGATACATGTCAAACCCAGGCAAGAAACATTGGGAGGCAGTGAAAGGAATATTAAGATACCTGAAAGCTACAAAGAGTATGCATATATGCTATGGGAGTCAGGAGCTAAGTGTAAAGGGTTTTACAGACTCAGATTATGCAGGTGACTTAGACAACCGAAGGTCTACGTCAGGGTATGTCTTTACATTGGCTGGTGGAGCAGTATCATGGCGTTCTAGATTACAAGATTGTGTTACTCAGTCTACTACAGAGGCTGAATATGTTGCAGCATCAGAGGCATGCAAAGAATCAATTTGGCTTAATCGACTAGTAACAGATTTGGGAATCAAAGAAGAGATGCCTGTGTTATATTGTGATAGTCAAAGTGCTATACAATTGGCTCGCAATCCAGTTTATCACTCAAAGACAAAGCATGTGGATGTGAAGTATCATTTCATCAGGGAAATGCTCGAGGATAAGCAACTTCAGCTTGTCAAAGTTCACACCACAGAAAATCCTGCTGATCTACTTACAAAAGGACTTCCCTCAGAGAGCTTTGCGCATTTTCGCAAGCAGTTAGGTGTAGGGTAGTACATCACTTCTCTACATCTCTTGTATATTAGCTTATATAGTAGCTTCTCTCACACTTAAAGTACCACATTGGACTTTAAGTGGGAGGTTGTTGGGGTATAAAGCCCAATGTGGTCGCCCAGGTAAGTGGGCGGGCCGCCAGGTATGTACACATATTCTTTTGTAAAACCTAATAAGAACTCACTATGCTCTACACATTACAGTAGAGCGAGTTCACCATATCGTCGTGCTCTTCTTCTCGCACTCTCTCTCGTGTCGCACTTCCGCTCGTACTCCTTCAATGAGGAGTCGTGTAAGAAGTATGGGACTAAAAAGATTGAAAGAATGCTTGCCTCTCTGAACATTTTTTTGTTAACAGAGATTGATCTAAGTGCCGTGTTGATGGATAAAGAGCAAGCTGAAAGGTAGTGGTGATAGTATCTAGAGCAATTTACTGAACTGAATTTTGGGGAATGACTAGTTCAAATAGATGGCCATCTCCCAGAACAATCAACATCAGCAAAATTTGATTTCAGAATAGAGGAAGAAACTAGCTCAATAAACTCTAATGATGGCAATCCAACGGCACTGACAACGAAAATTCAAAATGATCTTTTGGAAATCGAAAATTGTTTTAATGATTATGGTGATGGCATTCAAACTGAGAAAGAAGCGGAGTCTATGACCAACCAAAAGGGAGGAGGCCCAAATTTGTTACTCCCAGATGATCAAGAGGTTGAGGAGTGGAATCTTGGCTTAGAAGGTAAAATGATTAAGATCAAAAAGCACTTGAAGATGGAGAAAAGGAAAAGGCATTGTTCCACATATATAAGGATGTATTTGCATGGGAACATATTGACCTAAAAGGAGTAGATCCAAAAGTGTGCCAACATTGCATTCCACTCAAACCGGATGCCAGATTAGTTTGGCTACAAAGGTACGAATAAACCATGACTATGCTAAGAAGGTGAAGGAGGAGATTGATAATCTTCTCAAGGCAGGGTTCATAATAGAGGTAGCAAGTAGAGTTTGGCTATTACCTATAGTAGTCGTCCCTAAGAAGAACATGAAGTTGAGAGTTTGTGTGGACTAGAGAAAACTGAATTCCTACCATTAAGAATCCTTTTCCATTACCATTCACAGACATGATGTTGGAGGAGAGTGCAGGCCACAAAATGTATCGCTTTATAGACGGCTATAGTGGCTACAATCAACTAAATATTGCACTTGAAGATAGGGCCAAAACTATATTTATCACTAAATGGGGAGCATTAATGTATCTGGTAATGCCATTCGGGCTTTGTAACACGACTGTGACTTTTTAGAGGTGCATGATTCGTGAATTTTTGGCCATCTTCGTCGATGATTTCACAATTTCTTCACTAAAGAAATGCACTAACTATTTCTAGAAATGGTGTTCAAAAGGTGCAAAGAGTGTTGGAATTAGGGTTGCAGAGAAACGCACATAGCTTGGAGAAGACGAAGGAAGCTCAAGGCACACAAATGAGTGTGTTACTTAGTGTGCAATGGAAAGATAGATAGCCCTAGTGTGATGGGTGTATATACAATGCACGGGGAAAAAATGAGTGTATTACTTAGTGTATTTCCATTGCACACAAATGAGTGTGTTACTTAGTGTGCAATGGAAAGATAGATAGCCCTAGTGTGATGGGTGTATATACAATGCACGGGGAAAAAAACCTCCTAAAGAGGGAAAAGATGCCACGGCACTCGCAGTGTGTTCACACACATCACTACCACATGTATATGGTAACAAATCCCCCCTGGAGTGATGCAGTGAACGAGAGTTGGCACATGAGTAAAGGGAAGTGCCATGCCCTGAGGATATGATCAGTCCACAAAGGGGAATAAACCCAAAGCTTTGCAGAAAGCTTCGAGCTTCTCATGAGACAATGCCTTTGTGAAAAGATATGCAAGGTTGTCTTGTGTTGGCACATAATCCAAGCTGATCTCTCTTGTTGAAAGCCTCTCCCTGACATAATGGTAATGCACCTCAATGTGATTTGTGCAAGCATGAAAAATTGGGTTCCTCGCAACTGCCAATGCGCTCTGATTGTCAGTGTAGATAGTGTTGGCAGTGTCCTATCCAACACCCAAATCAGCTATAAGGCATTTGAGCCATACACACTCAACCGTAGCTGTGAAGACTGCCTTGTACTCAGCCTCACAACTAGAAGTGGCCACAGTAGGTTGCTTCTTGCTCAACCATGATATACATGAACTACCAAGCATAAAACAAAACCACTTGTGGACACTCGCGTGTCGAAACAATCATCCCAATCTGAGTCCAAAAAAGCATGTAAGTCTGGCGGCAATGAGCCCCCCTTGGGATAAAACAAGCCAAGATGTAAAGTGCCACTAAGGTAGCAGAAACTCCTCTTGATGGTCTACCAATGCTTAGACCCTGAGCTATGCATAAATTTATTGACCTCTGAAAGTGCAAACTGAATATCTGGCCTCGTGTTGCATACATAAATGAGGTATCCAACAATATTTTGGTAAAGAGTGACATCTGCAGGATCGCCAGCATCATGAAGACTCAATTTTAAACCTGTTTCCATGGGAGTGGCAATAGGTTTGCAATCCTCAAGTCCAAACTTACATAGCAATGTCTCATGTAACTTTATGACACAAGGCAATACCACCATCACACTGCTTAAACTATATGCCCAAGTAATGATGCAACAACCCCAAATCTTTCATCTTGAAAGTAGCATTCAAATCAGCCTCAAATTCAGCAATATGTCCCTCATTTGGTTTAGTGATCAGCAAATCATCTACATAAAGAACCACAATGAGAAGTACATCACTCTCACGCTTTACATACAATGTGCTTTTTGTTGGACTGTTATGAAAGCCTTGTTTGACCAAATGAGTGTCAGCTTTCTCATACCAAGCACGAGGAGATTGCTTCAACCCATACAAAGCCTTCTTACATCTGCACACTTTGTCCTCTTGCCCTTTCTTGACAAAACGCGAGGTTGCGTTACATAAACTTCCTCAAATATGTCACCATTCAAGAAAGAAGTAACAATGTCTGATTGATGTACATCCCAGCCAAAATGAGCTTCAAATGCACATAGAAAATGAACAGTAGTCATACGACAAGTGGGAGCAAAAGTCTTTTCATAATCTATTCCTTTTTGTTGTGCATAACCCTTTGCAACAAGTCAAACCTTATGGCGATCGATCTCACCATCCGGCTTGCATTTCAACTTGTAAACCCACTTTGTACCAATGGCCTTTTTGCCAGGAGGAAAATCACATAAAGTCCATGTGTCATTTTCTATAAGTGCATCATATTCTTATTGCATGGGAGCCATCCAATTTTTTGAATTCTGTGCTTCATCAAAAGACTGAGGTTCCTCATCATCATGTAAGCTAAACCCAGCCAAAGCATAACAATATGATGCATAAGATGCATGGCCAGAGCCTAAACGAGTACGACTAGACAAAGGTGCATCCAAATTACTGTCACGCAATGTATGCACCAGCCATTTTGGCATACCTCTAGCCTGCTCATTTTTAGCCCTTTCCTCATCAAGTACATCATGTACATCTGCATCACTAATAGGTTGATGTCTAACATTTTCAGAAACCCCCATAGGCTATACATTTGCCTCATTGGAATTTACATTCAAACTTCCACCACTGAAAAGAGGCAACAAAGTGTCATAAATGTCTCGTGAGCTTACATTACTGTCTCTAGTACATGACAGCAAGGGCTGAACAGAATCTTCCACAAACACTACATCCCGTGAAACCAGAATACGCTTTGTTTGCAGATGATACAACATGTAGCCTTTGATTTTAGCACTATAAACAACAAATATACATTTGACAGCCTTATCATCCAATTTCTACACTGTGTTTGTGGCACCAAAGCATATGCAAACAACCAAAAACACGCATGTGCTCAACAGAAGGATTTCTATCATGCCATGCTTCATATGGAGTAATAGACTGCAAAGCTTTCGTAGGACACCTGTAAAGTACATAAGTGGTACACATGATGACCTCAAGCCAAAAAGAATGCGACAAAGCTTGACTTTGACCATACATAGTGCCATTTTCGTAAGTGACATGTTTTTCCTCTCAGCTACACCATTTTGCTGAGGTGTATAAGGCACTGTACATTGGTGTTTTATCCCACGACTAGCCAGAAATGCATTAAATTCATGAGACATACACTCCCCCCTCAATCGGAACGGAGGGTGCCCACAATACATTTTGAGACATTTTCAGCCATAGCCAGAAATTGTTTGAAGCACATAAAAACTTCGGACTTCTCTTTAAGCGGATATACCCATGCATGCCTGGAGTAATCATCAGTGAAAGTCATGAAGTACAGGTAATTGCCCAAGGATGGAGTTTGCATGGACCCACAAACATCACTATTCACAAGCTGCAACCTGCATGTGGCCCTAACTGAACCATCCTTTGGAGACTTAGAACGCTGCATTTTACCCAAAATACAGCCTTCACAAACATGTTTGACAGGTGCTTCAAGAGACGGCAAAGAAGCAACCATATCATATTTCTGCAAACATAGCAAACTGGAAAAATTCAGATGCCCAAAACATGCATGCCATAGTTTTGCATCTAAAACAACCTTTGAATGTGCAACTACATTTGCAAACTTTTGTCCACACTTGTCATACAAAGTGAGCTTATAGAGCCCACGACACAAAAGGCCACATGCAACAATTTCATCACCAAAATTGAGATCATGAACTGTACATCTATCATCCACAAATTTGAGTACAAGTCCAAGTCTAGCAAGATCAGATACAGACAAAAGATTGTTCTTGATCCTAGGTACATAAAGTGCATCAACAAGTGTGAAAGAACTGCCATTTGCACCAGTAAGAACAATCCTTCCAACTCCCTGAACAGAATAAGAGGCATTGTTGGCACAAGTGACTGAATTCCCATGAGGGAAAAACTTGACAGAGGTGAACAATTCATGATGTAAGGTAATGTGATTTGTAGCACCACTGTCAAAATACCACATATGTGATCTACAGCAACCGACATGCATGCATCATGGACAGAGTGATTGTAAATGCGCTCTGCACTAAAAGCTCATTCTGCATCAACATCAGCATCACAGTCTCCTTTCACAGAAGACTCAACAATTGCTACATTTGTAGTGGAACCAAAATTTGCAGTGGAACCACCCTCTTTCTTCTTAGCCTCTTTGCCCTTCAACTTAGGACACTTCTTGATCAAGTGATCATTAGCTTTACAATAATGGCAACGCATCGTTTTTTGCCCTTATCACCAGAATTTTCAGACAAATTGTTGCCTGCAGAAGCATTAGGAAAAGAGTTTTTGCCACTTGCAAAAAAACCAAAAGAAGTGGCTGCATTGCTGTTACCACCCTTTCTTTGAGAAGCAATAAAAGCCATTTCAGTTGCACGCTGCCTAGTCTTGTTTTTTTTGGAAAGTGACTCTTGCAATAGCAATGTGCATAATGCATCAAACTTGACAACTTCAGGATTTCCTTGGGTCATAAGTCTCTAAGTACTAGCAAAAGTATGGTAAGAATTTGGTAAGGCATCAAGAACAGTCTACACAAGGGAACTGTCTAAAATGACTTCACGAGCAGAAATAAGTTGCTCATTGATATCCTTGACACCAGCAAGGAAAGTGTCCATATCATCTTCCTCATGCATAATCTTTGATTCCAACTCTTTACGCAGCAAAGCAATTTTAGCCTCATTGCGGCTTGCATAAAGACCTACTAGAATATCCCAAGCCTGTTCTGCAGATTTCGTTGAACAAATGTGAGGAGTAATGGTACGCTTCACAGACAATGCAATCAATGCATGAGAATGCGCATCCTTTACATCCCAACGATCTTCTTTTGCAGGTCTTGCAGCAAAACCTGCAACATTCTCAACATCGGCTACATCCTTAGAACCAGGACGTACATCAATGCCCTGCACAATATTCCAGACACCCTTTGACACAAGAACATGTTGCATCATGTAAGCCCACATAGGGTAATTGTCCCCATCCAACCTGTCCTAAGCAGCAAACATCTTGAATACATCTGTGTTGTTGTCAGCCATGGAAAATGTCTGCACCTAATGTGAAAACTGCCCAAAATGAGGACAAATTGAGTGAGACTAGCACGTGCTATATAGCACAACCCGCAGTAGACTATATAAGACCTGTTATGCAGAAAAGGGCACTGACAAAAAATTTGCACAAAATGACGAAATTGCCTGTGCAGACCTGCCTGTAGTGGAAACGGAGGCCGAAGCGAGCTCAAATCAGAAATATGAGCAGACTCGGTTCTATGAGCTAACCCAAAATTTTTGTCAACCTGTGAAGGCTCACCAAAGCTCACAAAAATCGAAGAAAGTGAGCAGGCATGTCCCAACTTGATGGGTAAACAAAATACCTGGTCTACTTTGTGAGTCACAGGTTCAACAGAGTTGAAGAAGGGTACTCGACCATTGAAAGAGAAGTAATGGGGATAGGTGTTCAATGCTACCAAATTCATGAATTACCTTTATTGGGAAAGCTACCCGCAAGCTATTTCACCTCTATGTCAATCATCAAGCTTTATTGAGTTTGAGTTTAATATTTTCCACAAACATGGAATGACACACTATGGGGCATATTTTCTTTCCAAAAGTATAGTGGGTTATTCACAAACACCTTTGAGAGATGGACCAGTAGATACTGAATTATTCCAGAGCATAGCTGAAGAAGAACCAGATCCAGAATAGCTGGGTGTCTATGATTTCCTTCAGCTAGGGAGAATGGGAAGGCCTACAACAATAGATATGACACACCTTAAACTCCAGTACAGCCAATGGAGTATTTATGAAATGGGGACTAGATTTAATGGGTCCGTTCAAGAATGTGACTCGTAGACCAATCCAGATCCAGTTACATGCACCAGAGAAGCCAATATCGAATAGCGGTCATTAATACATGAAACAATCTTTAAAAGCATTTGGCAATAATAATGAAGCAAATAGGTGAATGCATGCATGACATGTCAAAAAATACACAAGGATCAAAGATGGATGAAGAGTCGAGCATTCGTGGCACATGTGCATATAACTATGCAAAGGGTTCACCCATCTTCACTTTCATTCATGGCACATGTGCATATAACTATGCAAAGGGTTCACCCATCTTCACTTTACTTGCATCCTCTTGTGCCACTTGCATCGCAACCTGCACAAACTACTTCAAGCTCACATCAACAACAAACATCCCTGCCAATTTGTAGATATGCTACTCGACACACCTCGCTACTTGCTCTACGGTTCTTTCAACATCACAACAAGTAAGTCCTCTTTCACTCACACCTGCTCGAATGAGTCGTGCATGGGAAGGAAGTCCACTTCACAAAAAATGCAAGAGACACTTGACACCATGACACCAGAGGCAAACAGTTTAAAGGCTTTTGTAGCAGAAGCTATTGGTGTCATACAACATAGTAAAATTGTTGTACATCTTTCAAGAGAAAGAGAAATCCCTGTTGCGCTTATGGAAGTTGGAGGTAGTGGTGGAGGCCGCAACGTTGCCTGTTGATTCAGGGATTGCATAGCAAGTGCTCACCATGTACCAAGCTGACAAGGGCATAGCAGTGATAAATGTCAAAACACTGGATCTGACAGCTAGTGAATTGGCCCATGTGTTCAAAATCCAAGATGCACAAAAATCTACACCAGCTACAGTGAAAGAATTGAGATTTTTTTTGAGGAAGATGAGCATGCAAGAAAGAAGTGGAAGGATGATGCTCAAGGAATCCCAATCGCAGCGCTCGAATGTACTTCTATCTACAGATTCATTGGAAAGACCATCAGCCTTAAAAACAACCCTACCTTCCTCTCATAAAAACTTTTTGCTATGTTAACGGCCTAGATTCAAAACCCAGCAGCCAATATAAATATCAGTCACTTTTTGTACACTAGCGTCGTGCAGTAGACTACCAAGGCCAAGTCCAAAAATTTATTCAAGGTCTAGTCTGTCTTGCAGCTCTTGTACTGGGAAAATCTAGCCCCAATACACATTAATGCCCAAAAAATCTGGGATAGGGTGACTAAAGATAGAGCAATGATGATCACAGTCGAGTCTCTAAAGAAACTGAGACTAGAGGGGCCAACAAAACCAGCAAAGAGGACACTACCACAAAGCAATTTGTAGGTAAAGGCAAAGAGATGGTGCAAGCAAATTGGGACAAAGAGACAGTCAACCCAGACCAAAACGGGGTCATCCAATTAGAAACAAAAGACGGAGGACCTATTGAAGTCATTTAAAGACAGATTCCAAAGCTAGGAAGCACTAAAAAGGTCCCAATGGACACATTATTGAGCAACAACAAGACGCACAACAAACACAAGAGAAAGATGCCAACAAAGAGAAAGCCCAAATCAATGCTAGGCCTAAGGAGGCATCAGATAGTAGGTCTAAGCCTGGCCACACTGAGTTTCCAATAAACAAGCTGGACAGGTTCAAGAGACTCCGAAAAAACCACTCAAAGGGAGATTGGTGATGAAGAAACTTGAAAGAGTTGCTTTATGCTATGCCTTTCCTATGACGGTATATGAGTCCGACCAAACTAATCCCACAATAGTGACCTGGAGAAGTGTTGTAGCCATACAGTCTAGCTCGAACACCATCATCAACTCTATAGGCCAGACGATGGAGGCACATGCATGCGGCTTGAGTAGTAGGGCTAAGAGTTGGTTTTTGTGTCGTGATACTCCCAATCTCCCAATTGATATTACATTTGACTGCAACCATCCATTTGCACCCAGGTAATATACATAGTACCAACAGGCATAACCAAAAAGCTTTGAACCACAATTTCATTGTCATAAATAGCAGGAGTGCGTAGGATTCCAAAAAAAGTGGTCTTCTTCTTATTGACACCCTTGAATTGGATGGTGCTTGTGGATAGGGGTGGTTTTCCTAGCTGACACCAATCTCCATAAGATAACAAATTATGCTGAGCTCCTGTATCCAATAATGTGTTATATAGTACTCTCCCATAAAGGCTATTTAGTTCAATTGGATATCGTAGATGTGGCTTGGATTCCAATGAATCATCATCAATGTCTTCAAAAAACGCTTTCACGATTCCCAGAGTAGCCTCTCGTTGGCGTCTAAGACGTTGTTGTCTTTCTCGAGCCTCAACTTTTGCTTGGATCCTTTTAACCTCTTCCTATTCTTTGGCTGCTTGCTTTTTGTTTATTCTAGCACGCACATTTGCTTGATATCGTTGCCTCTTATATCTCTTACTTTTCTTGGCTAATTTTTTATTATGATTGATCTCTAGTGAAGAGTCACTAGATGAATCGCCACAATTGTACTAAGATTTAACTCAGGTTCTTTGTCCTCAGAGTCAATTTCAATTGATGATTCTGACCCCAAATCATGTGGGTTATAGTCTTGTGAGACGCTATTGGTTCCAATGCAAGTCAAACCTTCATCTTGTAGGTCACCAAAAGCTATATGCATTGATTCTAGCATATTTAAGGGTACGAGTAGTGGCATTTCATCCCCCTTAGGTGTTACCCAGGTCATTCCCTTGTTTCCCCAAGTGTCTATGGTTGCTTCTAAGTGGACCCAATCCCATCTCACCAGAATTACCATAGCCTAGAAAGATGCACTTTCTACTCTTTGGCTCAAATTTGTTCCTAAATTCCTTTGGAACGTGAGTATATGCCTCACAGCCAAAGACTCTGAGATGCTTATATGAGGGCATTTTGCATGACCATACCATCTCTAGCACTGAATCCTTCTGCAAAACCTTGCTAGGAGATCTATTTACAAGATGAACAGCTCTTGATACAGCTTCAGCCCAAAACCCATTTGGCAGCTGTGCATTAGACAACATACTTCTGACCTTCTCTTGTATGGTCCTATTCATCCTCTCAGCAACACCATTTTGAGGAGGATTGTAAGGAGCAGTAAGTTCACGTTTTATACCTTTTGACTCACAGAAGTCTTGAAAGGCCTTTGAAACATACTCTCCACCATTGTCAGTGCGTAAGCATTTAAGCTTCTTGCCACTCTGATTCTCCACAAGTGTCACAAACGTTTTGTAAAACACTAAACACTTCATCCTTGTGCTTGAGAAAGTAAACCCATACTTTCCTCGAGTAATCATCTATAAATGTCATAAAGTAAGAAGCTCCCCCTAGAGATAGGTTAGGCATAGGTCCACACAAATCACTATGAACAAGTGCCAACTGTGTATCTCTTCTACTGCTTCTATGCTTATGTGGCTGCTGTGTTTGCTTACCATACAGACAATGTTCACAGAATTCAAAATCATTAAATGAAAAGCCAGGCAAATAACCAGAACGAGACAAGATTTCCATTCCCTTCTTGGACATATGTCCTAACCGGCTATGCCACAAAGAAACGTTCGGCTGCTCGGTTACATTGATTACATTTTTAGAGACATTTGATACATAAATCATGTAAAGTCCTCCAGACTTTACTCCATGTGCTACTGTCATAGAACCCTTGGATATCTTCCACATGTTCTGTCCAAAAATGGTGACGTAGCCAGCATCATCAAGTAAACCTGTGCTAATCAAGCTCTTTGTAATTGCGGGAACATGTCTCACATTCTTCAGCGTGAAAGAAGAGCCATTCTGAAACTTCACTTCAATTGAACATCTCCAACACCTAAGATCTCACATGTCTGCCCATTGCCTAGCCGAACATGATCTTTAGTGGTCACATAAGAAGTAAACCACTCCTTGTTTGGAGACACATGAAGTGATGCCCCTGAGTCTATAATCCAGTCACTCAGTGCATTTCCATCAGATGCTGTAAGAAGAGCTGAGTCCATTGTATTCTTCAAGAAGTAGATGTCTCCTGACACTAGACTGTCATCCTCTGCAACAGTGTTTGTCACATTTATTTCTTGAATCTTCACTGAGGACTTGTTCTTCTCACCATGGTCTTCAGCTTTCTCTTTGCCTTTTTCTGCTTTCCATTCTCTGCAGTCTCTTTTCATGTGACCCTTCTTGCCACAATGGTAGCATTCTATGTCACTCTTGCCTTTAGCACTGCGGGACTTGCTACGAGACTGATTCCTCTTTCCACCTTTGTACTTTTCTTTGGTCCTTCCCCTGACAACTAAGGTTGTTCCTTTGCCTTTGTCCATTGTCTTTCTATTGGTTTCTTCAGTAAGCAGACTTCCTTCTACACCTGCTATGTTCAAACCATCTGGAGGTGCAGAATTACTCAAAGCTGTGCGAAAAGTGTCCCAACTTTCCGGCAATGTGATCAACAGGAACATAGCTCTAACAGGTTCATCAAACTTGACACCTTGAGCTGACAACTGACTATAGATTGTGTTGAATTCATTCAGATGATTGGACATAGGTGTCCCTTCTTTCATCTTCAAGTCAACAAGCTTCTTAAGCAAGTATACCTGTGAAGCTGCACTCTGCTTCTCATAAAGATCACTCAGCTTTAACCATGCTTGATAAGCCAACATCTCGTCTGCTACATTGAAGTAAATGCTTTCTGCCAAAGTCAGCATAATGGTAGAAAGTGCCAATTCATCCATTTCGCTCCATTCATCTTCGTCCATATCTTCTGGTTTTATCCCCTTGAGCTTTATAGGTTTTATCTGCTTCTTTTGTACCAACACGTGCCAAATCTGCTTCTTCCACAATGGGAAATTGGTTCCATCCAGCTTCTTGATATTGTAAAGAGCAGTGTCCTGTGATCCAGCCATAGCTACGCTTCACAGTAGTTTACTTTCCTGGGAAAAATTCGGCAGAGTTTCCCCTGTAAACTAACCTCTGAACCAATATCAACCTGTCAAATGAACCAAGAAAGCTTCAGATTCTGCAAAAATTTTGGCAGAGTCTCCTTTGTAAAATGGCTCTCGTGTACTAAAAAACAGACCAAAAACAGCTCAAAAAACACTGTCTCTCTGACACTGTAAGCTGCGGGTAAACCTGTCCTGCACCTGTATTGTCTCTCACTGTCCTGTCACTGTCCTATAAGCATAGAGTGCGACAATGCCTCAACGGCAGTAAAGCAAAGATGCAATCCCAACTGTCTAACTCACAGTCAATACATCCTAGCTGCCTATGTAAGGGTGCTCGAGGGATCGCTCCAAGACCTGTATCACTGAAAGGATCTCAACATTCGAGAATCCCCCAGCTCAATAAAACCTCACTCAACCCTCAACAAAGGCTGCAGTAAATCTGACAGTACATAGACTTCCCACAAAGTCATACATCCACAAATTTCCCACTGTATGTTGTAACCGCTGTGGCGGTTGTTTGCTGCGTGACTCACAGCCAGCAAACCCTCAACAGAAATACATCATCTCTGACAATACATCCCACGTGGAAGTACCTGCAATGTCAGGATGAAATCTGGAATATCAAGCAGCAAACACAAGCTACCTGATGAACTAGTGGATGTCGCCTACAGTCTGTGTGTAGATGCGCCCGTGTCGTATGTGACACGCCTCCAAGAACTGTGAGCCGTCCTTCGATGTGTAGACAACCACAAATCAACACTCTGGGAGTGTCGATATCCTCAGCACCTGCAGTCGTAGGCCGAAAACCCCAAATTTGCAGAGTCGGATCTGCACCCGTCGAGACCACGTAGTCAAAAATGGCCTGCGCAGACCTTTGTCGAAGCCGAACGGTGGCCGAGATGACCTCAGAATGAAATTCTGACAACACCAGACCCTTTGGGCTTTCTCACGAGATTTGGGGCCGTGTCTTCGCCTGTCGAATTTCACTCCAATCTGAGTTGGTGACTCTAGCCTCCTGCAGTGCTACCCCAAGCCTCGATCTGAGCTCTGATACCAGTTGAAGGAGTACGAGCGGAAGTGCGACGAGAGAGAGAGTGCGAGAACAAGAGCACGACGATATGGTGAACTCGCTCTACTGTAATGGGTAGAGCATAGTGAGTTCTTATTAGGTTTTACAAAAGAATATGTGTACATACCTGGCGGCCCGCCCACTTACCTGGGCGAACACATTGGGCTTTATACCCCAACACTCATGCCTTAGAGCCCTCTTCTGGGTTTGGTTGGCATAGCCAGGAATTGCACCATCCGTTCTAAGCCAAGGTCGTATAACATCGCATAGACCCATTGTACATCCAATACCGAAAAGCTCGTCTTAAACTTTTCCTTCCCCACTTTCATTTGCATATTTTCAATCATCCCAGCAGCTTGGACTACTCTGTGATCATCCATTCTAACTTTGAATAAGGTTGGCTTCATCTCAGCTATCCCCAGCTTTTGTTGTAGATGTTTGCCAAGGATATTTACTCCGGCTCCCTCGTGGAGAGTTACCTCAAACAATGGTTCCCATTGTTTTCAAAGTTTGTAATCTATCTAGATCACTGGAACTTCAGCATCTCCAATAGCTTCCAAGTTCACTGCTCTAGCCTCAACCTCAACTTTCCTCTTTTTTTATATAAATTTTGCAGCCTCTGGCAATGTGCATCTCATTTCATCCAGTTCTATTATCAACTTCTGAATACGTTCACAAATCTTCATAAAGATCTCATCTTGTTTGTTGCCAGGGAAAAAGCTATCTGAACCAAAAGATTTCTCCTCCTGAGTATCTTCACAGCTCCATCCCATATCCTCTTGTCTAGTTGTTTATTGGCTCTATGATGAATCCTGTGGTTGATCCTTATTAGACCAATGGTTCTAGCTTCAGCCAAGTCTGCTCTAACTTGCCGTGTCTCATTTTTCCGCTGCAGCAATCATGGATTCATCGAGGCCAGATGTTGCCTTCTCCTTCTGAGATTCTGGGATGATAGCTTCTGAATTATGCGAGCTTCATAACATTCTAGTTGTTCTGGTAGTTCTTGAATAAATTCTCAATAATCTTTGTTGCAAGCTCCCTCTCTCTTGCAATTCATCCGCTACCTTTTCTTTGCCCTTAGTCTTCCACACCGCTCTCTGCTATTCCCATTTTTTGTCCTCAATAGTTTGATTATTCCCTTCATCTAGAATTTCCTCAATAACCACACCCTTGCTTTTGGTAACCACTTTGATTGGTACTGGCTCTGGTTTTGAACCCTCTGAGCATCGGGCAGCGAAGTTGGCCATACTTGCCACAACTATAGCAGTTTAGGTTCCGGTTTTTTTTTAATCGCAGTTCTCTGCCCCTTCCAATGCCACCTTGATATCTCCCTCTACTAGCACCAGTGCTTGTACTAGCCTCATTCTCCTTGGACCCATTGGTCCCTTCTGCCTTGGGTACTTCAAGGTTGGTCAACGCGATCATCGACAAGTCTTTACCCTTCTTGAAGTGGTGAATCCAAACATGATCAAAGGCCTTACAGTAAGTGCATTGAGAACATTCATTAGACATATGGTCTTTTGATCGACACTTGGAACACTAGGTCTCTATTTTCTTGAGTCAGGTTCTCATCTTTGCAATTTTTAGCTATTTGTTTGGAAATTTCCTCTATCTTTCTGGTCCAAGATCTCTTCTTCTTCCCCTTACCCTTATCATCTGACTCACTTTCAAATGAACTGGAGCTAGAGCTAGAACTAGAACTCTCTTTAATGGAGGAATCATGACTGTTTCTTTTTGTGCCCCTTCTCCTTCTTTGCTTGTTGCTCCAGTTCCAATGCTCTCTATACCAAATCATTGAACATCTTGGTTGGTGCTGGTACTTCCTACTCTCTCAGTTGCTTGCTTGATTTATGCAAGAAGCTACCAGAACAACTAGAATGTTTTGAAGCTTGCACAATTGAAAACCTAATGCCCCAGTCTTCAGAATCTCAGAAGGAGAAGGCAACATATTGCCTCGATGAATCCATGATTGTTGCAGTGGAAAGTCTTGTAAATGAGACACGACAAGTCAGAGCAAACTTGGCCAAAGCTAGAATCACTAGTCTGATGAAGTATCAATCATAGCATTCATCACAAAGAGAGCAAGTAGCCAGACAAGAGAAAATGGGATGAAACTATGAAGACACTCAGGAGGAGAACTCTTTTGGTTTGGATAGCAGCAGATGTGACAACGATAAAGATGAGATCTATGTGAAGGTCTATGAACACATTCAAAAGTTGCCAATAGAGTTGAATGGGATCAGATGCACATTGCTAGAGTTCATGAAACTTATCAAACAAAAGAGAAAAGATGAGGCTGAGGCTAGAGCAATGGACTTGGCAGCTATTGGAGACAATGAGGTTCTAATGCTCCAGATAGATTACAAGCTTTTTAAAAAAATGGAACCATTGCATGGGATGATTTTGCACCAGGGAGTTGGAGGGAATATCCTCGGCAAACATCTATGGCAGAAGCTAGGGATAATTGAGATGAATCCAATTACATTCAAAGTTAGAATGGCTGATCACAGAGTGGTCTAGGTTTCTGGGCTGATGAAAATATGCAAATCAGAGTGGGGAAGGAAAAGTTTAAGACCAGTTTTCTGGTATTAGATGTACAAGGGGCCTATTTGGGAACTTTATTAGGGCCTCCACTCTTCTTGCTTTAATTTCCTTTCTTTGGGAATCTGGAGGATTCTAATGATGGTCCACTATGGGTGCACATGGTTTGATCTGTGTTAGGTGCATATACATCATGGAAGCACATTTTGGGGATATGTGTGATGATATCAGTGCTTTGGTTATAGGGTGGTCTTACCAATAGATTTTGTGTGTGTGTGTGTGTGTGTGTGTGTGTGTGTGTGTGTGTGTGTGTGTGTGTGTGTGTGTGTGTGTGTGTGTGTGTGTGTGTGTGTGTAGATGGATGGATGGATGGATGAATAGAGAGCATCTACACTTGCACCTCTATTATGTCCCAGTCAAGAAGAGGAGGTCTAGTCTATGGCATTATCAGATTGGGTGCCAATGTTTGCACGGACGTAGTGTGGATACTATCAAATTGGTTGGTCACTTATAAAAGAAGGTTGAAGCCTCATTTGTGAGGGAGCTCGCTACAGTGCTAGAGCAGTGCTCATCAAGCTAGGATGGCACGAGGTCACCCCAAGGGGGTGAGGCCGAGTGGTATGGGATGCTTGGTCTTACTGTGGCAGACCTACGCTCAGGGACACTGGCGCCAACTAGGGGGTGATATTGGATGGTAGCTATGCTGGTTCCTCTCACGTCATGTCCATAGGCGGTCCAATTATCCTCTTGATTCTTTTCATGGTATGAGAGGCGGCTTGTCTATTGGAAGTGGGACACATGCACACATGTGACATGGTATAGTGTTGGATGCATTTTGTTGTTAGTTGAGAAAATCAAAGAAATTTATTTTGTTCTTGATGAAATTGTGATTAATTATCTTCAAATTTGTCATAATTTGATGAATTTACTCTTCTTGTGTATTAATTAAGTAATTAGATTAATTTGTCAAGTTTTGCAGCTTGTGTGTGTGCAAAGAGAGAAAAATGATGCAGCGTAGTAGAGAGAGAAGAATGCAGCTGTGCAACTGCACAATAGAGAGAGAATTGCAATTTTGAGAGAGAGAGTGAGAGAGAGAGATGAGGTAAAGAGAAAAGAGAAGGCACTCTCGTACTCTTGGAAGTGGACAAGAAGGCAATTCCAAAAGGGGAAATTGTGTTTGTATCATGTTGCAAAAATTTCACGTAACCCTTTCCAAGCAAGCAACAGGCTAGATTGCTAAGCAAGTAGGGGGAAAATTTTGTAACTAAGCAAGGCCCAACTTGGTCAAAGTTCTAAAGTTGGCCAAACTGAAGTGTGAAACCTACAAATTCTCTTTCCACACTCTCCAGAGAGTTAAAGCTCTCATTTCTTACTCATTTAGAGCTCTCTTTGCCTTCCTCTCAGGCTCCTCTCCCCCATTATTCTCACATGCACGTTGTCGCCCTCACACACATTGTTCTATGTGCTCTCACCGACACGGTGTTCCTTTTGAGTTCATCTTTTTGTGATCAAAAAGTCTAGAAAAAGGCAATTATTTGCAAGGCAATTTTTGGTAATTTGCAACCTCAAGCTCTTTGGCAATGGTTCCTAGCACTCCAATTACTCCCTATCGTGTGAAGGTTGGTTGGATTTTTCTAGGGGTATTTTTTATCAATCATGGTTAGAGTTGAGGTTCTTCTTGTATCTTGGGCTTGCCTACTCTCATACCTAGAGGCATTGTGCTTTCACATGATTGCAATAGACTTATTGACATATGTTTTGGTGAATCCAATGTAAAACAAGGCGGGGTGAGGATTTGGGGATCCCATAAAACATTATCAAGCCATGGGGGATCAACATGAAGATATTTCATTCCGGTACCATGCAAATGTTCAAGCACTTGCTATTTTTATGAAAGTTATCGGATTCAACAATACGTATGTGAAGAAGTGTGTTGCACTCTTGTGAAGGCACAAAGATTGAAATCTCAAGTAGCGTCTCTTGAAAGCTCGGGCCAGCCGACGACTCCACGGCTTTTTGAGATGGATACTGGTTTTCAGCAATTGTGGAGAACATGGTTGGAACTATGCATCCACATAGTGGCCCAAATTCCATACAAGACATCAATCTTCTCAAGAGAGGAGAAAGATTGTATAAAATCAGTGATGACCAATGGAGTTCATCAGTGTACCACATTTTTTTTATATGCATAATGAGCCATATGAACGGAGGATTCCAATGATCTCTCTATACTCGCGCAAGAAGGCATTGACATGGTGGCATGACCTAAACAAAAATCCTATGATGTGGGTTGAGCTTGGTGCAAAATTCAAGAAGGATTTACCAAAGTGGATCCTTTGAATGAGTATGTTTGATTGCAGGAGCTTTCAATGAAAGTTCTATTATTTGAGAAGTACACGGAAGCCTTCAAAGAGGCATTCTATCCCACTCTCTATACTCTCTATCTCTCTCTCTCTCTCTCTCTCTCTCTTTATGCACACACACACACACACACACTCTCTCTCTCTCTCTCCCTATCTCTATCCCTCTTTGTTTATGCTCTCTCTCTCTCTCTCTCTCTCTCTCTCTCTCTCTCTCTCTCTCTCTCTCTCTCTCTCTATCTATCTATCCCGATCCCTCTCTCTTTATGCACACACTCTCTCTATCTCTCCCTATCTCTATCCCTCTTTGTTTATGCTTTCTCTCTCTCTCTCTCTCTCTCTCTCTCTCTCTCTCTCTCTCTCTCTCCCCTATCTCTATCTATGCACACAATCTCTATCTTTATCTCTCTCTATACACTCCCACTCTCTCTCTCTCTCTCTCTCTCTCTCTCTCTCTCTCTCTCTCTCTCTCTCTCTCTCTCTCTATCTATCCCGATCCCTCTCTCTTTATGCACACACTCTCTCTATCTCTCCCTATCTCTATCCCTCTTTGTTTATGCTTTCTCTCTCTCTCTCTCTCTCTCTCTCTCTCTCTCTCTCTCTCTCTCTCTCTCTCCCCTATCTCTATCTATGCACACAATCTCTATCTTTATCTCTCTCTATACACTCCCACTCTCTCTCTCCCCATGCACACCCTCTCTCCCAGTTGCACTCTCTCTCTCTCTCTCTCTCTCTCTCTCTCTCTCTCTCTCTCTCTCTCTCTCTCTCTCTCTCTCTCTCTCTCTCTCTCTCTCTCCGTGCACACCTTGTCTTATTTGTTCTTGTGCCTAAGAATGATTTGCCATAAAGCATGTCCATGGTATCAACAAAGATAGATCATGCAAAAGGTATTTTGATAAAGAATATCAAGATGCTCAAAAGTCCTTGATAAATCTTGATGCAACTATGGACAAAGACAATTATCAAAGTCATTTGCATACATACAAGGCATTGATTCAAAAGAAGAGAAGAAGATGGAAGTAAAGCAACAATGTTTTCAAGTCCAAGAAAAGGGACGTGCATGTGGAAGATTTTGGAGAAACTTGAGGGGGGAGTGGACTTAAAATTTTGGTAACTTGAGTCTTGTGGATATGTACACACATTGTAGGCAAGTATATGAGCAGTCAAATGCTGAAAAAATACCATTTTACAGTTCAATCCCATGTATGCCCTCTTTTTTTACTATTGAGGGTGTATGCGGTGGGCTTGAAAAGTTGGCCACTCACAAAGTGGGAGATCTTCAAGGTATCAAGCCGGAGATGATTAAATGAGAGCGAGCAGCTAAAAGCGAGCAAGGGAAGACAATCTAATAGAATCCAAATTTTACAATTGCTATGAGCATTGGAGAAATGCAATAAATCAATGTTCAATGCCAATCTATGTGGCATCTTCAATAATGTAATGCTAAGCAAGCAATCCATTGGAGTCAAGTAACGTTACTTGTGGAGACATATTTGCTAGAAGATTTATATGATTTCTTGTCAGTATTAATTCTTAGATTAAATAGAAAGTTCCTTATGAAGACAACCTTGCATGAAAATTGGCGTAATTGCCAGCAAGAAATGTGAGATAGAGGCGGCATACTAGAACAACCTTTGTCTTATACCAATTTCCATTGGCGATCAAGCTCACAAAGGAGCATATTGTGTGAGTGTGTGTGTGTGTGTATGTGTGTGTGTGTGTGTGTGTGTGTGTGTGTGTGTGAGAGAGAGAGAGAGAGAGAGAGAGAGAGGTAAGAATTTTAGTTTTGATTCAATGTGTAGCTTGTAGGTGAGGGCGTAGATTTCCTTATGTTGCATGAGGATTTGGTAAGCTCAATGTTTTCTTCTCAAAGTCTCCATTTTCCTATTTACAAACGCTTTTTATTAATGTCCATGGCTATCTTTGTTCTTCATAAGTAGTTTCCTATCCTTCTCACTAGACCACCTTTCATAATAATATTTGGAAACACTTTCCTTGCCAGTCTAGTGAGGAGCTACACAAGGCACTGTAGTCAACTCTGGAAAACTATGATGGTTCATGCTTTAGCAAAATCCTTCTTCTCAGCATTGCTTATCCCCTTCCTGAATGGTCCCACAAGGCCTCTCTCATGTACATTTCAGACTGCATTTTTTAGCAGAATTTGATGACAACTCTATGTAATGTGACAATGTATCCTCAATATTATCTATATATATCTACCTTCTTGCAATAGCAATTTGGATGAACATATCTCTCTCTCTCTCTCTCTCTCTCTCTCTCTCTCTCTCTCTCTCTCTCTCTCTCTCTCATGTGTTTAAGCTAGAATATTGGGGGCACGTTATTATTGGTCACACTATCCAAACTTGATGTTGAAGATCTGAAGTTGAGAAAATATGAATGCGTACTAAATCGGAGAAGACTATTGGAGAATACCTATGTATTTTCTCCCCCACTAGGAACGTTTGGTGAAAGGACTATTGATAAAATTCTACATGGGCCTCAAAGTCTCTCAGCAATGTGGTGATGAGCTCAAAGAAAAGTTTCTTTAAATGGCTCCATTGGTTGTCGGTTCTTTTTGGGGCTTCATTGTTTGTTACTTTAGCTTGCACACAAATTGTCAACTTTTGCTATCCTAGACAAGTTAGGAGGTCTATGAACCTGCAAATCGTCAGAAAAAGCAGGGAGTGATGATATCTTTTGGAAAAAGTAAGAACTTTGAGGAGTGGACACAAGCAATCAAAGCCATCACGATTTTGGCAACAACTAGATCACATTACAAATATAACTATTCAAGTAGCTTACATCAACAATCAATGGAGGTTGTATAGCTCCGAAATGTATTTTTGACTCCTCAAGGACCTGGATAATTGTATATTTCTTTTAAGGTGAATATAATTCATCCACTCACAACAATTGTAAGTATGGCAAAAAAAAACTTGTAAAGTTTGGTATTATGTCAATTTTCAATTTGTAATACACGTGGTCTCAAAAAGAAATTGCGTATACATACATTTCCACTTGGTGGAGCCATATTTGTCTTGTAAAGGAATTAGAAACATAGTAGATATGAGCTTGCTTCAAAGGTGACTACACAAGTGCATTTGTAAAGGACCCTAACACATTTTTTAGAGAGAGAGAGAGAGGGATAGCGAGAGGGATAGTGTGTGTGTGTGTGTGTGTGTGTGTGTGTGTGTGTGTGTGTGTGTGTGGTGCATGCAAAAGAGAGATAGGGATAGCGAGAGAGATATAGTGTTAGTGTGTGTGTGTGTGTGTGTGTGTGTGTGTGTGTGTGTGAGAGAGAGAGAGAGAGAGAGAGAGAAAGAGATGGTGATATAGATAGAGAGGGGGAGAATGCTTTGTGTGTGTGTTCTTGAGAGACAAAGAGTCTGTGTGTGTATGTGTGTGTGAAAGAGAGATAGGGATAGAGAGAGAGAGAGAGAGAGGGAAGGGGGGGGGCGGGGGGAGAGCTGGGGTATGTGTGTGTGTGTGTGTGTGTGTGTGTGTGTGTGTGTGTGTGTGTGTGTGCGCGCGCGCGTGTGCGTGCGCACTTTCTAAATATCCTTGGGCATGAGATTTTCATGATGCACAAGGTGGACTTGGTTGATCCACGTTCATTTATTTCAAAATTCACTAATGCTTATCGAGAGTAGGCTAAAAGGCACTAAAGCATAAAGCCACCAACAAAACCACGTGGCGCAATCTTCCAATGGCTCTATTGTTGCAATTTATCTTCAAGGTAAGTGAATGACCAAACAAAGTATGTGAAGATATGTCATTTTTTGGTTTGAAAAGGAGTTTGAGATCAAGAGTACTAAAAAAAATTTATGCTCATGGATTGGTGGTAGAGTTTGATGCGACATATAGTTGAAAGGTTAGTTCATTACAAAAGAAAATTCATTTGACTACCTATTGGCCCTAGTTGACTACACCAAAGATTATGACAATGCACTCAAAGGTACTAAAGGAGTAGTAAAGCCCTCTTTGTAAAGAGGGATTACAAGCTTGCACAGATTCCCAACCCTAACAATAGTAAAGAAGTCTTTTGCAAAGTAATTCCTTACAGGATTGGAATGAAAAAGGAAACATGTTCACCCTACCAAAGCTTGCATAGATCGTGCAAGCACATATATCCAAGAATCTTCCTAGTTGACAAGATTTTTTTTATGTGCCTCCAATGCCATACATATTGGTGGCACTCTTGAACTTGCTACAAAGATTGAAAGCTCCTCTTTTGAGGTGAAAAAAGCACAAAGATAGGCTACAGAGAAATCAGGTGTTAGTTTAGCATCCACCTTGCAAGCCTATCACACATGCCATTTTGAGAAGGCTTAAGTGAGTGGAAGAGTCAAATGTGTTCCACCAATGAGCCACACGAACAATCACATATGGCATGCATAGTACGTTGCCTTCTTTCAAGGTAAGTTGCATATGAAATGGTGTTATCAAAATGTAGAATTTTCTATTTCTTCCTCAAGTTGAGAATATGAAATTTTATTCTTAATACATGTCTACAATGACATTAAAGTCTCCAATCTAGTGCAAATCTCTATAGATCATGCTTCAAATCTTCTAGCATACTCCCTAAAGAAAATCTGCAAGAATAAACACAATCAATTGTCAATCATAATATTTACACTAGATAACTTCTTGTGTAAATTAAGAGTATGGCTAGGATTGAGCATGTAGTTGGTGGAGAAAGTGCACAAAGAATTGACTACTCCACCCAATACATCTATTTGATGCACGATTGAGTCGGAGAGGTTAGGACACCGGACTTTACTTAGAGGATTTAGTCAAAAAGCTTTGTAGAGGAGTTGTCCATGGTGGTTAGATTACCTCGATGAAGAGAGTTTCTAGCAAAATAAGTCGTCGAGTAAAATGATTAGTAAGCACACTTAGAGATAGTTGTCTTTATTATCTTGAGTCAATTTTCTCACTACACAGAAATAATTCTTTGCAATGTCCGTAGATTGCAACTTCTAGAAAAAAGATCCAACCCTAACAAAAAAAAATTCAATAGAGTGAGGATCATGAGGAAGGCAAACCATCTAATGGAAAGCACAAAAAGAAGGCGAGACACATAGAGATGGGAACAATGATGAGGATTCATTGATGAGCCATGGAGGAGGCAATGAAGAGATCATCCACCATAGCACATGCTCGCATGCAGAGACTGACAATGATGGGGGGGTAGAGTCTCAAGGTGAGAAGAGTGATATCCATACAACGTTGCATGCAAGCATCATCAAGGAGAGATCTCGATTACATGGTTCATAGTTAGAGCATAGTGCCTATCACCTATCTAAGCATGATAATTAGCACATTTGTAGTCCATTGTGTCAAATGATAGGATTGAGGAGATGCTTGGGTTAGATAAATACATAATCTTTTTCTAGCGCAATATTTAACTTTTTGCATGAATTAGTAAATTTGATTAATAGATAGTTACGTGTTGTTTTCTGTTGTAGATGGTATGAACGAGGAGATTGATGGACTACAACTTGAATTGTGTTGCAACATCAACTACATGTGATTAGAGTTGCAGAGCAAGAGATCAAAAAGTAGATAAATTTCGTCTTTGAATTTGGATAGCATATGCACATTGCAATTGCATCAAAATTTATATATTAATCATATGTTACAAACAAATGAGTGTTATTGAACAATTTTTTGGCTCCTTGACTTCCACTGGACAAATGGATCCTAGTGTTTTCATTGGGGGGTGTGATTTGTGTGGGAAAATTTTCAACTCATTTTCCAATCTCCCCACTAAATCTAGTAGTCCCTAAATGGAAGTTTTTCTCTAGGGATCTACTAGAGTCAGCCTTCACTTTAGCGGCGGAGTATCTTCTGCTACACGGAATTATGGTTGCAACACTTTGCACAGAGCATTAGCTCGGCATCATGGACGTAGATGCAGATCAATGTGGATTCAAGCTTTATTGCACACTATGCTTGGAACTACCACATCCTTTTTTCTTGATACATGATGATGGACAGGAGCAGGTATTTTAATTTATGTTTGTACTTTTGAGTTGTTAAAATGTGTATGATATATATATATATTTATTTATTTATATACCAATATGTGTGTGTGTGTGTAGCTGTTTAATCTTAGATAATAAGACATAATTGAATTTTTACATTCAAAAGACAGTTGGCAATGGAACAAAGAGTAGGTGAGAACAAAAACAATTCAGTATTAGAATTATTTAAGTACAATGATTGTAGGAAAGAGGTCCCCTTTCAATATACAGATAGTAAAAGAACTTCCCAGATTATAAGTGAGTGTTTCCTCCAATGTAGGATAGCTTGCCAAAGTCAAAAAAACCTTCCAAGATAAGATAGAGTCCTTACCTGCATCCATCCAAACAAGACAACAGTTCAATTAGCCTTTGATGTGTTTTACAGGTATCAATGGACTATACCAGTTGTTATCCATGTCCATCTCAAAAAAAAAAAAAGACTTTACAAGCTTAGTCAAGAGTATTTATGTAAAGATGTTATTACTTTTCCTCCTTTTTTAAAACAACCCAAAGATTATAGTAAAAGAATATCATTTTGATTAGAAGGCCATCACCCCTTCTAATCCAAGTGTCAGAATCCACTCCCTTTTAAAAAAATTCCTCAGTTTTATCAGTTCATGAAAAGCTCTACCAAATGAAGTTTATACAAGAAGTTTTTTTTAAAATCAATTCCATTTAAAGTTCTCATATAGTATCAAGCTTTGTTTAAGATTGTTTTCAGATCAGACGCCCATTATGGTAAAATGGACTCTGAATCATCCCACTATCACTAACCATATTTTTCCTTTAGAAAACCAAGTAACAAGGAGCCCTGATAAAAGCCAGGCCATGAGCCGAACCATAAAAATATACACCATGATCATGCTAGTTCCACCTCCACACTCGTCATAAAGAAGATCGACATCCACCCAAGTGACTGTAGTTTACATCCTTAACCGAATAAAGTAGAGACCAAGTACTCCAACTGTGCGCAATAGGGCCTAACACTCCTAAAAAAACCTATGTCATTGCACATTTAGACAGAAAGAACTTCCACCAGCCAACCAATATACAGAGCCAGTAAAACGGCTTCATATGATAGTGTAACAAAATATTTATGTAAAAAAGCGATAGTATCCATTAAGCCACAATGTTCATTTGCTACTCAGTAATCCCCAAAAAAACCAGTAAACAAACGGAGCCAACAATAGCCCATAGCATCAAGCCTTTTAGAGGGAATAACATATAACAGTGGCATTAATCCAAAATGAAGATTCGTTACAAAACTGCCATGTCGTACCGCCTGGCATAAAACACACAGTCGTTGTGCAGAGGGCGGGATACCATACCCCCCTTTTTTTCAATCAAGATCAGTTAAAATGGCAACAACCCAAGTAAGCCAGACGCCTATTAGCCATATAACATTTATAAGAATAATTGAATCATATTGCACACACTTTTTTAAAGAATGACAGTAGGACAACAGCCATAAAAAAGGCAGCCCTTATACCTCATATGATATCAAGCAGTTGATGCCAGAGGAAATACCTAGGGCAAAGCCTATATAACTATGATGCCATTGTTCGACATCCATTTCCACTTACCTTTGTTGTAGCCACCAATACCTGAAGTATGCTTATTGTAAAACTTTATCAAAACTCAAGAAAACCCAAAGAGAAGTAAGCAAGGTGAGGAAAAAACCTGAGAATCATGAGTAGTGAGCTCCATAGTTCCGTATTTGAAGCACCAGTACGTTTTTTAGAAAAAAACGCGACAGAACAACCCTAGCTAAGTGAGGGGCAGAGATGCGCCCTCACCTGTTTATATAGGGGAAGGAGGAGGGACTGCCAGTCAGGAGCCATAAGTGAGCTAGGCCACGTTCATGGAGAGGTGTGTGTGTGTGTGTGTGTGTGTGTGTGTGTGTGTGTGTAGTAGCTCTATTCGGCGTGCCGATACCCATGAGTGGGAAAATCCACAGTGAGGCCGCCTTCACGGTGTGATGAAGAGGGACTCTCGAAAATGCAATCACGCTTAGCCATGCCAGAGGTAAAATCATTAAATAGATCCTAGGTTTATTACACGGGCTATGTCCCATGATGTTAAAATGCAGCAATGGCTTTTAAGTGTGATCCCAAGTTATCAAGCTACCCCGGTTAGAGAGTAGTGTGTATTGCCATAAAAAAACCCGAATGGTCCCAAAAGAAGGGCAAGGTTAATGTGTGGGGGCCTTTTTTAAAAAAAACCAAGAGTAATATAATATCATTGTGTGTGTGTGTGTGTGTGTGTGTGTGTGTGTGTGTGTGTGTGTGTGTGTGTGTGTGTGTGTGTGTGTGTGTGTGTGTGTGTGTGTATATAAAGACACACACACACACACACTTATATATATATATATATATACACAGATATATATCCTAATTTTGTTAATTTCTCACAATCATTGTACACACACACATAGCAAGAGAGGAAAAAATTATGAGAGAGAGAGGGGGGGGGGAGAGAAAAAGATCCTCAGCTCTCAAGGGTTGAGTGAGAGAGGGAATCGTTTTTGGAATGTGCTAGCTCGATTCCAAAAAAGTGCTCGCTAAAAAACTTTTGCCGAAAAATATTCCCCACAACATTTATTGAATCTACATGTGAAGAAGCATGTACAATATTTGGTTCTTTTTTGTGAACCTCTTTGTCCTTAAGCTTTGGGCATTGCTTAATGAGATAATCACTTGCCTTAGAATTTTTGTCTATTTATAAGAAATAGCAATTGCAATGGCAAACTTGCTAATTGAAGAAGCATTGGAGGTGGCAATTTAAACAGTGGTATTCTTCCTTTACAGTGTAACCACAAGTGCTCATTCAATAGTGCGTTGCTTAAGACTTTTTTTTTCTAGATTGGGCCTTTGTAGCAATGCAAAGATAAAACTTGTTGGGGTAAAGGTAGTGTGCCTCTTACCCAAGCCAAGGCGTCCGACCGTCCATCCCTTGTACACACCTTATTCCAAGTTCTGCACCGATTTTGTTGTATGTTTGGCAAACTGCTTGCAGGTCCAGGATAGAAAACTATTAAATTTTTACATATCTATTTTGACTTGTAAAAACATCCCATTTCATGCTGGATTTCAGCTATTTCTAATCATTTTTCCAAGATCTATATTGGAGAAGGAAATCTAAACGGTTTTAGAGATATCGGCACATTTTCCTTTTAGTGGGAGATTGCTGGTGTAAAGGAGTTGTGCCTCTTATCCCGGTCCGGACGAGCTAGAGGCATCCGATTGCCCATCACTTGTACACACCTTATTCTTTACTAGATAGAAGAATAAGGGGCTCTCTCACATAGACATTGTGGTGAGATGCTCCACCCACATCTTGCGCTCTCTCTCTCTCTCTCTCTCTCTCTCTCTCTCTCTCTCTCTCTCTCTCTTTCTCTCTCTCTCTCTCTTTCTCTCTCTACACATGCACCATATTCATGCACTCACAATGTAGTAAAGAATAAGGTGTGTACACGTGATAGGCCGTTGGATGCCTCTGGCTTGCCCGGTCGGGGTAAGAGGTACACCGCCTTTACCCCAACAAAACTATCAAACTTCACGTCAACAAGTTCACTCACTATCACAAGTCTCAAGGTGGAGGCAAAAATCTGATAAAAGTATGATAAAGCATCAAAAGTATCTGCACAAGAGCACCATCAAGAGTGGCCTCACCAATCCTAATTACTTGTTCATTGAGACCCTTAATCTCTCTACAAGATATGCATCCATGGCATCCTCCGCGTGCATAACCTTTGACTCTAGCGCCTTATGCAGGACAATTTTTTTGTCGAATCAAAACATGCATACAAAGAAGCTAGTCTTATCCTATGCCCATTTTGTTGTTTATGCTGAGTGAACATCTGAAATAATGGAATTCTCAACAAAAAATGCAATCAATGCATGAGCGTATCCATCTTAGTATTTAAAAGTTCTTGCTTGACAATAGGCAAAACAACTCTCGTAGCGGAACGACTAAAGCCTACACCATCATCCACGTCACCCATATCTAAGAAACTTGGTCTTACATCATACCCCTCACAATGTTTCGAATTCTCTAGGCAAGAAGGTGATGTTTCATCATATATTGTCCCCATCTAATCTTTTCTCAGGAGAAAGATGCAAAAAACATCATTGTTGTCAACCATGGTGAGTGGTTGCACCTGATGGAAAGATGCCTATATAGAGGAAAAACTACAACAAACCCACCTGCACCATATAGCACAACACATATAAAGACTACAAAGTGTCTGCTTAACAGAAATTTCCAGTTTTTTTTATAAAAAATGCACAAAAGATCAATAGTGACTGTGTAGTACTGCAAATAGTGGAAATGGAGATCAAAATGAGCTCAAATCAAATTTTGACAATACGAAGTTCTACAAGCTATCCCAAAGGTTATGTTGCCTTGAAAGTGCTCAACAAAATCACCTCAATCTAAGAAAATGAGATAGGAGGGTACTTTAGGGTACTTGCGAGATGCAGCCTAGGATAGGTCTCCCTTCCAGTGGTATACCTCAAAACATGTAAGTATACCCCATGTAAAGGGGTAATTTATTAGTTCCTTCCAATGATTGCAAATTATTCATTGAAATTAAGAAATTGTTTTTTTGTAATCATGAAACTTATCTTTCTTACCTTGGACCATCTTTTACTTGGAAGAACATTTTCTAATATCCTGCCTTGAGATAGTGGTACCTCTTAGATCCAACCACTCCATAGGAGTAGAATCCAGCTTGTGCACAAATTTCGGAAGAAGAGTGTCATCATCACTCACAAATAACCAAAATAAAGGATGCATAATTTTTTGTTTAAACCATAATCAAGTCAAGACAGAAAAGGTAATTTCATAAGCATACGAGAGAGCGAGAGAGAGAGAGAGAGAGAGAGAGAGAGAGAGAGAGAGAGAGAGAGAGAGAGAGAGAGAGAGAGAGAGAGAGAGAGAGAACATAGTATTGAGGGTTAGGATGGCCAACCCCCCATAGAGATTATTTTATTACATGAACCTTACATCAAGTCTAAGTACATCCATCATGCATCATCTTGCCAACAGAGTGGCTTCTCATCATGCCAATAGAGTGGCCTTCTATGATCAAGCCAATAGTTTAGCCTTTTATGATCACAAATGTAGAGTTACAAAGAGTCATTTCATTGAAGAAAGTATCATTTTATTCCTTCTTTGAAATCTCTTCTTCATCCTATAGAAACCTCATGAAAACATTGAAAACTCCTAGAAAAATGTACATGTTTCACAATGGGAGGAGTTATACTTACAAAGCTTCATGCATGGAGACTAACTTCTCCATTGTCTTCTTTGAGATCAGGGATTTCATTCATGCCTTCACGTGAAGTGTGAAGTGGTAATAACTCATGTTATTAACACTCCATATGAGTGTTAATAACATCAAATTCACAATGACTGGCTGGAACCCAGCATCAGTGTATTCCTGTCAAGAAAACGACGTGGCTCATTGGGCAAAAAGAGATGCCTAGCGGGCTCGTCTATTTCTTCAGCATGGTCCCATATTTGGGGGTGGCTATATAAAAAATGTCCACTCCTCCAAGCCCTCCATTTTGGCACACTCTGTAGAGCTTTCACTATATCAATTTTAGTTTATGTTTATTTATTTGGCTCTAGTTCAGGTAAATATGATTCATTTATTTTTTTAAATCCACAAATAGTTACCTCCCTTGAGTGTCTATCCACTTGGAAATAAGGTTGGGTAGGGAGCATCCTGGTGGAGGGTTTAGGTGATGCAAGTGCCTGGGGCTCATTTCTATAGCTAGAATGGAGCACTCCTCATTACTACATTGTCATACTTGTTTGTTATGTTCACTTACCTCCCCTGTGTGTCCACCCTCCTGGAAACAGGTTTGAATAGGGATCATCCTTGTGGAGGGTTTAGGTGGTGCAATTGCCTAGGGCTCATTTATTTTGTTGTAATGGAGGCTCCTTGTCACTACATTGGTATACTTGTCTGCTGCATTTGACTACCTCCCCTAGGTGTCTATTCACTTGGAAACAGATTTGGATAGGGAGCATTCTCCTGGAGGATTTCGTAGTGCAAGTTCATGGGGCTCATTTATATTGTTGAAATGGAACATAGATTAGACCTCATCAAAAGTCTGATTCTTTCAAAAGTCCTTCACTTATTTAAAATTTTCTTAGCTTATTTTCAACGATTTTGCTGCACAAAATAGGGCACGTCGACGTGCCTTGTTTCAATCAGCAATAAATTTGGTTTTTTGCAACAAACTTCATGATGAAACAGGGCATGTTGACGTGCCTTGTTTCAACTAACAAAATATAAAAACATTGTCTTCAATCAAAGATTATATATTATTTACTTAGGACTATTTTTTGGAGTATTGTACAACAAACTTCCTTTACGAAATAAGGCACGTCGATATGCCTTGTTTTACATTTCATAAACTTTCTCTTGAATTGCATTCACTAGTTTAATATGATCTAACTAGAAGTGGGTATCAAAGAAAACAAAGAAACCGAGCTTTGTTTGGATAAGGGGAAGGGTATTCTCAATAAGACAAGGTTGTTGTCTTGTCATGAGTGTCCATTGGCAATTCCTCTTGTGAAGGTCAAGAGAGTGATCATTATTAAGATATAGATATGATCGATAAAATAAAGATGCTTTTCGTTACTACTTACTAGATTATTCTACTCATATATTCTTTTGTACATTCTTTTACTGTAAGTGATTTGCACTATGCAATTTCTGATTTGTAGGGGGGTCTCTCATTTTCAGAACAAGAAAGTCGCAAATGTTTGTTTATGTGCCATGGGTGGCAGAGAACACTTTGAGAGATTCATCATCTATGTGCTTTATGGGAGATTATGTGTTAATTGGCAAGAATTTTGCTAAGGGAAGAAAGAATGACATTTACTCATAGATACGTGAGCATATATTGCAACATCAAGCTAGAAGTAGTGCGTATATGAATAAAGGCAAAAAAGTGAAGTTGGCTGCAGAATTTGTGTTCCTTGATTTACCTTCTGGCCACTACTTACATGAACTACCGACCCATCCTACACGAGATGAGCTCATCAATGATCATATATGATATGGGATATCTTTGGCTAGTGCTATGCTTTTTGATTCAGGGCGGATATTGATTATGGAATCTGCAAGAGGTGATATTTTTCTATGGGAGAATAGAGTAAATAACTGAAATTCATCATTTCAGCTTGTAGCCTTTTTTTTGGTGACATTGTGGGTTTGGTGGAGTGCTACTACCGAGTGTTAGAGCTAGAGATCTTTATACACATTATTGTGATGCATCATGGTCCGTATGGGATTATCATACACCGCATTACATCTGCTACAGAGGCAGAGAAAATCCTTTCCTACTACTTGTGTTTTTTTATTATGTTAATTACTAATTTTTCATTTTGTAGTACATGACCTCTATTTTTTGGTTATCTCATAGACGTGGGCCAATATCTCCTTTGTTTTTGTGTGAATCTGTTGTACACTTTGAGGCTCTTGGGATGAAGCCTCAAATTTTGGCTCTTTATCACCACCTGCCTACATAGGCTACGGCTAGGGTGGTCACTGGAGTTGAGTGGTGAGGTGTGATGCAGAGGACTATATCTTTTATTGCATGTTTTATGGACATGCTTTCAATGCCAAACACCTTATGTTTGGAGCTTGGCTATGGCACAGCTCAATTGTTGAATACATCTCTCGGATTGACACGTCTATGCGTCTCCCTTGATTGAGATGATGCAATCGTATCATCTTATGTTGTGCCATTAATATCTCGATACATAGCTCGAGCTTCCAACTCTACACACATATCGAGAGATATTGATGATGAGATTGATCCCCTTGGAGGATTACTCCATATGACTAGTGAGGGTCTTTTTGCTATGTGTTCGTTGTGGAGCATTGACGATTGCGCTATATCTTGTTTTCATGAATTTGTTTTATAGTATTTTCTCTAAAAAAATTTGTTCGTATAAGTGGACACATAGTTACTTTGTTATGTTTTACTTGAAGTGTATTGCCAAATTATGAAGATGCTATGGGTAGGAGCATGGAGAGAGATCCAAGATGTGATGTGCACTTAAAAGATCGTTTCAATTCTTGTCTACTCTTTATTGATGATGAGTGTGACTCCACTTGAAATTTGATAGATGATATTCGGTGTTTATGGAACATTACAATCCATCTTTGCTTGTTCTTGGATGGCATGCTGTTGATCAATGCAAAGCTTGCAATATTGTGTACATTCCATGGTCGTAATTACTTTGAGGATTTTGCAAAAGAGACAATTGTTTTTTAGTTAAATTGTTTGGGCAAATTTTCATACTATTTCCTTTGTTTAAGGTTCTGTAGCTTGAAAAATTATATGAATGAGTTTGTTTTGTTATTTTGTGTGTATGATTATTGCAAGACTAATACAATGCTAGATAGCCAATTCATTTTCTTTGATTGTTGTTCTTTTTGTCACTATTTTGTTTCATTGCATAAAGAAAAATGTTATGGTCCCAACTTAGTTTGTTGTTGTAAGATCATGTGCTTCTCTTACTACAATAGTTCAAACATTACAATGGCATGCACAAACTTTTATTTTATTGGTCATTACTTTTTAAGGTTGTGCCAAACTTGATAGTTGGTCAATTTGTTGCTTGTGTGTGTTTCTTCTTGTTATACTATTCTATCAGTATAATCAATAACATTTTGTGAAACACTACATTGTCGCATAGGTTAAGTTTTGAATTATCTTTGGAGTTTGGAACATTGTATAGATAATTGTGCAAAGCTTGATTAATTGGTTTGTTGCTTATAACCATGCTCTCCTAATTTCATGTTTGTCATTGAATAATGTAGAACAATGATCATTTGCCTTGGGTCGCTCAGATGTTGAGTTTGCTCGAAAAGCTCTACTTAGTGAACAAAGACACTCAAAACAGGGCATCATTCAATGAACTAACAACTCCAACCCAATAGTAGAGTTGATGCCAAAAAGCAGCACCGAACTAGCTTAAAATAATGTATACATAGATCAAACACAAGACATAGAAACCAGCCTATTAGCTTGTACAACAGGGCATCATTCAATGAAACTAACAACTCCAGTCCAATAATAGAACTGATACTGATGACAAAACTAATAGAACTACCCATAAGTCAAACGTAACCAATCATATTCAATTGTGACACTTTCGATCCAAAATAGAACTGATGCCGAAGTGAAAATAGTGGCCATATTGTAAAACAAAGTAATTTAATCAATTTGCATGACAACACTGCTAGTCCAAAGTAGAACTGATGTCGAAAACAAATTAATTAACTACTTATAATTCATGAGTGACTACTGGTCTAGCGTTTCACAACAACACTTGTGGTCCAACAAGAGGACTGATGCCGATGTGAAAGGCAAGATTAGCACACCTTAAAAACTAGAAAGAATATATATAAAAACATTAGAACACAAAATGACACCAAATAAATCACACCAAAAAATACATGAAATCAAGGTAAGGATTATACCATTAATTGTTATGTGGTTTGTGAAGGCTTGGGAAAGCTTGGCATAGCTTAGGACAACTTGGAAGTTCTAAAGGCTAGAAAGCTTGGAAAGTGTGAGGAGAAAGGGGGTCCCTAATATCCCCTTATATAGTATCAAGAGGACGTGTCAAGCTAAGCATCGGGCCTGCCTGGGGTGCTGCCCATTGGATTGGGCACGTACCCCGACGGGCTAACCCCTTGTACCAGCAGGCAAATCCATCCGGCTGTCAGGTTCTCTCCAGGTCACATTGTCATTTTTTGTGAATGTGAAGAGTTGTAAATTGAAAATTTTGGTAATTAATAGTGTGATTACAAAAAAAAACCCGTGATTACGTGAATATAAAATCCCTCTTTGAGATCTATGAGAATGATTGTCAAACAAAGATGCTATTGTATAAAATAAAATGCCTTACCAAATCATGAAAATAATAGCATAGTTTGTAAAACGTAGAAAGAGCTTTCATGTGAGTCTTGGATTACTCAATTCTTAGAGTCAAACTAAAAGTTATGGCCCTCTTTTTTTAAAATAAAACATCCTCTCCATCCTTCCATCTTTTTGGCTTCTTCTAATAGTCTCCTCTCATCTTTTTATTTCAAATTTAACAACGTGTTATAATTAGCTCAAAACTATGCAAATTAGTCAATCTAAAAAATCAAACATTTAAGGTAGTTAGATTTTAGATCCAAGGACAAATTTGCAGGAATTGGGGATGCAACAGCTCGACATTGGGCAATTCGGGTAGTGCCGAGCTGGGCAGTGCTGGGAGAAGAGTCGGGGCCGATGACATTGCAAGTGAGCAAGGCAAGGTCGGCACCGAGTAGTAAAGCTTTGAAATGTAGGGAATCCAGGTAGCAGGTAATCCAAATCGGGTAAAGCCTTGAAGGCTTGAAGCATTACGAGTAGGGCAGTGTCGAACTGAAGCAAATCGAGTACACTCAGCAGCAGGTCACGAGAGCAAATTTGTAGCGCATAGGGAGTCACACAGCAAGTCGGGTAGAGGAGCTTGCTTGAATTATAGGTGTGTCTGTGTGTACACACACACACACAGGAGCTTGGGGGGGAGCAGATTGCAGAATCGACAGAGACATTGCAGAGAATCAAATTTTTTAAAAAAAATTGACTTACAAAATTTGTTTGTGTGCAAGGGGCTATTCTCACCAAAGGCCCTCGACACCCCGACCATTTCCCGACTCTCCGACCCTGCTCTCTTACACCCCGAGCTTGAGAGATAGAGCGAGTGCGAGAGAGATTTGAGTTGAGAGAGTTGAGAGAGAGAGAGAGAGAAAATCTATAAAACAATCGTAAAAGAGAGACAGAGAGTGAGCTTGAGAGAGCGAGTGAGCGAATCAGAGAGAGCAAGTAGATTTTTGGCCATCAACATCGGACTTCTCGGCATCGGCTTTCATTTAGCAGTCTCGATATTGACGAGCTCGGTACCGGAGACTCCCGTCCGACGGTGGGGAGGCAACATTGATTTCACTTTTGCGATATCGGTGAGAGCATCCTCGACATCGGTGACTTGCCGCTACGCACCAGCACATCGCTTTTGACATCGTTTTTTGCAATTTGGCATCGGCTCGACATCACCTCTCATTGCGACGGATTTTCAACATATGACCCCGACATTGAGCATTCCCGCGATCGAGCAGGACATTCGTGCTTGCGACCTGCACGGCTGAGGTACCTCTACCATAGACAAGTGACACCCAGAATCGGCATCGAGCGCACCAATCACGCTCTTCGACATCGTTTTGCGACTCCGAGCACCTTTTGGCTACTATTCGACTAAGCGCATTTCCGCTTGGTGGAAAAAATCAGCACATATCGACATCGACATGCAGGTTACAGGTTACAGGGGGTTTTTGAGCCCATTCACACGCAGTTTCTCTAGGTTTCCAGACACAAATGCTTTTCAAGCGATTTTAGCAATCATTTTGACAGCAATTTCTCTGTGGACAGATGCGTTGAAAGATGCATTTTTGTGTGATCACAACTAGTGCTACTCGAATCTTTTGAAAGCAAATATCTCTGCAAGGATCACTTTTACTGCATGCAATAGTTTTTGGTGCCTATTTGAGCGTGGTCACTCATGTAGGTGAGTCCATTTACTTTACCATAATGGATAAAACCAATGCCAAAGATTTGTGGGATGCTTTATGTCAGGCTTGGGATTGCAACAATGCCTCTAACAAGGTCTTCTTGATGAAGAAATTGATGCACATGAACAAGAAAGAAGGCAGTAATGTTGGTTCTCACTTGAACGAGTTCAACAATGTGTTTTCACAGCTTACTTCAAAAGGTCTCAATTTTGATGATGAAATGAAGGCAATTTTCTTGCTATGTTCGCTACCATTGTCATGGGATACCTTCAACACGGCCATAAAAATTATGCACACAATGGCAAGCTAGATTTTAGTAGTATTGCTGGTGCGTTGCTCACTAAGGAGATTCGACGTCAATCTCTTGTTGCGAGTGGGCATGGTGATGCATATGTGAATAGTTGTAATGTTGACAAGCAAAAGCAGTGTGGTCATAGCGGCGGTCGTTCACAAGATCGCATGCAAGGTCATAGCAAGAGTCGCGACAAAGACATGCAAAATGTAGAGTGTTACTATTGCCATAAAAAGGGACGTTTGAAGAAAGATTTCCGCACAATGCAGCGTGATAAGGACAAAGAGAAAGCGAAGTTTGACAAACCTAAAAGCAGCGTGAAAGCCATTGAGACAGTTTTTGACGTGCCAAATGATGTGTTGATTTTCACATCGGATTTGAGTCCTGATGCGTTGTTAGCTCATGATGAGTGGTATGCGCAGAATTGGATTGTGGACTCAGGTGCTAGCTTCCATGTGACCCCTCACAAGGAGTGGTTTTTTACATACACTGTCACACATGGCATGGTGAAGCTAGGCAACTCTTAGGAGCTTGATATATGCGGTGTGGACAATGTCAAGTTTTCTATGTGTAATGGCACTGAGTTTATGCTGCACAATGTCAGACATGTATCCAAATCGACAAAGAGTTTGATTTCAGTTGGATAGTTGGATGATTTGGGTTACACTACCATATTTGCTCATGGTTCTTGGATTATCAAGAAGGGATATCCGGTCATGCTTTAAGGCCAAAAGTCAGGCTCATTGTACTCACTTTATGTCTCTTCCGTGAAAGAGAATTCTGTTTGTGTAGCCGAGTTGCCGTCTATGTGAGGACTGTTTGCTTATGTGAGTATTGTATCTATGGCAAACAAACTAGGCTGACTTCAACACCTTTGGACAAGGAGTTAGGGAGTCCTCTAGATCTTGTTCATAGCGACTTGTGCAGACCTATGCCAGTCAAGTCTCTAGGGGGACCGTTATACTTTCTAACATTCATAGACGACTCTACTAGAAAGGTGTGGGTTTATTTCTTGAAGCAGAAGGGCGGCGTCTTTAGTGTCTTTCCCAAGTTCTTAGCATTGGTCGAGAACCAATCGGGTAGAAAGCTTAAAGCTTTGTGCAGTGACAATGGAGGTGAGTACATCTTCTTCGAGTTCAAGAACTTTTGCAATAAAAGAGGCATTAGAAGAGTGTTTACCGTGCCTTACACACCTGTCCAAAATGGCGTGGTTGAGAGGATGAATAGAACCATTCAAGAACAGGTTACTTCTATGTTGTCCACGATCAACTTATCTCAAGAATTTGACAGAAAGCATTGGGAAGCAGTGAAGCACATCTTGAGATACGTCAAGGGCTCAACTGGCAAGTGCTTACACTTTGGGAACAGTGATGTATCCATAGTTGGATACACTGATTCGAATTATGCGGGTTGTGTGGACACTAGGCGATCCACATCTGGCTACGTTTTCTTGTTCGCTGGAGTGGCAATTTCTTGGAGATTATTTATCCAGAATTGCACTTCGTCTCCCATCATTGAGGCAAATTATGTTACAGTTTCTAGTTTCAATAAGGAAGCTGTGTGGTTATCTCGTCTAGTGGGAGATTTTGGTATACACGAGACTCCAGTGCTACACTGTGACAATCAGAGTGCGATTGCATTAGCTAACAACCCCGTGTTTCACTCCATAGAGGTCAGGTATCATGTGGTACGGGATATTTTGGTTGGCAAACGCATTGAGTTATTCAAAGTTCACACGGATGAAAACCCAGTGGATGCTCTAACAAAGAGCCTAGCGGTTCGCACATTGCATAGGGTGAAGCTACAGCCATGCTTCACGGCTTTGTATATTTGTACATAGTAGCTCCTACATTCTTTAGCAACTTGGGCCACATTGGCATTCAAATGGGAGATTTTTGGATTTCAGACCGGTGGCTGGGTTGTGGCCAGCGGGCGCCCGCCCACTTACTCATTTTATTTGCTCATAAGCAAATAAGGAGGAGAGAGTAATGAACTCTCTCATGCTCCACCAAACACGAGTCTGCTCATCTTCTCCTTACCCTTCTCTCCATCCCTTCTCTTGTCCACCGTACAACTTTCACATTGTGCTCGATCATGATGGTCTTTAAGTGCCTCTCTACATCGGACATGTTTGTAGTAATCACACATCTAGAGACTCTTTATCCAGGTCCATTCTTTGATGCCACGATCTTGAATGAGAAGCGTTAGTTGCATTACTACACCCACAAGCATTTATATACTCTATGATGTATATGGTAGATATACCATGCTTCCTAACATCAATGCACCATTTGGACTTGATTGAATTTAGGGTTTTATTAAACCCTAATCCAATGCATATGGTATATATACCATGCTTCCTAACATCAATGCACCATTTGGACTTGATTGAATTTAGGGTTTTATTAAATACCAAGGGTTTTATTAAACCCTTGGTGTTTTGATTCTTCAACAATGTGGACAACTTTAACAATATCCTCCCAATCTTCAACACATGGAACTCTCGTTGTTGGCAAATCTCTCAAATATAAACAAAGCCTTTCATTCTCATCATCACATCCAACATGAAGTTCATCCTTCATCTTGCGCCACTTCTTCAAATCCAACATGTCTCTAGAGTCATAGGTTTTAAGAGTCTCCAGTGTTGTGGAGATGCCACTTTGAAGCACTCTTATCATGTAATTATATGCCTCTCTATCAAAGAAAAAATATGTTTTGGACATATAGAGATTTGGATCAGGAAATACCTTAACCATTTGATCATCAAGAGGTCTGTTTTCTCCAAGAACGTCATGGAGTACCTCGAAGTCGTCATCAATACTTTCACCACTCGCATTGCATGAATCCTCATCAAAGACTCGTCAACCATATGATCACCTTCCACGTTTTCTTAATCCCAATCCATCATTTGGTTGTGAATGAGGGTGGTTGGATGAGAAAGCACACTTTATTGTATGCGTGGGTGTGAATGTGTGTATGTGTGTGTGAGAGAGAAAGAGAGGCAAAGAGAGAGAAAGTTTTCTCTTGCGTGTGTCGAGATTACACACAATATGCCAAGATTACATACAATGTTGAATAGATAATTATTTTGATGTGGACCACCTCTTAGTCTCTTTAAAGTAGGAAGAGGGAATGATGCGCATACCAAGCGCATCATAAATGAAAGAATCAACTTTTATCGTGATTTTAATGCACAAAGAAAAAGCGTCGTACCACGTCGTCAAAAGCTAAGATGTGTCAAGATTACTATTCCATGGCGCCAAAAAAAATCGAGGTACTTTTCACTTCCACCCTAGATCCCTTCGCTATGACCCCGTGTCAACTAGCTCGTGCTGACCAAAAACAATGTGCCTGCATGGGCCAAATTACCGTTACACAACGTGAGCACGAGACGAATGAGAGATGGTGCAACTCTGCCTGCTTAACGGGGAAGACGATCATAGTCCTTGGGAGCACCTTCAGCCCCCTCTCAGAAGAAGAGCTGTGGAGCCTTCCTTGCCCCCTCCTGCTGCTCGCGTTCTCCCCTACACTGTTGTCTTCTCCTCCGGCCAGGTGCGTAAAGGTGTCACAGAGAGAGAGAGAGAGAGAGAGAGAGAGAGAGAGAGAGAGAGTCGATGAAGGAAAATGCATACCCATGGATATATCATTGTTCCAAGGTAGCGGGAGAAGAAGGAGATCCATATCTACGCATAAGGCCTCTGCATAAAAATGCGTGTGTTTCATCACATTTCAAAGGGTCAGCTACGATTACCAGCTGAGAGTAATCTGTTCTGAGCACAATGGGGATCCTTCCACCCCGCCTCGATCTCGCTAAACCCTGATAGCTCTGATCAGCTCTTACCAGCTTCCCACATCCCTCATCAAAGGAAAACGTGCCTTAAATTTTTGGCATGAGGATGAGTGCTGTATATTACTGCAAAGGAAGGTGTTGTTAGACAATGCACTACATCATGTGCAAACCACTTTTAAACGCCAAATGCAACACGTAAACAACTTAATGGAGAGAGAATTCGACACAGGAGGCTAGAACACCTCTAGAGACTTTGGGACCCTCAATCACCATATGCCTATAGGTTTTGTTATAGGTGTGCAATGGCCCTTCTTTGAAAAGCAGCTACTGTGAGAAGACTTGTTCTCCTTAGGCTTTCCTTTGTTGTGCTTCATCTCCTGTGCGAGAGCAATCGCTACCGCCTTGTTGAGATCTATTGGATCAAGTACTTCGACATCATACTTGATATACTCGTTCAATCCATAAAGGGATGCCTCTTTGCTCTCATCATCCGATTTGCGTAATTGGGTGCTGAGGTGAACTACCAACATCTTTGACCGGCTCGGGCTTCGAGGTGAGTACTTGTAAGATCAACTCTTGCATGCATTGGTCTCTCTGCGCCTCACGCTCTAACTCGAAGGCTGCTCGTCTTTCTTCGGCCGCCAAGCGCGCTTGTTCACGCTCCAAGGCTACCCTTCTTTCTTTGGCCGCCAAACGCGCTTGCTCGAGCTCACGCTCCAGGGCTAACCGTCTTTCTTCGCACTCACGATCCAATTCTGTCTTTCTTTCCTCTGCCGCCAAGCACGCTTGCTCACGCTCGCGTCCAAGGTGGCGCGTTGCGCCTCTTGTTGTAGCATCATGTCCATCATCGTCTTGACTAAAGCCTCCATAGGATTTGGTGCAACCCTTGGCATAGATGGGGAAGGGGGAGGTCGGAAAAACCTCCTGGGGGGGGGGGGGGGGGGAATTCTTCTTTGCCACCTCCATGCTCATCACCTCTATGCAAAGTATCCATTCCACTTCGGGTGATGATCATACACTGAGATCTTGGGTACTTAAGTTCACGAGAAACTTGGGTTCTTGTGGTTCTTGAGTTCTTGAGGTGCTTGAGTTCTTGAGGTTCTTGAGGTCTTCCTGTAGCTTGCAATCTGTGTTAGAGAAGGCTTTTCTCTTTCCCGAGCTCTCCTCTTCCCTGTGGGCGCATCCCTTGGCGGCTTTGCGCTCACACCAAGGTTTTTTTTTCCCACCTCACGTCGATTGGCCGGCCGCTAAGTGCACAGTCCTCTCTCAATGAGTGAAAAGAGGAACAAGGGGAGGCCGGACAAGCCCTTCTTTCTTGGGTTACCTGTCACTCTTTAAAAACACGATTAGGAATCGACACGCCCAAGTGGACTTGGGTTACGTGCGACCGCAACAAGCAAAAAAATTTATGCGGTTCTTTCCTTGAGTGATACAGAACACTGCCAAAGCTTTGATACCAATGTAAGGTGTAGCGGAAGTGAATGTGGAACTTTGCTAAAGATGAGTGCTCTGAACTGTGCTCAAGGGTTCCTTTTAATTACGGAAGGGAGAGCCTTTCGTTCCTTTAGTGAGAGAGTGCAAATGATCACAAACAAAGTGAATGACACTGTGAATGAAGATGCTGAGACTGAGAGAGAGAGAGAGAAGAATACGACACCAGAATGTTGTGAAACCCTCCTCCAAGGGCCCCACTCTCTATGGCGAGAGAGGTCTATGCTATTGATTGCACAAATCTGGTACAATGGTCGAGATGCAACGGACTTGCCAACGATGTCGACGACAATGAAGACAACGACGAGACGGGCTGAAATCTGAAAACACTAGGGGCTAAAATCTGCAAATCTGCTAACTGCTGAATTCTGACTCTATGTCGGCGAGGACGGCGATGGCGACGACGATGTACTGAAAACGCAGATGCTGAAATCTACGGACAGCGGGCTGAAACTGAAAACGTTGGCGGATCTGCTGCGAGAAGGTGAGATCTGCGAGGTTTGGGGCTGCTATTGCGGAGTCTAAGTGCTGAAAATAGAAAACGCTGATGCTAGGGCTGATTTTGTCGCCAGGAATCTGCAAATGCTGATGTTGATCTGCAAGTTGCGAATACGCCAGGCTGATCTTGTATCTGCACAAACGCTAGACACTTCGCTGCAAAAACGCTAAGGCTGATCTATTGCAGAAAACGTTGGGCTGAAACTGGTGATGAAAACGCCAGATGTCTTGATGGCTGAAAAACGCTAGGTAATCCTGCCGGTCTTGCTTAGAAGGTGCATTGCCAAATGCTTGATCTTTGCTGCCTCTTCTGCCAGAAAGTGCTAGCGCTAGGTTACTTTTATACAACTTAGCAAAACTACCCTACCCAGTTTCCCAACAAAGTCACTTATTAATAATAAGTGAAAAATGGCTAAAATAGGGAAAATGGGTTCTGTGCACTGTAAAATGCTCATGATGCTACTGACTATAATGCTGATGATCATGTTGTGTGCAACCAGAGGGTATGCAACTACGCTAAGTGCCTGGACATGCACGACCTGCGTACATACTCACAAAGGTGCCAGAACACTTTCTAAGCTGACCTGAACCCTGGACCTGAAGTAGCTTGTCCACATGCACATAGGGTTAGGTGTGCACGTGACAAAATTGATGATCAGCTTTCGGCTTTGGAAAGTGCATTGACTAGTACTCAGTTAGTTTCCTTGGTACTTACTAAGTTGCCTGAGGAGTACGAAATGTTGGCAAGGACATAACACCATAGTAACAGGGAACGGGCAGAATGGGCCCCTCTTGTTCCCAGAACGCGTTCCCAAAGGGTTCGGGCATTCGGAACGGAAACGTAGGCGGAACGGAACGTTCATCGGAACGGTCACCGGAATGGCAGCCGGAACGCGCGGAACGGGCGGAACGGGAGCGGAACAGGCTAGCGGAATGGTCGGTTCAAAAAAACTGTCCGTTGGACAGAATTCAAAAACTTTTCGGTTGGATTTTTTGAACGCCTTGCATGGTTTTGGGGGGAGATGGAAGAGAGGGGTTCTTCTCCTCTCGTATATAAGCCAAGGCCCTCAAGGCAATGAAGCGTAAGCCATATCTATTATCCCCCTCAACTTTCCTCTCTCAGGAGTCAATGACCAAGGCAAGGCAAGGCAAGGCAAGGCACTCTCTCTCCCTCCCTTGGGCCTCAAGGCTTTAAGCCTCAAGGCTCAAGCTCGACACTTGCAAGTTGCCGCTCCACTTCTCCCTCAAGCTCCACCTCTCCATCTCTCCATCTCTCTCGACTCTCGAGTCTCGAGTCATGATTCACTCATTCATCACCTCTCTGCCTCTCCCTTGGGCCTCAAGGCTCAAGCTTGAGAGTCAAGACTCCACCTCTCCATCACTATCCACCGTGCCATCATTCCCTCTCTCTCTCTCTCTCTCTCTCTCTCTCTCTCTCAAGATTCCTTCCTCTCTCAAGTCTCATCACTTATGGCGCAAGCTTCCGCATCAAGTGAACGTGATCCCTTGGGTGCCAAGAAGAAGAAGGACGAAGCATCATGGTGGGATGAAGTGCATTCCCGAGCGTTGGGAAAGTCCAGTGGTGCACGAGCATGGAAGTGCAAACTATGCGTCTTCAAACGGCAATCCGGCACAACCAAAGTCCGTGCTCACCTCCTTAAGTTAGAGAGACAACAAGTAGCAATATGCAAGGCCGTCAACGAGCAACGGTTGAAGGAATTTGAAGCCAGGGATGCCGCCATCAAAGCCAACAAAGAAGAGAAAGAAGCGGCAAGGCCTAAGCGTCCCGCAATCGACCCCAACAACTTGGTTTTTCCCTCTTCTACACCTTCTTCATCGGTTGGTGGTGATAGCAATGCGGCAACGATGGAGACAGCGGCGACATCATTTTGATTGGCATTTTCAATGCCTAATACTACTCCGGTCTCCACTCCCAAATCTCACCAACGCACCCTACATACCACTTGGGATCCAAAAAGGAAGGAGGATGTGGATGCAAGCGTTGCTTGCTTTTTCTATCACGATCACATCCCCTTCATAAAGACTCGGTAAGATTTACTATCATTTTCAATTTTTCATACAATCAATTATCTCGATTCTCATTCTTATCTAAATAGTAAATACTAATACCTCTTGTGTGCAATGTCTAGGTCGGAGTACTTCAAGACCATGTGCACGAGGATTGGAGAGTATGGGGCATGCTACGTGCCACCCTCTTGCGAGGCACTCCATACTACTCTACTCGATAGAGAGAAGGCCGTTGTGGAGATGGCGACCCTCAACATGAAGAGGCAATGGATGAAGTATGGCGTGACCCTCATTGCGGATGGATGAAGCGACATTAGGAGGAGGTCCATCCATGGCATTGTTGCCTATTCCAAAGGGGAGATGTATTTTGCCCACTCCCATTATGCCACGGAGACAGGAAAATCAGCAGATGTCCTTGCAGGTGAGTGGGCCTATGCCATAGAGACCATTGGGTTGAACCTTGTGATAGGTCTGGTCACCGATGGGGAGGCATCAAACAGGGTAGCCGGAGCTATTTTGGAAGGCACTTATCCTCGCATCACAGTGTCTTTTTGCATGGCACATTGCCTTAACGACCTCTTGAAGGATTTCGGCAAACTACCTCGGATAGAGCCTCTCATTGCATCCACGTCCAAGGTGGTTGCTTTCATCAACAACCACAACATACTTCGAGCCGAGTTCTTGAAGCGGTTGGGGGGCAAAGTGCTTCTAAAGTACTGTGAGACCCGCTTCACCTACAACTATCTAATGGTGAGCCGCTTTGTAGAGTGTCAAAGTGCAGTGCGGCAGCTCTTCATTTGCAGGGATCATTTGTAGAGGGAAGGTGGAGGATCCTGAGTTCTCGGAGTCCCTAAAGAGTATTGACAAAATGGTGAAACCAGTGATCCACTTGGTTAGAGTGATGGATGGTATGCAACCTTGCATCGGCAAGGTCTATGAAGCAATGGATCGCATGGTCGAGGCCCTTGAAGATTGTGAGCAGGACCCAGATAGGCTCGAAGAAATCAAAGAGCTTTGCAGTAGCAGGTGGAATGCCTATAGTTCACCTCTTCATGGTGTAGCTTTTGTGTTGGACCCAGAGTTCCAGGGTGCAGGCAGGAGCATGATTCGGAGGTAAACACACATTGGAACACCATCTTGAAGAAGCTTCACCCTGATCATGACATGCAACGCAAGATAAAGGATCAGCTTGCATTTTACAGGGATATGCGAGGATCATTTGGGACAGCCGATGTCCAAATTGATCGCACCAAGATTTCCTCCGTCTTGTGGTGGCAAGAAAATGGTTCGGATGGTCCCGATCTTCAGCGACTTGCCGTCCGCATTCTTAGCCAAGCGGTTAGCTCCTCTTGCTTGGAGCAATTGTGGAGTGTATATAGCCACATTGCATCTAGAAAGAGGAACCGACTTGGAGTGGAGAAAGCAAATGACCTTTTTTTTGTCAGTGCAAACTTAAGAATGCTTTGCAAGTCAGCATCCAAAGTGACAGATCCCTTTCTACAGTGGGAGATGGAGGCAGAGGCAGAGGTGCTTGGAGAGGTAGGAGGATCTACGCATGAGGATGAGCCTATGCAAGAGGATTGGGATGATATTCACGAAGTCCAAGACTCCACTACAGATTGGGAGGTGGGATGCTCTTCTACCCCTACCTAGAGGTGAACATCAGGCATGAGTCATGACTCATTGCTCATTGGTTTTTGATATTTGTTTCCTTTGTGGCCGCCGGCTTTGCCCCCTTTTTGTATTGCACTACCATATAAGTGATTAAGTCTTGACATGTCACCTATTGACTCTTACAGTCGTTATTTAGCACTCTTAGCCTCTACATGTCTTTTTGTAGCACCTTGGCTGGCCTTGTAAGCCATCTTTATAATCTATGATCTATCATCTTTTTGCTCCAAGCTTTTGTGTGGAGTCTGAACTCTATTCTTCAACTTTGAGTTAATGTTCTTTCTATGAAGAATCAAAGATGCTTTTGTGAAGGATGATCCCAATTCATGTATTGTGTATTGCGCAATCGCGTGTAAGCCTTAAAACTGAAGAATCATTGTAGAGCATGCATAAATAGGATTCTACTTGGACTAATGGGTGTGTATGGATCTCTATGTAGCAGAGCTACAGTGTCACTTCACAGGACATACAGTTGGACAGTGGGTTACACTGGGACTGGTTCACACTGGACGGACCCTCTGGACGGACGTCTGGTCTGGGAGTGACACGTGGCAGGGTACCTACCGACGACCGACGGTGGCCTAGTGGACCTCGTGGCCAGGTCACCACATGGCTGACATTTATGAGCCATTGGTGGCTCTTTACGGTGGTACATATGAGTAGTAGCGGTCGGTTATCTTATCATTTTTCTTCACCTTTGGTCTAGCATCGTCGAGAGGGCAGTGAGTCTTACACAGAGCACTGCTTCACCATCCCTGCACATCTGAGCCTCGACACCCCATTTGTACCTGTGAGTCCTGGGCTGGAGCTGAGTGTGCTGCCACGCCAGAGTCTGTACATGGTTCTTTGAGTTAGTCGAGTCCACATGTTCTGGTCCACTATTGTGTCTCTGTTGTTATCCATTGTTTCTGTGTTTCATTCTGTTTGAGAGAGTTTCCGTTTGTTTGAGTGAGATTGTCACGCACATTGCACTGAGGGACACCCACACTTTAGAGAGCACGACACATTATCCGCGCTACAGGTGCTCTCATTTTGGCGATCACGGTAGGACCTCAACTGAAGTCTCACTCTGTGGAGTAGCTGGGTTCTTCGCTTCGCTTGTGTAGCCTGTTGGTCTGGTCCAGTTTCACCCTTGACAGCTTAATCTAGCTGGTCTAGTCTCTCGCCTTGTTGGTCTGGTCCTCTCTCGCCCTGGGCCACCCAGTGCTCGTCCTGGTCTAGTCCTTCTCGACCCTAGTCTAGTCCTTCCTCGTCCTGGTCCGGGCCAGGTGGTCTAGTCACTCGCCCTGGTCTAGCAGAGTCTAGACCAATGTTCAGCCAAGTGAAGGTTGTCTTGCCCAAGTGAAGGTATTCTTGCCCAAAGCTTGGTGGGGTTGGCGGTTACTGCATGACACATACAAGGAGGTCTTTGGAGCGTCAAAGTGCACTACTGAGTCCTCTGAAGTACTACCACAAACGGCGTCAACCCTTGGTGCCTAGTAGAAGCATATTAACCCCATCATCCATACCTACTCATACGGCTACCTCCATTCCTTCGACCGGTTCTACATCCTTCAGGTCACCTTCTCCAGTAAAGCTCTCCCCCATTTTGTTACAGCAAGCTAGTGAGCAACAGACTCAGGAGCAAGAGGCCATGGAGGAGCTCACAAGTGTTCTGGCAAAGGTGAACATCAAGTTCCCTACCTTTAAAGGTCTCTCCGCAGAAGATGCAGACGACCATGCTCGGAGGTTTGTCTCTCTTTGCAGAGGTCGTGGCCTCAACAGAGAAGACGCATACCTGGTGCTCTTCTCGTCCACCTTGGATGGTCTTGCAGATAAATGGTACAGTCAGTTTGGTGAAAACCACTTTACTACTTGGACCATGTTAAGACAGCAGTTCTGTGAAGCTTTCCGACCAGGGGATTATCAAGAGAAGATTCTAGATGAGTTGGCCAACCTGTTGCTCCAGCCCAAGGAGACATTTGCAGAGCTCATGACCAGAACAAAGTCCCTGGTCGCCAAGTTGCCTCAGCAACCAGGGGAATTCATGGTGAAGAAGTGGGTAGAGAAGGCTGCAGACTAAGACTTCTCAACAAAAGCTCAGAGAAAGTCTCCGTCCTGAAGCCAGTCTGGAGGACTTTGTTGCTACTGCTACTAGAATAGAGGGAGCAAGAAGGCAATTCATTGACTCTCCTCAGTTAGATACTGCCCCTGTACTCATGGACAGTCCATCAGACCCCTTGACTTCTTTAAGAAGGGAATTGGAAGCCCTAAAGTTACAGCGGGCCCTTCACGAAGAGAGATCCTTCTCTGTCAGACAAGAGAAGCCTCCACATCAAGAGGCTTATGATCAACATAAAAGAGAGTTAGAAGAGCTCAGTTCTCAGCAGGAGACTAAGGCTATGGTATGGTGTAGTTCATGCCGCTCTCCAGGACACCCTCCACAGGACTGTCCCCTTCGCTCTTATTGCCACTTCTGCGAAAAATCGGGTCATGAAGATAAGGATTGCTACTATATAAAGGGATTGCACAAAATACAGCAAAGTCCTGGTCCTACTCTCCAACAGGGGTTAGCACCAGCATCCAACATGGTTTCCCACTACAACCATCCCAACTACATGCCACCTTTGCTCAATACCCCTGCTGTCCAAGGTATGTCAAGTACTTTCCCGACTCAAAGTTTGTATAATGCTAATGCCACCTCAACTCCTCAGAGCTTCTACACTTCAGCCTCCAACTCCATGCAGCAACCACCTCGTCCCCGTTTCGTCCTTCCAATCGGCCCATACTCTGCTACAGATGCGGAGAATATGGGCATTATCAGAGCAAGTGTCCTTTACCTGAGGGGTCCCCTCCTTGTCGTCATTGCCCTGATTCGAAGGATCACTACAGTAAGGATTGTCCCACGCAAAGGGCATCCACGTCTTCAAGCTCGACTCAGAACCAGCAAGAATTCACCTTCCCGAGGATAAACTTGATTACTGTGAACACCATGCCTCAACCATCACCTGCTACTCATGTGGTTAAGCCACTGCAAGCGGAGGAGCCTGCTGGTGTCCTTACTCGGGCACAAAGAGCAGCTCTTGGTCTCAGTCTGCCCACAGGTCCACCTCGCCAGTCGCCACTTCCTCAAGCTGGTCTATTTGACCCAAAGGACGAGTCCTTCAAAATTGCTCAGAGCAAACCAACTTCCCTGTTATCTGACATTGATAGAGCCTTCTTGGAAGCAGTGGCTGACTTGGAACAGATTAAGGTCCCAAAGGGAGCCCAGTTCGAAGGTGCCAAGTCCACAGCAGAAGCCATCTTGAAAAATACTTTTCAGCAGGTGTCACTATACGACATGCTAAGGCTCGACGCAACACTTAGAAGTGACACCCTGTCAGTCATTCAGTCTCTGCACCCGGGGACTGGGCCTAGTGGCGGGCACCTCCCTGTACAGCCCTCAGAGTCCTATTTGATTTCCTATCCATCTGCCCCCCTCACCGATTATAAAAGTCCTCGCCTCACTGTATCTATTCTTGGGCACGAGCTATTCGGCGTCATCGTTGATGGAGGATCTGGAATCAATTTGATGCCCAAATTCACTATGATGGCCTTAGGTCTAAAGCCTACCCGACCTGCTCCTTTCACTGTTACATTGGCCGATCAGAGAACAGTCTACCCAGTGGGCATAGCCGACAAGGTGCCTCTGAAGGTACAAGATTTCACTTTTAACTTGGATTTTGTGGTAGTTAATCTTCCCCAGGTAGAGGGAGGTTATCCCTTGCTGATTGGTAGGCCATGGTTGTGACATACGAAAGCACTTCACGACTGGGGAACCGACGCCATGTGGATACATACTCCTGGCTCTCCAATGCAACAAATTCGTCTCGAAGGAGGTATGGATCCGGTCGTTCAGCATAGCTCTTTGTCAGTAGAGTCCAACCCTGACTTGGAGCAGCCGGTCCCTCCTGATGGGTCCGATGAAGACTTACTGCAATGGTTAGAAGCTACCTCTTCGATGCCATGCTATGTAGTCTCTCTTCAACCTTTGCCCACAGATTCACCCTCTCCCCCTGATCCTACACCTGAAGCTACACGTGAAGCCAGTAATCCCAATCAGCCAAGTGAGCCAGAACCAAGTGGACCGGTCTCTGGTGCCCATCCTTCAGAGGGTCCCTTAATGGAAACCATCTGTCTGGGTGAGCCTATAACCCACCATAGAAGGGGGAAAAAGTCTCCCTTGCAAGAGTTGGCCAACACCCAAGCTCCTTCCTTAGCCTCTACCCCATGTGACTCTCCACCCATGCCGGAGCACTTTGAAGTATCTGAGGATTTACCATTTGCAGAGCTTCCATCAGGATGGTTGCAGGAAGAGTATGCTGATTTCAACATTGATCAGACGCCAGCTCATAATGTCCAGAAGCTAACAGAGGAGGCAAGGTCTTCTCTCCCTGACGCAGCCTCGCCCACTGCACGGCCTGACCCAGTCAGAGAGGTCAACCTAGGCGGCCCTGACAACCATCAACCCATCTTGTTAGCCACTTGGTTATGGGATCACCTCGCTCTACTCGACCTGGTAATCTCTTTCGTGCGCTCTTTCAAGGATGTGTTTGCCTGGTCTTACCATGATTTGGAAAGAATCCCAGCAGAGCTAGGAGTCCACACAATTCCTCTGGTTGAGGGGGCTAAGCCGGTCAGAGGACGGGCTTACAAACTGAATCCCAAGTATGCAGAAGCAGTCAAAATTGAGTTGGAAAAAATGCAAGAAGCAGGTATTATTGTACCAGTAGAGCACTCAGAATGGTTGTCCCCTATGGTTATTGCCCCAAAGAAAAAGTCCAACAAAATTCGAGTTTGCGTTGACTACCGGGCTTTGAATAAGGTCACAATCCCTGATGGATTTTTGACACCTTTCACTGAGAGAGTTCTCGAAGACGTCGCTGGCCATGTACTGTATAGTTTTATGGACGGGTTCAGCAGCTACAATCAGTTAGGAATACATCCTGACGACCAAATCAAAACAGCTTTTGTGACTCCCTGGGGTATTTTCATCTACACTAGAATGTCTTTTGGGCTTAAAAATGCACCACCTTCTTTCAATCGCATAGTATATCTCATCTTTTGTCCTCTGCTTACTGATCACCTTCGCATATTCATGGACGACTTTTCCACCTTCTCGGGTGCTCAATGTTCGACCCCAGTAGAAAATCTAAAGGAGCATCTTGCTCAGCTCTCTGCAGTCTTCCTCAGGTGCAGAGAGGCACGGTTGAAGCTCAATCCGAACAAGTGTCATTTTTTGGTCACAGAGAGCACACTGTTGGGCCATGTGGTCTCTGCTCAAGGTTTAGCACCTGACCCAGAGAAGATAGTGGCTATCTTGAAGTTACCTCCTCCCATAAATCCCAAAGGTGTTCAGAGCTTTGTGGGCCACACCGGCTATCATCGCAGGTTTATACGTATGTATGCACAGGTGGCTCAACCATTGACCCGGCTCACCAGTGCTGCTGTTCCCTTCCAGTGGTCAACACCTGAGGCCGAAGCATTTGCATACCTCAAAAAATGCCTCACTGAAGCGCCTATTCTAGTTGCCCCGGATTGGGCCCTACCTTTTCATGTGCATACAGATGCCAGTCTACTGGCTGTGGGTGCTGTGCTGACTCAGCCTAGCAAAGAATTCAACTTGGATCGCCCTGTACATTATGCAAGTCGCCTGCTCACCATAGCAGAGCGCAACTATAGCACCACAGAGAGGGAAGGTTTGGCTATAGTGTATGCTCTACAAAAATTCCGTCACTATTTGCTAGGGGTCCACTTCACAATTATTACTGATCACCATGCCTTGCGCTATCTGCTTAATAAGCCACAGGTCGCAGGTCGAGTATGGCGATGGCTCCTCTTATTCCAAGAGTTTGATTTTGAAGTGGTACTCCGTCCTGGTAAGCATCATGTAATGGCTGATCACCTCTCTCGCATTCACACAGGTGAAGAAGCTACCGGGATTGCGGATGACTTTCCAGATGGCAGTCTTTTTAAAATCGATACAACACCGGAATGGTACGGCGAGGTCCTACAATTTCTATCTACTAGGCTGTACCCAGAGAAGGCCTCTCCACTGCAGAAGAGGAGATTGTTGTTGAAGTCCAGGCCTTTCACTCTGATTAGGGGCCAACTCTACAAATCGGGACCAGATGGTGTTCTGAAGCGTTGTGTCTCGCCTCATGAGGTGGAGCATATTCTGGAGGATGCCCACAATGGTCCCACTGGTGGCCATTACCCTGGTCACATCACGGCCCAGAAGATTCTGCAGAGTGGTCTATGGTGGCCCTACCTTTTTAAGGATGCAATAGCATATTCTAAGGTTTGTGATGTGTGCCAGCGCTGTGGGCCGAAGCCAAGTAAGCAATCCAACCGTCCTCTGCAGGTCTCGATGGCGTGGCTACCTTTTGAGAGATGGGGCTTGTACTTTGTGGGACCAATATATCCCCCGGCTCAACCAGGTAATCGCAAATATCTGCTAGTGGCTACTGACTATGCAACAAAGTGGGCGGAGGTTCTAGCGACAGTAGATTGCACTGGCAATACAGTAGCCAAATTTTTATATGAAAATATTTTATGCAGATTTGGATGTCCCTTAGAGATCTCCAGTGATAGGGGCAGTCATTTTGTCAATGACATGATCTCAACTTTACTGGCAAATTACAAGATTTTTCATCGCAAGTCGTGCTCTTATTACCCTAGGGCCAATGGGCAGGCCGAGAGCACCAACAAGGTTCTGATCGCACTCCTGAGGAAAGCATGTCATCTCCATCCAGCATCGTGGGCTCAGGCTGTGCACGGCACTCTTTGGGCATACCGCACATCTTTCAAAGCAACAACGAATCACACTCCTTTTCAACTCGCTTTCGGTTTGGAAGCCATAGCTCCATTTGAGTTCAACTCTGGATCCCCTAGGGTGGGCAGTTTGCGTGCAAGTTGGGGCATGGAAGCAGCTTCTATATCCCGTCTTACCTTATTGGATGAAAGCCGCCTTTTAGCTTCTCATGCTCTGTAAGCGGAGCAACTTCGTCGCAAAGCGTGGCATGATCGCTACCTCAAAAAGCCGAAAATAACGCAAGGCACATTGGTGCTACTCTATCAGGCAAAATATTTGAAAAAAGCAAAGAAGCTTGTTCGAGCTTGGCAAGGGCCCTTCGTGGTGGAAGAGATTCTGCCACGGGGGGCTGTCCAGTTAGTCACCCTGACAGGAGTTCCTTTGCCACTGGTCAACGGATCTAGGATTAAGTGCTATCACTAGTCCTAATCATATACAAAGCTAATGAGGATAGCCATCTCACCACCATATGATTATCAACTCCCAGCTCGGTATTTCTCTAGGGCTTACCATCTTCATCTCTTCTCCAACCTTCATCATGGCAGTTCTTATCTTGGAAAAATCCCCTTGTTGCACTGATGCATCATTTATTGTTCTGACTCTGTCTCGGCTACATTATGTTCTTGTAATTTTCGAATTCAAGTCTCATTTAATAGCCATTTTGATTATGGGATAGTGTTGAAGATTAAAGCAGCTCAACTGCATCCCCCTTTTTCGTCTCTAACTTAATTTTATTCTCTATCTCTCACAGCATTTATATCTAGCTCTTTCTCTCCTCCTTGTTCCTTCCTTTTCTACCGCATTGTTCCCTTGCTCAATAAGTATCTTAGCATCTCTTAACCTGCCCCATGTTTTCTCCTCAGCTGTGTTCATTGGCTTAAATGAGTACCACATAACCTGCGGTAAGCATCGGCCCAAATTCTTAGTTTCCCTTGCTTTTTCCCTTATCTCACCTCATCCTAACCATTCAATTCTCCCGCCCTTTTTCCACCCATTGAACCCCTAGACCTCCCCTCTCCAGCCTCGCCCTCGCCCTTACCTATCTAGCCTTCGCCCTCGTCCCCTACCTATCGACCCCTCGCCTCAGCCCTGCAATATTCGCCCTAGCCTACCCAACACATAAAATTCGCCCCTACCCTATTTTTTTTTGGACTCGCCCCAGCTGGTAAAATTCGCCCCTACCCACTTTCTCTCAACAATTCGCCCCTACCCTCTAATCAATTCGCCCCTGCCTATTCTCAATTCGCCCACTCTCAAAATTCGCCCCTACCTCTCAGCACCCCTCTCGCCCCTACCCTCTCCCAGCACCCCCTCTCGCCCCTACCCTCTTAACTCTCGCCCTACCCTCTCCCACCAACCCCCCTTGCCCCTACCCTATACCCCTCGCCCCTATCCTCCCACCCTCGCCCCTACCCTCTCCCAGCACCCCCTCTCGCCCCTACCCTATACCCTCGCCCCTACCCTCTCCAACACCCCCTCTCGCCCCTACCCTCTAACTCTCGCCCATACCCTCTCCCACCATCCCACTCTCGCCCCTACCCTCTCCCAGCAACCCCTCTCGCCCCTACCCTCTAACTCTCGCCCCTACCCTCTCCAATTGGTCCATACCCAATCCCAATCCCCTCGCCCCTACCCTCTCCAATCGGCCCCTACCCAATCCAATCGGTCCCTACCCTCTCGAATTGGTCCCTACCCAATCCAATCGGTCCCTACCCCCTCGAGTTGGTCCCTATCGCCCCTACCCTCTCCAATTGGTCCACACCCAATCCCAATCCCCTTGCCCCTACCCTCTCCAATCGGCCCCTACCCAATCCAATCGGTCCCTACCCTCTCGAATTGGTCCCTACCCTCTCCAATCGGCCCCTACCCAATCCAATCGGTCCTTACCCTCTCGAGTTGGTCCCTACCCTCTCCCATTGGCCCCTACCCAATCCAATTGGCTCCCACCCCCTTAAGCCCTCGCCCCTACCCTCCCCTCACCCCTCACCCCTACCTACCCCCCCCTCTCGCCCCTACCCACCCCCTTAAGTCCTCGCCCCTACCCACTCCCCCTCACCTCCCCTCGCTCCTATCTAGCCCTCCCTCCCCACCCTCGCCCCTACCTACCCCCCCTCGTCCCTACCCACCCCCTCCCTTGCCTCGGCCCTAACCAGCCCCCCTCGCCCCTGGTCAGACTGGCATCCAGGTCAAAATGCTTGCTGGGAGCAATATCCAGATGGACAGATGCCCAGTAACAAGACTGTTGGTGGCGGTGATGATGCCTTTAACACCTTCTTCAGTGAGACAGTGAGATGAGATGGGAGCGGGAAAGCAAGTTCCTCAAGCTGTGTTTGTTGATTTAGAGCCCACTGTGATTGATGAACCAACCTGGTTACTTACCCCAGAATTCACTTCATGCTTTCATCATATGCCCCAGTGATTTCGCCAGCTAAGGTCTATCATGAGCAGTTGTCCGTTGCAGAGATAACCAATGCATTTGAGCCATCGTCAATGATGGAAAAATGTGATCCTCGTCATGGTAAATACATGGCATGCTGCACAAAGGGACAGAGAAATTTTGTGTAATCCTATCACAGCAACAAGTTTATGAACCTTTTTGGCTGTTTCCTTGGGGCTTTCAAGCATTCACCTGGTTGCCATCACAATGCCGTTAATGCTTTTCGTTTTGCCATTAAGATGGAGCTTAACCGCATCGCGTTATTACTCGAGCTTGTGATCATCCCTCTTTTCGACAATTTCATCTGCAAGTGCGGACCTGGTCATTTTCTTCTCACTATAGTTATGGAGGATAAAGATGCGTTGGATCCAAACCGAGCATCAGTCTGTTTTGCCGATTGGGATTCTTGGACTATGCAATCATATTGGGTTCTTGCCTATTCAAAGGCTTAAGGCGTTGCAAGCAGGACATTGTTTTACTCCACTTTTGAGGCATGTAAGGTCATGATTGGGCCTAGCACCTGCTTCAAGAAATGTACGGATGCAGCACCTAGTGGTTTTCTTTCACAGTTTTTTCAGTATTCCTCTCACCGAGACGGTGAGCGGTCTTGTGGCGGGCAACCTGTAGCAGGGCTACAGTGTCACTTCACAGGACATACAGTTGGACAGTGGGTTACACTGGGACTGGTTCACACTGGACGGACCCTCTGGACGGACGTCTGGTCTGGGAGTGACACGTGGCAGGGTACCTACCGACGACCGACGGTGGCCTAGTGGACCTCGTGGCCAGGTCACCACATGGCTGACATTTATGAGCCATTGGTGGCTCTTTACGGTGGTACATATGAGTAGTAGCGGTCGGTTATCTTATCATTTTTCTTCACCTTTGGTCCAGCATCGTCGAGAGGGCAGTGAGTCTTACACAGAGCACTGCTTCACCATCCCTGCACATCTGAGCCTCGACACCCCATTTGTACCTGTGAGTCCTGGGCTGGAGCTGAGTGTGCTGCCACGCCAGAGTCTGTACATGGTTCTTTGAGTTAGTCGAGTCCACATGTTCTGGTCCACTGTTGTGTCTCTGTTGTTATCCATTGTTTCTGTGTTTTATTCTGTTTGAGAGAGTTTCCGTTTGTTTGAGTGAGATTGTCACGCACATTGCACTGAGGGGCACCCACACTGTAGAGAGCACGACACATTATCCGCGCTACACTCTACTAACATATAGGTTAAATCCAACCTAATTTAAGCATATTTTAAACTTACCGTTCCAGCCCCCATTCCCGTTCCGCCTTTTTTTTTGGGGGGGGGGGGGGTGTTCCCATTCCCCGTTCCCGTTCCGGGTAACTTTGCATAACACTTGCAAATTACGAAGGAAAAGCTTGATTTTGATGATCTTAGCTCTTTTCTCATTGAGGAGGAAGTTTTCTTAGTCTCCCAAGGCAATATTTAAGTTTCGAGAAGTAATGAATTGACACATGCTGTATTGAAAACTAAAAAGAAGTCCGAGAGGCATTGTTACAATTGTGCAAAGCGTGGCTATGTCTCAGGAGTGTAATCCAAAGGCAAAGACAAGAGCTTGCAAAAAGGACAAAGGCAAAGGTAAGCTTGACAAGGTCCGCAATGGCAATGATTCTACCAAGGACTCAACCAAGTCCGATGTTATGGTGCAAACTACACCGACAATAGCTTGAACCTTCTAGGGTGTTGCAACATGCTTGAGTCAAAGAGAGGCACGTACGTTGGTTTCAACCGGGTCAACCATCACTGTAGAGCATTCACTTTAAGAAAGGAAGCTGCTTTTTAGACTTTGGAGGCTTCGATGAAGTTTCCCTTGGAGAAAGGTATCAAATTGTAGGATAAAAGCAAGTGCTTTCTTCTTATTTTGAGGCCCTGAGAAAGTGTCGAACTTGACGTTTTGGCCCCCTTCGTTGTAATCTTGTGGACCCTCGATCGGAGTAAATTGATCGTATGCATTAAGTCATAGAAATGTGTTGCCCAGTGTGCCAAAAGTTGTGCTATTGATCTGGAAGGTTATTCCTGCATGCGAGGCATCATGCATATATCCCTCCCATAAAACTAGGCATCCCTGCTCCACCTCGGCATAGTCAAAACACATCTGAGAAAAGGGTATACGAATCTCCTATAGGGACGAACAATCATAAAGGGAACAAGGGGACTAATGCAAAGATTGTTTGAAAAGGAAAAGGTATGAATTGGTGACTCGCCAAAAACAAACCAATTTCTCTGCTGCCAAATTGTCCACATGGCCCAGTATCGGAGCCATTAAAAAAACCGGAGCCAAGTAAAAAGGAGATCTATATTGTCTAAGAGTAGGAGCAAGAATGCCAACCAAAAATGTTTCCCAAAAGACATAGATGGGACAAGTTGATATTTGTGGAAATTCTTCCTATTCTAAGCGGTGCATATGCCCTATCCACTACCTTTTTTGTTGCATTAATTTTTTTAATCTAAGTTTTTTTCTAGTGCTAGGCTTCACCGTGGTTGAGTGTGACCTTGATCTCTGAAGTTATGACAGAAACTCAGTACAGTAAAAACTTTGTGTTGACGTATGCTCATGTGTGTGCGTGTGTTGTGTTGGGAGCATATGGTGGTACCTAGTTGTACACTCACTATGGGCACTGATGATGGTAGTGGGGATGTTGTAGTATTTAGTCAATACTATGCATGCTGAAGCTCATGGCTATATTTTCTTATGGGTGACTACCATGGGTCTATAGCGGCACTTTCCTTCATAGGTGAATTTGGGTTCTTCCTGGATTCATCTAGATGTATATTGATTTTTGTGGTGGACGATGATTGGGTCCCTCTTGCCTCTCTTACAGTATGGGTGTGTTATACATCTGCGTCCTATTTCAAGGTACTAGATTAGGAAATGTTAAGAGTGGATGTGGATGATTTTGGAGGTATAGCCCAAGGGTTTTACAGTCCATTGCCTTTTGTAAGCTGATGTAGCATGTTTTAACAATGATTTCTATTAGTCTGAGACAAAGCACTGGACATTGTGGTTTTTGCTACATTTCCTGAGGTGGACAAAGCTTTGGGCAGATTTGTGTAGGCTTGTCACAAGCGAGATAGCTACATTTCACTTCCTGATTAGAGTATATCCCTAGATGTATTCTATGGTTTATTTTGGATTTCCCCCCATGATCTGATTGTATATCTTTCAGGGTTTTTTCCCCATATCTCTTGTATATAGACCAGACCTATGGATGATTTTATGTAACACAATCAATTGAAAGCCCCACTTTTTGCTTGCTTGCTTGAGAGAGAGAGAGAGAGAGAGAGAGGAAAAGTTTGTGGTGCTTTCTTTTGTGGGTGCTCCTCAATGCAAGATGCATGAAACCTTACAGAAAGAAGACACTAGAGAGCAATGGAACAAGCAAACTCAAAGACACAACACAGACTCAGAACTCAATGGAACTCGACTACTCATGGAACTAGTACAAACTTTGGCTGGCAGCACACTCAGCTCGAAGCCCAGGACTCACAGGTACAATGGGGTTGTTGAAGCTTAGTTGTGCAGGGAGAATGCACATGTGCGGTGCTAGACACAAGACACAAGACTCTTGACTCATAGAAAGTATGTGTAGCAGGGCTATAGTGTCACAGGCACTGGACAGAGAGTTAGTAGTAGTTGGGCTGGGGTTCACACTAGACGGACTTTTGCCTGGCAGTGACACGTGACAGGCATACGGTGGTGGTCTAGCCGACACGGGGCCAAACCACCACGACCACAGTTTGGAGATGGTGTTAGCTGGACGGGATATTTGTGAGCTGTTGGTGGCTCTTTATGGTATTATCTACTTTTGTGTGGTCAATAGTGTGGGGTCTATTATCTTGAGTTTACGCACATCACGTCTTCACGATCCCTACACAGATGAGCCTCGACACCTCCATTGTACCCATGAGTTCTGGGCTGGAGCCGAGTGTTCTGCCATGCCAGAGTCTGTATTGGTTTCTTTGAATTAGTCGATGTTCATACTGTTCGGGTTTCACTACTGGGTCTTGCTATTGTTGCTCTATTATTCATTGTCTTTTGTGTTTTGATTCTGTGGAGTGAGATCTCACACATTCTGCACTGAGGACCACCTACTATAGAGAGCACGACAAATTATCTCCGCTACAGGTGCTCTCATTTTTGGCACGCCCGATGGGACCTCAATTGAAGTCTCACTCCGTCAAAAGTCGAGTCGAGGTAGTCGAGTCGAGGAACTACTTGATTTCAGCTCTCTGTATCAATTGGTTGGTTTGCATAGGCCTGGGCCTGCTTCAGCTTGGTCCCATCTAGTTTTCCCTCGACCTGCTTAGTTTTCAACTTGCTCGTCTAGACCTGCTTGTCTAGTCTCTCGTCCTGGTCTAGTAGTCTCGACTCTCTCGGCTTGGTCTAGTCCTCTCTCGTCCAAGTCTAGCCAAAAGGTCTAGTCACTCGCCTTGGTCTAGTGGAGTCTGGACCAGTGTTCAGTAAGCTAAAGGTCTTTGTGCCCAAAGCTTGGGTGGGCTTTTGGTTACAACATGACACATACAATGCAGTCAAAGAGCAGTTGTGTTTTCATTCCGTGGAGTGAGATCTCACACACTGCACTGAGGAGCACCCACTATAGAGAGCACGACACATTATCTCCGCTACAGGTGCTCTCATTTTTGGCACGCCCGGTGGGACCTCAATTGAAGTCTCACTCCGTCGAAAGTCGAGTCGAGGAACTACCTGATTTCAGCTCTCTGTATCAGTTGGTTGGTTTGCACAGGTCTGGGCCTACTTTAGCTTGGTCCCATCTAGTTTTCCCTCGACCTGCTTAGTTTTCAACCTGCTCGTCTTGACCTGCTTGTCTAGTCTCTCGTCTTGGTCTAGTAGTCTCGACTCTCTCGGCTTGGTCTAGTCCTCTCTCGTCCAGGTCTAGCCAGGAGGTCTAGTCACTCGCCTTGGTCTAGTGGAGTTTGGACCGGTGTTCAGTAAGCTAAAGGTCTTCGTGCCCAAAGCTTGGGTGGGCTTTTGGTTCCTGCATGACACGTACAAGGCAGTCAAAAGAGCAGTTGTGTTTCATTCTATGGAGTGAGATGTAAGGTGCAGCGGAATGAATGTTCAACTTTGCTCAAGATGAGTGCTCCGAACTGTGCTCAAGGTTCCTTTTACTTGTGGAAGGGAGAGCCTTCCGTTCTTAATGAGAGAGTGCAATGGACACAAACAAAGTGAATGGACACTATGCGTGAAGGTGCATGAGACCAAGAGATAGGGAAGAGAATACGACACCAGAATGTTGTCAAAACTCTCCTCCGAAGGCCCCACTCTCTATGACGAGAGCACAAATCTCTACAATGCTTGGACTTGCCGACGATGCCGACGACGATGAGGATGATGACGAGACGGGCTGAAATCTGAAAATGCTAATGGCTGAAATCTGCAAATCTTGTATCTGCTGAATTCTGACTCTATGTCGGCGACGATGTCGATGACGACGATGCGACAACGACGCGCTGAAAACGCAGATGCTGAAATCTGCATTTTCCGGGCTGAATCTGCAAACTTCGCACGATCTGACCGTGCGACGAGGATCTGTTGCGGGAAGGTGAGATCTGCGAGGTTCGGGGGTTCTACTGCGATGTTTGATTGCTGAAACTGAAAACGCTGGTGCTTAATGAGGTTTCGTCGCGATGAATCTGCAAAACGCTAAAGTGTGATGCAGATGCAAAAACGCTAGGGCTGATCTTTGTCTTCTGCTGTTGCTGCGGGTGGTTTGCAATGCAAAACGCTAGGCTGATCTGATGGGGTTCTGTCGCCAGGATGATGCATAAGCAAAAACACTGGCTGCTCTGGTCCAAAAACGCTAGGTGTTGCAGTCTCTTGCAAAACGCTAGGCCTGTGTGGGGTTCTGCTGAGAAGTTGTCTGTTGAGCAAGGTGCTCCTGCTGCCCCTGCTGCCAGAAAGTGCTAGTGCTAGGTTTGCTTATATACAAACTTAGCAAAATTGCCCTACCTACTTTCCAACAAAAGTCACTTAAAAATAATAAGTGAAAAATGTCAAAAATAGGAAATATAGGTTTAATGCATTGGAAAATTTCCCTAATGGATTCTTATGAATTCTGATGGGAATGCTGATGATCATGCTGTGTGCAACCGGAGGATATGCATCTATCTAAGTGACTTGTCATGCACGGTCTGCGAACAGACTCACAAAAGTGCCAGATCACTTCCTATTCTAGACTGACTTGATTGAACTGAACTCTTGTCATGCTGTAGCTTGTCCACGGACACATAGGGTTGGATGTGTCACGTGACATTCCCTCCTTTTCAAAGTGAGGTACTGGTACCGAACTGTATGGCGTCAAGGGAGATCGCCAATAACATCCGGAATCCTGGAAAGGACTCTTTGCCGGCCCACTTTGATGTGTGGGTCGTGCGATACTTGAACTTCATAAAGGTCTGCAACGCTTGCTTCTTTGGGCTGCGCCGAAAGCGACACAAAGTCTTCTGTGGCTCCTTCAATGCTTCAATTCGTCTAGAGTCATGCTTCTGCCTTCTTCAAGAATCTCCATGGCTGAAAATTCTTGAAACCACTTCCAACACAAAACTATGAACATACCTATTCCATGTAAAGTGATTGGAAAAAATCTCTTCTTCTCAAAAGACTGTGCATGCAATGTAGATGAACAAATAGACGGAGTGCCAACCCATTCATCCAAGACATGTAAACAATGAGATCGAATCTTGTCTTTCTGATCTAAATCAATCAATTGTGGCAAATCACAATGGAAATGCCTATGCTTGATGCTCAATCCTTCTTGTGCTCTTTCTACGACTGTGTCATGCCAAGGAAGAGACATGGAATGTGACTTCCTTGAATGCATACTTTTCAGCTTTTCATGAGAAATCCTCATACATCCGTGCTCATCCATGAGTGAAACGTGCTCAACTTACAATATGTCATGCGTAGGAAAAGGGATCACATAAAGACGCTGACTAAAATACAGGAAACGATCACGAATGAAACACTCGAACAATGCGTGCTGTTGAATCATTTTAACACATAGTACTTCCTGTGAGGGTTCTTTGGACCTAGGCTCGAGAGCCAAGATCGGTTCTTCCTGGTTGATCGAATCTTCCTGTGGGGCTTCTGTGGACCTCGACTCGAGAGCCAAGATCGATTCTTCGTGATCGATCGAATCTGCAACGAGGTTAGCTTCGCTAGAGAAAGCATCAACTAAACCATCATCCTGGTGAGCAATCACGTCTTTATCATACAAATCATCATGCTTGTGAGAAATCACATTGTGATCATCATGCAAATCATCATGCTTGGCATTGTCATCCAAATCATCATGCTTGTCATTGTCATTCAAGTCATCATGCTTATCATTATCAAGCAATTCATCATGCTTATCATCATGCAAATCCTGTGTGTCATGCTTTGGAGAAGAAGAGACTGAGAGAGTCTCCTTCGCCTGTTCCTTTTCAAACTGCGCCTGCACAATAGAAAAAAGTCGCAAGAACTCTTTCATGTGTTGGTCGCTCTTTTCTTTTCTTGCTTTGTTCTTGCGATCAAAATTCTGCTTGTCTTGCTTTGTTCTCGCAATCTATGGCTGCCATTCTTTCTGTGTATTTACGCTCTATGGCTTTCATTCTTTCTTCGTGTTCACACTCTATTTCTGCTTTTCGTTCTGCATTTCTTGCTTTGCGTTCTAACTTCTTGTCCATCATCATCTTGTCAAAAGCTGCCATATGATCTGGTGCAATCTTTGGCGTAGATAGGGAAGGGTCGAAAAAACCTCCTGGTGAGGAAAACTCTTCTTCGCCACTCCCATGCTCACCACCTCCAAGCAAAATATCCATTCCGCTTCGAGTGATGACCATCCACTGAAGTCTTGGGTTCTTAAGTTCACGAGGAACTTGGGTTCTTGTGGGTCTTGGGTTCTTGAGGGTCTTGAGGTTCTTGGGAGTCTTGGTTCTTGGGTTCTTGAGGTTCTTGAGTGCTTGAGGTTCTTCTTTCGCTTGCAATCTGTGTTAGAGAAGGATCTTCTCTTCACCCGAGTTCTGCTCTTTTCCGCGGGCGCACCCCTTGGCGGCCTTGCGCTCACACTTTTTCCCACCTCACGTCAATTGGCCGGCCGCTAAGTGCACGGTCCGCTCTCAATGAGTGAAAAGAGGCACAAGGGGAGGTTGGACAAGCCCTTCTTTCTTGGGTTTCATGTCACTCTTCAAAAACACGATTAGGAATCGACACGCCCAAGAGGACTTGGGTTACGTGCGACCGCAACAAGCAAAAAAAATAATTGTGGTTCTTTCCTTGAGTGATAGAGAACACTGCCAAAAGCTCTGATACCAATGTAAGGTGCAGCGGAATGAATGTTGAACTTTGCTCAAGATGAGTGCTCCGAACTGTGCTCAAGGTTCCTTTTACTTATGGAAGGGAGAGCCTTCCGTTCTTAATGAGAGAGTGCAATGGACACAAACAAAGTGAATGGACACTGTGCGTGAAGGTGCATGAGACTGAGAGATAGGGAAGAGAATACGACACCAGAATTTGTCAAAACCCTCCTCCGAAGGCCCCACTCTCTATGGTGAGAGCGGTCTACTATTGATTGCACAAATCTCTACAATGCTTGGAATTGCCGACGATGCCGACAACAATGAGACAGGCTGAAATCTGAAAATGCTAATGGCTGAAATCTGCAAATCTCATATCTGCTGAATTCTGACTCTATGTCGGTGACGATGTCGATGACGACGATGCGACGACGACACGCTGAAAATGCAAATGCTGAAATTTGCATTTTCCGGGCTGAATCTGCAAACTTCGCAGGATCTGACCGTGCGGCGAGGAGCTGCTGCGGGAAGGTGAGATCTGTGAGGTTTGGGCGTTCTACTGCGATGTTTGATTGCTGAAAATTGAAACACTAGTGCTTAATGAGGTTCCGTTGCGATGAATCTACAAAACGCTGAAGTGTGATGCAGATGCAAAAACGCTAGGGCTGATCTTTGTCTTCTGCTGCTGCCGGTGGTTTGCAATGCAAAACGCTAGGCTGATCTGATGGGGTTCTGTCGCCAGGATGATGCATAAGAAAAAACGCTGGCTGCTCTGGTCCAAAAACGCTAGGTGTTGCAGTCTCTTGCAAAACGCTAGGCCTCTGTGGGGTTCTGCTGAGAAGTTGCCTGTTGAGCAAGGTGCTCCTGTTGCCTCTTCTTCCAGAAAGTGCTAGCGCTAGGTTTTCTTATATACAAACTTAGCAAAATTGCCCTACCTACTTTCCAACAAAAGTCACTTAAAAATAATAAGTGAAAAATGTCAAAAATAAGGAAAATAGGTTTAATGCACTCGAAAATTTCCTGATGGATTCTGATGAATTCTGATGGGAATGCTGATGATCTTATTGTGTGCAACCGGAGGATATGCATCTAATCTAAGTGACTAGTCATGCACGGTCTGCGAACAGACTCACAAAAGTGCCAGATCACTTCCTATTCTAGACCGACTTGATTGAACTGAACCCTTGTCATGCTGTAGCTTGTCCATGTACACATATGGTTGGATGTGTCATGTGACATGAGATCTCACACATATTGCACTGAGGAGCACCCACTATAGAGAGCACGACACATTATCTCCGCTACAGGTGCTCTCATTTTTGGCACGCGCGGTGGGACCTCAATTGAAGTCTCACTCCGTCGAAAGTCGAGTCGAGGAACTACCTGATTTCAGCTCTCTATATCAGTTGGTTGGTTTGTACAGGTCTGGGCCTGCTTCAGCTTGGTCCCATCTAGTTTTCCCTCGACCTGCTTATTTTTCAACCTGCTCGTCTAGACCTGCTTGTCTAGTCTCTCGTCCTGGTCTAGTAGTCTCAACTCTCTCGGCTTGGTCTAGTCCTCTCTTGTCCAGGTCTAGCCAGGAGGTCTAGTCACTCGCCTTGGTCTAGTGGAGTCTGGACCAGTGCTCAGTAAGCTAAAGGTCTTCGTGCTCAAAGCTTGGGTGGGCTTTTGGTTACTGCATGACACATACAAGGCAGTCAAAAGAGCGAAAAATCCCACTACTAAGTCTTTTGAAGTACTACCACAGGAAGCGTCAACCCTTCGTGCCAAGCAAACGTCCACCAGCCCCATTACCCCTACCTACCCCTCAACTAGTTCTACACATGCCCAGTCACCCCCATCAATAAAGTTCTCATTCCCCGTGTTACAACGAGCTCCAGTGTAACAAGCTCTTGCACAGACAGCCATGGAGGGCTCACAAGCGTTCTAGCTAAGGTGAATATTAAGTTTCCGACTTTCAAGGGTCTCTCCACAGAGGATGCCGACGACCATGCCCAGAGGTTTGTTTCCCTCTGCAGAGATCGTGGCCTCAACCGAGAAGACACCTACTTAGTACTCTTCCCATCCACCTTGGATGGCTTAGCAGACAAGTGGTACAGTCAGCTTGCAGAAAACCACTTTACTACTTGGGCCACATTAAGACAACAATTCTGTGAAGCTTTCAGACCAGGGGACTTCCAAGAGAAGGTTCTGGATGAGTTGGCCAACCTGATGCTTCAGCCCAAAGAATCTTTTGCAGAACTCATGACCATAACAAAGTTTTTGGTCGCCAAGCTTCCACAACAACCAGGTGAGTTTATGGTCAAGAAATGGGTAGAGAAGGCTCTTCCAAAGACTTCTTAGCAAAAAGTCAGAGAGAATCTCCGACCTGAAGCCACTCTGGAGGAGTTTGTTGCTGCTGCTACTAGGATAGAGGGGGCAAGGAAGCTATTTACCGACTCTTCTCAGGTCGAGACTGCCTCTGTACTTTTGGAAAGTCCATCTGACCCCTTGACTTCTTTACGTAGGGAACTTGAAGCCCTAAAGTGACAACGCGCTCTTCAAGAGGAGAAATCAATCTCTCTTAGATAGGAGAAGCCTCCACATCACGAGGCCACCAGTGTGCCTTCTCCTTCATTCAGGCTGGCGTTGTGCTCCCTTCCAACCTGCCTACTCAGCTCACTTCTATCATTTGCCTTATCACAGTTGTCACCAGCGTGTGACTACTATCTATCCTTTTTGTTGATTTCTTTCTTATTATCTATTTACTTTCACTTTTTGGAAACACCCCTCGGGAAATCTAACTGCCCTGCATTGCATAGCTAGTGTGGAACTGTCCAGAGGGAGTCCTGGCCTGAGGGCAAGAGAGCACTAAAGTTGGACAAGGACTATGGCTAGCCAAGTGGGGTCATTGACTAGCCAAAGTGGAATCCTTTGCTACAGAGGCTACATTTCAGTTCTGGATGTGGCCGCAGTGTACAAAGAGGGTCGGATGACCTAGAAAGATACAATGGCAGCATCTCCTAAAATTTAGGGAACTGCTATTTTGGGACCTGAAAATGTGTTGGCGTCATTACCTCCGGAATGACAAGGGGAACATTTTCTTACTCTGCCGTGAAGTCAACTGGGCAGCCGGTTGGGAGATTTTTAGGCGGCAACCCCGAAACGGGAAAATGCTTGTAAATGTGCCAAGTGGCACCTTCTGGTGCACTTGCCTCATGCAACAAGAAGTGGCGCTGAATTTAGGAGGGGGAGAGCCTCATTTTCAGATTTGTCACAGGTTAAGAGCTATGGAGTGCTTGCTTTCCCTCTTATGCACAATGCGGTGCCAGGAGTGATGCCCTGCACGCTACGCACTGCCCTCTCTCTCCCCTTTGGCAGTATGTTATGCCCCTCTAGTGGGCTTTTCATTTGACCAATGTACAGTTGTGTGGGTTCATGCGCGATTGCCGAGGCAAGAGCCTCTTGCACAGGTACTGGATTAGCTAGCGGCTAATCCCCCGCAGGTACAGGTGAATTCGGAGAGGTTTCACGCCAGAAATCTCATCCGATTCAAAGGGCAAGTAGCCCTATAGGTGCGGGAGCTCGAGGACTTGCTAAGGATGCGACCGGCACGCGAAACGGAGCCCGAAACAGTAAATTACAGCCTGCTGTGTATCTTTGCAGGTTTAGGGTTTTGGCCCTAAACGGACCCTAATACCCCCAGGAGGTTCGGGGACGCAAGGGGACCGCTGTACAGGTGATCTAGCGCATTTTCAGGGCTGAAAACAGAAAATTCAGCGTGCTGCAGATTCTCGCCAGATTTTGCAAAGTGCCCGTATGCGTCGGGAAGGTCAGTCAATGCGTGGGAATACTGACTGTGAAGGGTCCTAGTACAGTTATGCTGCCGAAATCAGGCCGGAACAGTTGAAATTGAGCCAAGTTTGTGCGGGACAGCTTGTAGGGATCCACAGCGTTTATTCCCTCTTTTGAACAATAAAGAAATACCGAAAGGGGCGCCTAAGTTAGGGGCCAATCTGGTATCGGTCTTCTCATACAGGTGCATTCTAGCATCTGTATCCCATTCCCCTCTCTTGTGTCACTATAGCGCAGATATAATAGACGACTAATAATGGGTGAAAGCTAAATCAAGGTTTAAAGTAAAGTCTACCGCCCTTTTTGGATTGAACTGGCCGGTTTCATGGTTCCATCGACGAGATTAAATCACTTTTTCCCATAGAAGTGAGCCTTGGTCAGTTTTGGGCTTGAAGACACAGGGGATCATAGACCAGACACAGGGAATTGCAATTATGGCTGACAGACCAGATGATGTGACTGAAGAGGTTTCTTCTTCACAGGGTCAACAAACACATGAAGTGGGTGAGTCCTCAAGACCACCACAGACAGATGACGATATATTCAGGACCCAGTTGGCTACTACTGTGGCTATGTTCACACAAGTAATGCAGAACCCGAGGTTTTTAGCCTTTCTGCAACCTCCTCTTCCGTCTCAGCAAGTTGGGTCACTGGATCATATTCAAAAGCCTGTTAAGGCTCGAGCACAGGTGATTCATACCGCACAGTCAATGGAAACACCTGTACACTTGACGGAGAACATGCAGTCTCCACAACCTATGCCTAAGGTGCAAGAATAGGTGGCTGAGATGCCAGTTTTTCAAGCTGTACCAGTTCAGCCCGCCACCTTTCAGCAGCCTATAGCTGGTTCTAATGGGCAGGGAAGCAACCTACAGGCTATGCAACAGGTCTTCCCACCACCTTCAGTACACCCTGGCTATTTTGGAGGTGGATCGGTATTCCAGAGCATGGCTGGTCATGCACCTGGAAATCAGTTTTACACGTCAGGAACAGTGTTTGGGGGTGCTCAAACGATGATGCCTAACCCCATGTACAGTGTCATGGGTATGCAACCAAGGTTTCAGAGCACTCAGGGCCAATTTGGGATGCCACATGCAAATTTTGGTATGGCTGGAATTACAAATCAGCAGCCAAATATGGCATTTCCAGGTCAAGTTAATAGCGGCCAAGGAACACAGATGAACCCTAATAGTGTTCCCATGTTTCAGTCACTTCCATATGACAATTTAACGCCGCTGGAGAGGCCAACTCCGTACAAAGAAGGTGGCAAAGGTGTGTCATTCACGACCTTTACAGGGTTTGATGACAGGAAGAAGGCTCTCTCATTCCTCCAGCAGTTTGACAAGGCCTATGCAGGGGGAAACTTTACAGAGGCTTCAAAGGTCCGCAAGGCAGCCACTTTCTTGACAGGGAATGCGGGACAATGGTGGACAACTTTATTGCTTCAAGGGCAAGCTCCGTCCACATGGATTTACTTCAAGCAGATTTTTGCAGCAGCATGGTTATCTGATGATTTCGAAGCAGATGTCATGACAGAATGGCACCAGCTAAATGCTGCCACTTGCAGAAATCTGGATGATTACAATCGGAAGTTTTGGAAAGCTCTACTTCCAGTAACTTCCTATAGGTTTGTGCCAATGACAGAACAGATTGAAAAATACTGTTGTGGCCTACCTAAAGGATTGAGAAAGTACTGTACGAAGACAAAAGTCACTACTTTGACGCAACTCATCGAGGTAGCAAACACTGGCAATGGTTTGCTCAAGGGAGAAGATTGTGAATTTAACACTGGCGTCAAGGCAGGATTAGGCAAGAAAAATTCAGCCAAGAAGCACGTTCCCAATGAGGCTCCTAAAGGGACTCAGGAGTCAGCCAACGCAGGGAAAGACAAAGCTACGGCTGAATCAGAAAAAGGACCAGCAAAGAAATGGAAGACGTTTTCCTCACAAGTCAGAAGAGCAAAAGAAGGTCCTGAGGACAGAGAACAAATGCTTTATATGTGAGCAGCCTGGCCACATTGCTTACAATTGTCCTACAAAGAAAAGGCCAGCTGATTCTGAAGACAAGGAGGACAGGAAAGGAAAGAAGCCCATGGCTGGTCTAGTGCCAGATATGGTGGGCGATAAGCCAAATTCAGATGCAAGTGAGCTTTGCAGAGCATGGGGAAAGGTCAGGGATCAAACAGTGCTTATCTTCTTTGATCTAGGTGCCAAAGCCAACTTTATTTCCCCAGAATTGGCTTCAAAGTTGGGAATCAGACCTGAAGAGATGGGGTATACAGCAGAGGCAGGTTTGGCATGTCCTGGCCATACAGAGGCTGTGACACCCATCATTGGAAAGTTGCGTCTACATATCCAGTCCTATGTAGATGCTGAAGAATTTTACATCATGCCACTGGACGGATGTGATGTGTTGTTAGGTATTCCTTGGTTGTTTCGTGTACAGGGAATCATGGATGCCCACAACAAAAAGATCACTGTACAGAGCAGGGGAAAGACTCACATTCTGGATGTAAAGCTTAAAGGGGAGTCTATTCCTACTGTATCAGCTTCTGCTATTACTTCTGTAATGAAAAAGCATCTTTCTGTGTACTTGGTTTTTGCACGTGAAGTCTCAGATTGTGATGAATCAAATTTATCTGTGTTAGATAAAGAAAGGTCAATGTTTTTACAACAGTATAGTGACTGTTTTTCCGATTCATTACCGTCTCAATTACCGCCAGAGAGACCCGAGGACCATGCAATAGATTTGGTGCCAGGCAGTAGCCCTCCAAATAAGCCTCCGTACAGGGTTAGTGCGGCTCAGCAGAAAGAGATAATGAGCCAAGTACAGGAGCTGTTAGAAAAGGGGCTGATTCAGCCCAGTTCATCTCCATTCTGTTCTCCAGTGTTGTTGGTGTAGAAAAACGATGGCTCATGGCGTATGTGCATCGACTACCGTGCACTGAACAAGAATACCATCAAGAATAGGTTTCCTATACCTAGAATTGATGATATTATGGACAAATTAGAAGGAGCAGCTATGTTTAGCAGGATAGATCTAAAGAGTGGGTACCATCAGATCCGCATTAGATCAGAGGATGTGCACAAGACTGCTTTTAGAACGACGTTTGGCCTTTACGAATTTTTAGTGATGCCCTTTGGTCTCACAAATGCTCCTGCTACGTTCAATAGGATGATGGACAGAATTTTCCGTCCACACCAGCAGTTTGTTGGTACATTCTTTGATGACATGATAGTCTACTCAAAGAATGAAGAGGAGCATAGGCATCACTTGGCCATTGTGTTCAAAGAGCTACGTAGTCATAGGTTGCTCATCAATGCAAAGAAAAGTGAGTTTTTTCTGGAAGAGATTCACTTTCTGGGACACATTGTCTCAAAGGATGGTGTCAGAATGGATCCTGCAAAAGTTGAAGCGATCAAGTCATGGCCAAATTTGAAGACGGTGCATGATGTCCGAAGCTTTTTGGGACTATGCTCCTATTACAGAAGGTTTATCCGAAATTTCGCTGAGATTGCTTCACCTTTACATGCTCTTCAAAAGAAGGCAGTCACCTTTAGATGGACACAAAAAGAGATTTCAGCTTTTAATCTCTTAAAGGAAAAGATGACTTCAGATCCAGTCATTGTGCTGCCAGATCTTAGGAAGTCATTTGTGGTCTAGTGCGACGCCTGCGGTAGTAGCATTGGTGCAGTGCTAATGCAAGATGGCAGGGTAATAGCCTATGAGAGCAAAATTTTGCAAGGGCCAGAGATGACCATGCAGGTCTATGAGAAAGAGTTACTGGCTGTGATTCATGCGCTCTTAAGTTGGAAACACTACCTGCTAGGTGCAGATTTCGTTGTCCAAACGGATCATCAGACCTTGCGATACTTCTTGACACAAACAAAGTTATCTGAGAAGCATATGCGATGGGCAAATATCTTGTCCATGTTCCATTTTCAGATTGTGCATGTGGAAGGCAAGAACAACGTTGTGGCTGATGCCTTGTCAAGGAAGCCACAAATTTCAGCTGTGTCAATTCCTTATCATCATGAACTTGATGATATGAGAGAACAGTATGAAAATGAAGAAGATTTTGCAAGGGTCTTCGAGCAGCTAATGCAAGGACAACGTCATGAACACTATCTTCTTAAAGACGGGTTCATGATGATGCATGGTAGATTGTGTGTCACAAAGCCATTGCGACGCAAAGTTATGGAAGAGAGTCATGTCCCACCGTATGCAGGGCATCGTGGTATCGATGCTACAGTTAAAGCGGTTGAGACATTCTTCTATTGGCCTACATTGAGAAGAGATGTGGATGCCTTTGTGCGAGAATGCCTAATATGCCAAAAGGTCAAGTTTGACAGGCAAAAGGCACCAGGGTTATTGCAACCACTACCTATTCCAGATAAACCATGGGAAAGTATTGCTATGGATTTTATCTTTGATCTTCCGAGAACGCAGACAGGAAACGATGGTATTTGGACCATTATTTGCAGATTTAGCAAACAGGCTCATTTTATTCCTGTCAGGAAGAAGATAAAGCCAGATCAGATGGCACGCTTGTTTATGAGCAATATTTTCAAGTATCATGGCATGCCACAGTCGATTGTTAGCGATCGTGATCCACGCATGACAAGTTTGTTCTGGAGAGGCTTGTTTGAGAATATGGGCACCACGCTCAAATTCTCTTCGTCATTTCATCCTCAAACAGATGGGCAGTCAGAAGAGGCAAATTCTACTGTCCTAGATCTGCTGAAGTGCTATGTGTCAGAGCATAAAGGAAAGTGGGAGCAGTATTTGCCATTGGTGGAGTATACATACAATAATACAGTGCATTCATCAACTGGCAAGGCACCCTTTGAGATAGTTGAAGGTGGCAAGAAAGTTCCTCCCATACTGCATACAAAAGACAATATATTTGAAGCAGATAAGTATGTTCAGGACATGGATGAAATGTACAAGAAGGTCAAAGTGGCCTTAGAAAGGACTCAGGCAAAGCAAAAGAAAGCAGCTGATCGTCACCGTCGTGAAGTAGTATATTCACTTGGTGATTGGGTGCTTTTACGCTTTGAAAAGGCAAGGTTAAAGAAGATGAAGGGCAAGGAAAGACTGTTTCCAAAGCTCAGCATGCGTTACTATGGGCCTTTTCAAGTATGCGACATAATCAGTGATGTTGCATATAGGCTGAAATTGCCTGACAGTTGGAAGATTCACAATGCGTTTCATGTGAGTCTTCTCAGACCCTATGTGGGTGATGTGCCAGAAGATATGCCAGCTGAAGATCAGCCGGAAGTCGAGGAACTTGACGAGATCTTGGTCCCTGAACAGATTTTGGCACACAAAGAAAGGAAAGTGAAAGGCAAGGTTGCTAGGCGTTACTTGGTAAAGTTCAGAAACTATCCACCAATGGATGCTAAGTGGATGGAAGAAGGTGAACTTGCAGAGTCACCAACTGTGTTATCACTTTACCTGGAAGCCTTCGATTTGCAACCTACCTTGACCCCTTGAGTTTCAAAGCTACATGGATTGTCAGTGTGACAATGGCTTCTGAAACAAATGATGTACATGGTATTTAAAGTGAGCTCAAATGAAATACCTGTTACATGAATGTTAGAGCTCTACAGATTGTCAGTTTGGCAATTGCTCTTATGGAATGTCCAAAAGTTTGGTTAGTGCTATAGAAGTGAGTATTTCTTGTCAGTTTGTCAAGGATACAGTGATTGCTTCTATTCAAGAGTACATGTGTAACTGCATTCTTAAACTGTCGGTTTGGGTATGCTCGAAAGTGTTACGGGATCCAACGTGTACTATAAGACAGTGGCAAAATGTGCAGCTACCATTTTGTCATTGGAAAGTTAGTGACTCAAAGCAATGGCAGAGTGCGCAACTACCACTATGTCATTGGGACAGGGTTCACACGCAGGCAATACATGAGTCGACGAGGTGTTGAATACACGAGGGTTGACAATGAGCATGTATGTGTCGTATATGTGTCGACAGGTGTTGAATACATCAGTGTTGACAGTGAGCATATACGACATAGATGCAAACGAGGACGTTTGAGATTTCAAGAGGGGGGTATGTCACCAGCGTGTGAGTACTATCTATCCTTTTTGTTGATTTCTTTCTTATTATCTATTTACTTTCACTTTTTGGAAACACCCCTCGGGAAATCTAACTGCCGTGCATTGCATAGCTAGTGTGGAACTGTCCAGAGGGAGTCCAAGCCTGAGGGCAAGAGAGCACTAAAGTTGGACAAGGACTATGGTTAGCCAAGTGGGGTCATTGACTAGCCAAAGTGGAATCCTTTGCTGCAGAGGCTACATTTCAGTTCTGGATGTGGCCGCAGTGTACAAAGAGGGTCGGATGACCTAGAAAGATACAATGGCAGCATCTCCTAAAATTTAGGGAACTGCTATTTTGGGACCTGAAAATGTGTTGGCGTCATTACCTCCGGAATGACAAGGGGAACATTTTCTTACTCTGCCGTGAAGTCAACTGGGCAGCCGGTTGGGAGATTTTTAGGCGGCAACCCCGAAACGGGAAAATGCTTGTAAATGTGCCAAGTGGCACCTTCTGGTGCACTTGCCTCATGCAACAAGAAGTGGCGCTGAATTTAGGAGGGGGAGAGCCTCATTTTCAGATTTGTCACAGGTTAAGAGCTATGGAGTGCTTGCTTTCCCTCTTATGCACAGTGCGGTGCCAGGAGTGATGCCCTGCACGCTACGCACTGCCCTCTCTCTCCCCTTTGGCAGTATGTTATGCCCCTCTAGTGGGCTTTTCATTTGACCAATGTACAGTTGTGTGGGTTCATGCGCGATTGCCGAGGCAAGAGCCTCTTGCACAGGTACTGGATTAGCTAGCGGCTAATCCCCCGCAGGTACAGGTGAATTCGGAGAGGTTTCATGCCAGAAATCTCGTCCGATTCAAAGGGCAAGTAGCCCTATAGGTGCGGGAGCTCGAGGACTTGCTAAGGATGCGACCGGCACGCGAAACGGAGCCCGAAACAGTAAATTACAGCCTGCTGTGTATCTTTGCAGGTTTAGGGTTTTGGCCCTAAACGGACCCTAATACCCCCAGGAGGTTCGGGGACGCAAGGGGACCGCTGTACAGGTGATCTAGCGCATTTTCAGGGCTGAAAACAGAGAATTCAGCGTGCTGCAGATTCTCGGCAGATTTTGCAAAGTGCCCGTATGCGTCGGGAAGGTCAGTCAATGCGTGGGAATACTGACTGTGAAGGGTCCTAGTACAGTTATGCTGCCGAAATCAGGCCGGAATAGTTGAAATTCAGCCAAGTTTGTGCGGGGCAGCTTGTAGGGATCCACAACGTTTATTCCCTCTTTTGAACAATAAAGAAATACCGAAAGGGGCGCCTAAGTTAGGGGCCAATCTGGTGTCGGTCTTCTCATACAGGTGCATTCTAGCATCTGTATCCCATTCCCCTCTCTTGTGTCACTATAGCGCAGGTATAATAGACGACTAATAATGGGTGAAAGCTAAATCAAGGTTTAAAGTAAAGTCTACCGCCCTTTTTGGATTGAACAGGCCGGTTTCAACAGTCTTGTCACTTTGATCTTTCTCCCACTCTTAAACAATGTTCTTCCTGACCTATGTCTGTCTTTTGTCCCCCAAGTTTTTTCATTGGATTCTTGCTCTGTCTAATGAACGAAGTGTATTCTTTCATTAAACATTCCTCTGTTTGGTTAATTGCGCACTGAGGTCTCGATCTGTCCAATTGGGTATTTCTCTCTTTTTCATGGAGCCTTCTCCTGAAGATTTCTCATCTTAACTGCATTGCCCACTTTCCCTCCCTGGTGTCTTTTTTTCAGAGTATGCCTAGCTACTGTATTATTCTTTTTTTCCTAATTGCGATATTCATCTCACATGTGGAATCAAGCTTCTATTGGTTAGCCATCGTGAACATAGCAGTCTATCTTTCCTTTGCCAAAGTTTTACAAAACCATCTCTTCCCCTAGTAAGTTCTACCCTCACCACAATTACGTACACCCTCAGCAGCGCAGTCTTGGGCGCGTGAATTCTGCCAATTTGCATTCAGTAGAAAATCTACAACTCTCCTTGCAGTGAAAGTGATATCATTATTGCTTTGCATGCGTAAGGTGTCACAAAACGGGAGCGTACACGAGCACTTAGAAAATCTGAAAATTATAATTCTTTGAAAACATGAGAGAAGGGAGAAGATCGACACAGTATTGGGGACCAGAAGATGGGCTGGTCCCCCCCCCGTTAAGAGTATTCTTTATTCAGGGAGAATTCTTATACAAGCACGAGAACCCGAGGAAACCCCTCCGTTCTGTAGTCTTAGACCCGAAGGTCGTGCTTTCCCGTAAAGGGCTTGGGCACAAGGCCGCTCCTTCCTGTGAGGGACTTAGGCACGAAGCCGTACTTTCCCGTAAGGGACTTAGGCGTGAAGCCGTACTTCCCGTGGAGGGCCTTCCCGTGAGACGGGAGATTCCTGCAAAACAAACCACACAAAGCAGCAATTCTCAATGCGTATCAACACCATATACCTGTCGCTCCTTGCTCGGAGAATCAACCTCCGTACTCAGTCGTCATGCGAGCACTTGCAAATTCCGTCGCCAGTCTCTGCTCCAGAATCCCAGCGCTTGCACTTCCTGCTGCTTTCGGCTTTAGGGTTAGGGGTCCAAAAGCAGAGCTTGGCGCTCCTAGAGAGAGGAGAGAGAAAATCGCGTTTTTTAGAAAGAGGAGAGAGAGAGATTGCAATTCAGCCCCCCTGCGTAGGTTTTAGCGCTGGCTTTTTTTTTTTAAAGGGCCTTGCTTGCTTTATTTTATTAATAAAAGCCTGGTCACTTAAAAGTGACCGGCCACTTTAATAAAATAAAGTGTGAACCTGTTCAAACTTTAAAAACTCACTCAGTTAATGAAAACAATGCTACACAAACACATTCCAGGCGTCCCCGGGTACAGGACACGACACAGATGCAATGCAGACACAGACTCCTCGCGGGAAAACATCTGTCCTCCCACGACTGTTCTTGCTTTTCGTAAAAAGCTTCATTGAACCCATCTTTATTCTTGTACTTGCGTTCTTACGCGTATTTTCTTACTCAGTTCGGATTTCCTCCTTAGCCTACGGGATGCCCCCTTACTGATGCACCCGTCACCCATCATGTGACGCATCAGAGGCACTCGTAACCCGGCCCTTTCCACCGAACTTACGGAAACTCCTTCGCGATGTTTACCGTCACCCATCAAGTGACACATCAGAGTTGTCCGTTCCTGATGGCAGTTCCTGTAGCTACAATCTTTTTAACAGTTCTTAGTGCACATAATAAAATATCCTAAAAAAGAGATTTAATCATTAAAAATAAGAAAATAGTCCAATTAGCAACATCCCTCTGGCTTCTAAATAGTTGACCTCAACTGTAGTGCTTGGACATATACCTCCAATATCTCGGGATAAGCTGCTAATTCCTCCTGCGTCATCCACTGAGCATCTAGATTCGAATAGTTCTTAAACTTAACCAAATACTTCCGTGTTATCTTTGTGGGTTTGAGAGACCGCTCCTGATGACTTACTATCTACTCCGGTTGGAGTATTTCTTCTGTTTCCTCAACCTCAGGAGGTTCCTCAGCGCTAGGCTGGCTCGGAGGCGGTCCTACATACGGCCGGAGTAAACTGACATGAAAAGCATTATGGATCTTCCAATTAGGCGGTAGCTCTAATCGGAAAGCGACATCATTCACTCGCTCAGTGATCTTAAACGGCCCATAATAACGGGTAGAAAGTTTTACCACTTTCTTCTTATGAGACGCTTGTTTCTTAAGTCTTGCCTTCTCAAACTTGAGTAAGACTAATTGTCCGACTGTTAAGTCTAGATTCCTTCTGTGCTTGTTTGCAGCTTTCTTATGCTTTTCCTGAGAGCGTAGAATAGCTCTCCTAACTTGCCCGTAGGCGGTGTCCAAATCCCGGACAAATTCATCTGCTACAAAGATCTTATCCTTAGTTAAAAGGATGGGTGGAAGCAAAGGCTTACCATAAAGAATCTCAAAAGGTGCTTTCCCCGTCGATGAGTGTATGGTATTGTTATACGCATACTCGACAAGAGGCAAATATTTCTCCCAGTCAGATTGCCGGTCTGACACATAAGCTTTTAACATATCCAATACTGTGGAATTGGCTATCTCACTTTGCCCGTCCGTTTGAGGATGGTAGGCAGATGAAAAATTCAGCTTTGTACCAAGATTATCCATCAAGGCACGCCAAAAATTTCCTGTCATGCGAGGATCTCGATCACTCACAATTGACTTAGGCATTCCATGATGCTTAAAGATTTGTGCCAGGAAGACCCTAGCCATATGATCTGCTTTGATCGTTTTCTTGACTGGTATAAAGTGTGCTTGCTTGCTAAACCTGTCCACAATGGTCCAGATCGCGTCATTTCCAGTCTGAGTTCTAGGGATAGCCAATTGGTCCATGGCTTAGCAAGTACTTGAGCCGATCAAATACTGTGGAATTGGCTATCTCACTTTGCCAATTGGATATCTCACTTTGCACTATCAAAATAGGTCCATGGCTTAGCAAGTACTTGAGCCGATCAAAAGCTCCTTGTTGTCTCGATCCCCATCTGAAAAGAATCTTCTTCTTTGTCAAATCATGAAGTGGTCCTGCTACATGAGAAAATCCTCGGACAAACCTTCGATAATATGAACATAATCCCAGAAAGCTACGTACATCATGTACCGTAGTGGGAATAGGCCAATCTTCTACCACTCGGATCTTGGCAGGATCCATACTCACTTTATTGTGGGAGACTATATGGCCGAGATAGTGTATCTCAGAGAGAAAGAACTCGCTCTTCTTTGCATTCACATGCAACTTATGCTTTCGCAATTCTTGAAACACTAAGTCCAAGTGCTTCCGATGTTCCTCTTCTGACTTAGAGAAGATGAGTATGTCGTCAAAGAATACTCTCGTAAAAGCTCGATACGGGCTGAAAATGCGGTCCATCATGCGATTGAACGTCGCAGGAGCATTGGTCAAGCCGAAAGGCATTACCAAGAATTCATATAATCCAAAGGTTGTGCGGAAAGCAGTCTTATGGACATCCTCAGGGGCGATCCGTATCTGGTGATACCCACTCTTTAAGTCTATGCGACTAAAGACACTTGCACCCTGCAACTTATCAAGTATATCATCAATCCGAGGGATCGGAAAGCGATTCTTGATTGTGATCTTGTTTAAAGACCGATAGTCTATGCACATTCGAAACGTGCCATCTTTCTTCTGCACCAGTAGAACTGGAGAGCAGTAGGGTGGAGCACTTGGCCGTACTAACCCTTTCTCTAGAAGCTCGTTGACTTGCTTCAAAATTTCCTCTTGCTGAGCAAGACTTACCCGATAAGGGGGTTGATTGGGAGGTGAGCTACCCGGTATGAGATCTATGCGGTGATCTTCCGGGCGTACCGGAGGGAGTTCATCAGGAAGTGTTTCCGTGAAACAATCCTTGTACTTTTCAATAAATTGAAGACGCTTAATTTCCAGACTAGAGAGAGAGTCCCTACTAGTTTTATCCTTTGCAAAAATCAAGTAAGCAGAAACACACTTCTTCATTTCTTTCTTAATGGAGATATGGCTTACAATTGGGAACTGCCAATCTCCTGCATCAGCTTGAATCTTTATTTTCTTACCCCCATGGTCAAAAGTGAGGGTCTTTTCCACATAATCGGGAATAGGTGTCATGTGAAAGTGCCATGGCATACCCAAGATGATATCACATCCCTCGATAGGTGCCATCAAAAATGATTCGCGGTCCTTGTACTCGCCAATCCGAAGATTGAGCTGTCCTTGCACGGGAGTTGCATTGGTTGTCAACCCCTCGAATGCCGATCCGGATGTAACCGGTGTGCCAAGTTGAGCCGGTGTGAGGCACAAACGTTCCGCAGTATCCAGGGAGATGAAGTTATCCGTGGATCCTGGATCATAAAGAATCAGTACTCGCTGGTTGTTCAAAGACCCCCAGCCCTTCAGAAGTTGACGCTTCCCTTTCTCCATTTCTGTGTTTCCTTGAACATCTGGAATTGAGTTCGATCTTGGTGGTGCGGGTTCCTTCCTTGCTTTCTCTTGCCTCGTAGAGGCTTGCTCTTGCCGTTGCTGTTTTAGCGGGCAGTCCGGTTTCATATGTTCTTTCTCGCCACAGTAGAAGCATCTTCCTTCCTCTCTGAAAGTTTGTAGCAGGCTACAGTGTCACTTTCACAGGACACAGTTACAGTTAGTACAGTTGGTCTGGTCTGTTCACACTGGACGGACACTTGGGCAGTGACACGTGGCAGGGATACGGAGGGTGGCCTAGTGGACATGTGGCCAGGTCACACTTAGCTGGCTGACATTTATGGGCTGTTGGTGGCTCTTTATGATTGTATCTATGAGTAGTAGCCGTTGGGTCATTATCATTATCTTATCTTGTACGTAGTCGTCTAGAGAGAGTCTTACACAGAGCACATTAGCACCATCCCTGCACATCTAAGCTACGGACAACCCCATTGTACCTGTGAGTCTTGGGCTGGAGCTATGAGTGCTGCCACGCCAGAGTCTGTACACGGTTCTTTGAGCTAGTCGAGTCCACATGTTCTGGTCCTTATGTTCTGGTCCACTGTTGTGTCTCTGTTGTTATCCATTGTTTCTGTGTTTCATTCTGTTTGAGAGAGTTTCCATTTGTTTGAGTGAGATTGTCTCGCACATTGCACTGAGGGGCACCCACACTGTAGAGAGCACGACATATTATCCGCGCTACAGGTGCTCTCATTTTGGCGATCACGGTGGGACCTCAACTGAAATCTCACTCTATGAGGTGCAAATCTTGAAGCTGGTTAGGTTGATCTAGCTTCGCTTGCCTTCTTCGCCGACCTTGCCTTGCAATGTTCCCCTCTCACCTGGTCCATTAGTCCTTGGTATAGTCCTTTCTCGCCCTGGTCCAACTTATCCTCGTCCCTGGTCTAGACCTCCTCGACCCTGGTCTAGTCCTCCTCGTCCCTGGTCTAGACCTCCTCGACCCTGGTCTAGCCTTCCTCGTCCCTGGTCTCCTCCTTGGTCAAGCAAGTCTAGTCATTTACCTGGTTGGTTTGGTGGAGTCTAGACCTGTCACAAGTTTCTTGCCCAAACTTGGTTGGACTGGTGGTCACTGCATGACACATACAAGGAGGTCAGTTGAGCGTCAAAGCCCACTACTAAGCCCTTTGAAGTACTATCACAGAAGACGACCTTTGACACCTTGTAGAAATCCTTCAACCTCATCACCTATACCTCCACATATCACATCACCCATTCCTTCATCAGGTTCCCCATCGTCGCTATCACCTTCTCCAGAAAAGCTCTCTCCTATTCTGCTACAGCAAGCTATTGTGCAACAGACTCAGCAAGGAATCATGGAGCCACTAGCTAGTGTTTTGGCCAAGGTGAACATCAAGTTCCCTACCTTCAAATGGCTTTCTTCAGAAGATGCTGACGACCATGCAAGAAGATTTGTATCTCTCTGTAGGGGACGTGGGCTGAACAGAGAAGATGCTTACTTGGTACTATTTCCATCCACCCTGGATGGCCTAGCAGATAAATGGTACAGCCAATTTGCAAAGAACCATTTTGCAACTTGGGCAACCTTAAGACAGCAGTTCTGTGCAGCTTTCAGGCCGGGTGACTACCAGGAGAAGGTGTTGGATGAGTTGGCCAACATGGTGCTCAAGCCTGAGGAGACTTTTGCGGAGCTTATGACTAAAACTAAGTCACTGGTGGCCAAGCACCCCAACAACCCGGTGAATTCATGGTGAAAAAGTGGTGGAGAAGGCGCTTCCCAAAACTTCTCAGCAAAAACTCCGAGAGAGTCTCCGACGCGACGCCACTCTCGACGAGTTCATCGCAGCTGCTACTAGAATAGAGGGGGCTAGGAAGCTCTTCAACAACTCTCCTCAAATAGATACTCCCTCTGTGTTCTCGGAAGGTAGTCCTACTGATCCTTTAACTTCTTTACGCAGGGAACTGGAAGCCCTAAAGCTACAACGAGCTCTTCAAGAGGAGAGGTCCTTCTCTCTTAGACAAGAGAAGCCCACACATAATGAGGCATTGAAACAGATTAAGCGCGAGTTAGAAGAGCTCAAGTGTCAGCAAGAGATTAAGGCTATGGTTTGGTGTAGCTCATGCCGCTCTCCAGGGCACCCCCCACAGGAATGCCCCCTTCGGGTTTACTGCCACTTCTGTGAAAAATCTGGACATGAGGATAAGGATTGTTACTACCTCAAGGGATTGCGACAAATACAGCAAAATCTTGGTCCTTCTCTCCAACAAGGGCTAGCACCTGCATCATCCAACATGGTCTCACCCTACGGCCATCAAAACCAGTTGCCTCCTCTGCTGACAACACCCCCTATGCAGCAAGGTATGCACAACAACTTTGCACCCCACAGCTTTTATCATGCCAGTACTCCCTCAGTTCCCCAAAGTTTCTATACCTCAGCCTCCAACTCCATGCAGCAACCACCTCGTTCCCCGTTTCGTCCTTGCAATCGGCCCATACTCTGCTACAGATGCGGAGAATATGGGCATTATTAGAGTAAGTGTCCTTTACCCGAGGGGTCCCCTCCTTGTCGTCATTGCCCTGATTCGAAGGATCACTACAGTAAGGATTGTCCCAAGCAAAGGGCATCCACGTCTTCAGGCTCGACTCAAAACCAGCCCGAATTCACCTTTCCGAAGATAAATTTGATTACTGTGAACACCGTGCCTCAACCTTCACCTGCTACTCATGTGGTTAAGCCTTTGCAAGTGGAGGAGCCTGCTGGTGTCCTTACTCGGGCACAAAGAGCAGCTCTTGGTCTCAGTCTACCCACAGGTCCACCTCGCCAGTCTCCACTTCCTCAATCTAGTCTACCTGACCCAAAGGACAAGTCCTTCCCAATTGCTCAGAGCAAACCAACTTCCTTGTTATCTGACATTGATGGAGCCTTCTTAGAAGCAGTGGCTGACTTGGAACAAATTAAGGTCCCAAAAGGAGCCCAGTTCGAAGGAGCCAAGCCCACAGCAGAAGCCATCTTGAAAAATACTTTTCAGCAGGTGTCACTATACGGCATGCTAAAGCTTGACGCAACACTTAGAAGTGACACCCTGTCAGTCATTCAGTCTCTGTACCCGGGGGCTGGGCCTAGTGGCGGGCACCTCCCTGTACAACCCTCAGAGTCTTACTTGATTTCCTATCCAACTGCTCCTCTCACCGATTATAAAAGTCCTCGTCTCACTGTATCTATTCTTGGACAGCAACTATCCGGCGTCATCGTTGATGGTGGATCTGGAATCAATTTGATGCTCGAATTCACTATGAGGGCCTTAGGTCTACAGCCTACCCGACCTGCTCCTTTCACTGTTACATTGGCTGATCAAAGAACAGTCTACCCAGTGGGCATAGTCGACAAGGTGCCTCTGAAGGTACAAGATTTCACTTTTGACTTGGATTTTGTGGTAGTTCATCTTCCCCAGGTAGAGGGAGGTTATCCCTTGCTGATTGGTAGGCCATGGTTGCGACATACGAAAGCACTTCAGGACTGGGGAAACGACGCCATGTGGATACATACCCCTGGCTCTCCAATGCAACAAATTCGTCTCGAAGGTGGCATGGATCCAGTCGTTCAGCATAGCTCTTTGTCAGTAGAGTCCAACCCTGACTTGGAGCAGCTGGTCCCTCCTGATGGGTCCGATGAAGACTTACTGCAGTGGTTTGAAGCTACATCTTCGATGCCATGCTATGTAGTCTCTCTTCAACCCTTGACAACAGATTCACCCTCTTCCCCTGATCCTACACTTGAAGCCAGTAATCCCAGTTAGCCAAGTGCGCCAGAACCATGTGGGCCAGTCTCTGATGACCATCCTTCAGAGGGTCCATTGATTGAAACCATCGGCCTGGGTGAGCCTATAACCCACCATAGAAGGGGGAAAAAGTCTCCCTTGCAAGAGTTGGCCAACATCCCACTTCCCTCCTTAACCTCCATTCCATCTGAATCTCCACCCATGCCGGAGCACTTTGAGGTATCTGAGGATTTACCATTCGCAGAGCTTCCATCAGGATGGTTGCAGGAAGAGTATGCTGATTTCAACATTGATCAAACGCCAGCTCATAATGTCCAGAAACTCACAGAGGCGGCACGGTCTTCTATCCCTGACGCAGCCCCGCCCATTGTACTGCCTGGCCCAGTCAGAGAGGTCAACCTAGGCGGCCTTGACAACCATCAGCCCATCTTGTTAGCCGCTTGGTTATGGGATCATCCCGCTATACTCGACCAGGTAATCTCTTTCATGCACTATTTCAAGGATGTGTTTGCTTGGTCTTACCACGATTTGGAGGGAATTCCAGCAGAGCTAGGAGTCCACACAATTCCTCTGGTTGAGGGGGCTAAGCCAGTCAGAAGAAGGGCTTACAAACTGAATCCCAAATATGCAGAAGCAGTCAAAATCGAGTTGGAGAAAATGCAAGAAGCAGGTTTATTGTACCAGTAGAGCACTCAGAATGGTTGTCCCCTATGGTTATTGCCCCAAAGAAGCAGTCCAACAAAATTCAAGTTTGCGTCGACTACCGGGCTCTGAATAAGGTCACAATACCAGATGGATTTCCAACCGCTTTCACTAAGAGAGTCCTTGAAGATGTCGCTGGCCATGTACTGTATAGTTTTATGGATGGGTTCAGTGGCTACAATCAGTTAGGAATACATCCTGACGACCAAGTCAGGATGTAACAGCTTTTGTAACTCCCTGGGGTATTTTCATCTATACTAGAATGTCTTTTGGGCTTAAAAATGCACCGCCTTCTTTCAATCGCATAGTATATCTCATCTTTTGTCCTCTGCTTACTGATCACCTTCGCATATTCATGGACGACTTTTCCACCTTCTTGGGTGCTCAATGTTCAACCCCAGTAGAAAATCTAAAGGAGCATCTTGCTCAGCTCTCTGCAGTCTTCCTCAGGTGCATAGAGGCACGTTTGAAGCTCAATCCGAACAAGTTTTATTTTTTGGTCACTGAGGGCACACTGTTGGGCCATGTGGTGTCTGCTCAAGGTTTAGCACCTGACCCAGAGAAGATAGTGGCCATCTTGAAGTTACCTCCTCCCATAAATCCCAAAGGTGTTGAGAGCTTCGTGGGTCACACCGGCTATCATCACAAGTTTATACGTATGCATGCACAGGTGGCTCAACCATTGACCCGGCTCACCAATGCTGCTGTTCCCTTCCAGTGGTCTACACCAGAGGATGAAGCATTTGCATACCTCAAAAAATACCTCACTGAAGCGCCCATTCTAGTTGCCCCGGATTGGGCCCTCCTTTTTCATGTGCATACTGATGCGAGTCTGCTGGCTGTGGGTGCTGTGCTGACTCAGCCTAGCAAAGAGTTCAACTTGGATCGCCCTGTACATTATGCAAGTCGCCTACTCACCAAAGCAGAGCACAACTATAGCACCACAGAGAGGGAAGGTTTGGCTATAGTATATGCTCTACACAAATTAAGGCACTATTTGCTAGGGGTCCACTTCACAATTATTACTGATCACCATGCCTTGCGCTATCTGCTTAATAAGCCACAGGTCGCAGGTCGAGTATGGCGATGGCTCCTCCTATTTCAAGAGTTTGATTTTGAAGTGGTACTCCGTCCTGGTAAGCAACATGTAATGGCTGACCACCTCTCTCGCATTCACACAGGTGAAGAAGCTACCGGAATTGAGGTCGACTTTCTCGATAGCAGTCTTTTTAAGATAGATACAACACCGGAATGGTACGGCGAGGTCTTACATTTTCTATCTACTGGGCTGTACCCAGAGAATGCATCTCCACTGCAGAAGAGGAGATTGCTGTTGAAGTCCAGGCCTTTCACTTTGATTGGGGGCCAGCTCTATAAATCGGGACCAGATGGTGTGCTGAAGCGTTGTGTCTCGCCTCATGAGGTGGAGCATATTTTGGAGGATGCCCACACTGGTCCCACTGGTGGCCATTACCCTGGTCACATCACTGCCCAGAAGATTCTACAGAGTGGTCTGTGGTGGCCCTACATTTTTAAGGATGCAATGGCATATTCTAAGGTTTGTGATGTGTGCCAGTGATGTGGGCCGAAGCCGAGTAAGCAATCCAACCGTCCTCTGCAGGTCTCGATGGCGTGGCTACCTTTTGAGAGATGGGGTTTGGACTTTGTGGGACCAATATATCCCCCGGCTCAACCAGGTAATCGCAAATATCTGCTAGTGGCTACAGACTATGCAACAAAGTGGGCAGAGGTACTAGCGACAGTAGATTGCACTGGCAATACAGTGGCCAAATTTTTATATGAAAATATTTTATGCAGATTTGGCTGTCCCTTGGAGATCACCAGTGATAGGGGCAGTCATTTTGTCAATGACATGATCTCAACTTTACTGGAAAATTACAAGATTTTTCACCGCAAGTCGTGCTCTTATTACCCTAGAGCCAATGGGCAGGCCGAGAGCACCAACAAGGTTTTGATCGCCCTACCACGGAAAGCATGTCATCTCCATCCAGCATCTTGGGCTCAGGCTGTGCACGGTACCCTTTGGGCATACCGCACATCTTTCAAAGCAACAACGAATCACACACCTTTTCAACTGGCTTACGGTTTAGAAGCCATAGCTCCATTTGAGTTCAACTCCGGATCCCCTAGAGTGGGCAGTCTGCATGCAAGTTCGGGTATGGAATGTGCTTCTATATCCCGTCTCACCTTATTGGAGGAAAGCCGCCGCTTAGCTTAACATGCTCTACGAGCGGAGCAACTTCGTCGCAAAGCGTGGCATGATCGCCACCTCAGAAAGACGAAATTAACGCAAGGTTCTCTGGTGCTACTCTATCAGGCAAAATATTTGAAAAAAGCAAAGAAGCTGGTTCCAGCTTGGCAAGGGCCCTTCGTGGTGGAAGAGATTTTACCACAGGGAGCAGTCCAATTAGTCACTTTGGATGGCGTTCCTTTGCCACTGGTAAATGGCTCCAGAATCAAGTGCTATTACTCCTCTAAGTAAAGGGTCTGCAACTATTCCGCCATCTGTAGGTTCTATGTCCCATCGCTCTCCTCCCCACTAGCTTTCCACCAGAATGGATGTTCTGTTACTGTCTAGGTTTCTGCTGTCTGTAAGTTTCCGCCTTTCCTCTAAGATATCTTTTCTCCACTAAGTCCTGGTAATTGGGTGTTATCGGGAACTTCTACAGTTCAGTCACTCCTCTAGTTGTTTCTATTCTCAGTGTTATTTGCGGTTAATTATTAAGGTCCTTCCAGTTAAGCTTTCAGTCAAGCTTCTCGTCGGTGTGGGTTTGTTCAGTTTGAAAAGTGGAATCTGCTTGGGGACTCTGCTTAGATGGCGATTTTTATAGTGAACAAAGTGTAATCAAGGATTTGATGAGACTCCCAATGCAATACTGTCTATGGGAAGAATATCAAAGACCTCTTGATTCCAATAGAAGCAAAAAAACCTTTGGTGCCATTAAAATTTCAGTTTTGCTGCAGGAACCTTAATCTACTAATACTCTTCTTTATCTGGAGTCAAAATTGCTCTCTCCTTGTATATCCTTAGAGTCAAAATTGCCCTCTTGCCCTCTCTTTGTATCTGCCTCGAACTTTGTACCTGCTCAAAAATTATCCTCTCGTTGTATCTACTAACACTTTGTACCTTCTCTTTGCATTGGTTAACACTTTGTACCTGCTCACACTCCTAAGCCATTAGCCGACCATAGTCTCCCAACCCCTTGCCCTACCTACCCCTTGCTGCTCGCCCCTACCCTATCCCAACCCCTCTCGCCCCTACCTACCCTCCCCTACCCCTCGCCCCTACCCTCTCCACACCCCCTCGCGCCTACCCTTTCCACACCGCCTCGCCTCTACCTCCCTGCCCCTCGCCCCTACCCTCTCCCAGCACCCCCTCTCGCCCCTATCGTATACTCTCGCCCCTATCCTCCCCTCTCGCCCCTACCCTATACTCTCGCCCCTATCCTCCCCTCTCGCCCCCTACCCTCTCCCACACCCCCTCTCGCCCCTACCCTATACTCTCGCCCCTATCCTCCCCTCTCGCCCCCTACCCTCTCCCACACCCCTTCTCGCCCCTACCCTCCCCCTCTCGCCCCTACCCTCTCCCAGCACCCCTCTCGCCCCTACCCTCCCCCTCTCGCCCTACCCTCTCACAACACCCCCTCGCCCCGACCCTCCCCCTCTCGCCCCTATCCTCCCACTCTCGCCCCTACCCTCTCAGCACCCCTCTCGCCCTACCCTCTAAAACATCACATTCGCCCCTACCCTCTACCCCTGCCCTACTTTGGTTCGAATTTACCCCCACCCTAAATTACTCGCCCCAGCCTAAATAGTTTTGCAGCAAAACCAAAGCATCCGATTGAGTGCTTTTCCATCGCCCCAACCTAAATCGTTTTGTAGAAGAAAATCCAACTTGGTCTGCATCTGACTGCTTTCCCATCACTAGGCTACTCAGTGCTTTCCATCACTTCACTTGGCTACTCAGAGGCTCTGTTTGTCATCCGACCTCACCATGGCAGGGGGTAGCAAGCAACAGCAAGAAGGAAGTAGCAAGAAAAAGGTAGAGTTGAAGAGGAGGAAAGCTCTGGTTGAAGAATCAGAGAGCGAAGCAGATGAAGTATCTGCAAGCAGCAGGAGCCATGACATAGATGACTTTACCTCCAGTGACCCAAGTGATGAGAGCTACAAAGCAGACTCAGCAGCATCTGATGATTCCGATGTAAATTCTGAGTCGGGTGCTTCCAGTGATCAGGAGGAACATTCAAAAGTGGCTCAGAAAAAAGAAAAGCAGCAAATCATCACTCATGAAATCAAGAGGCCTGCATCTTCAAAGAATCGCACAGCATTCTCATTACATTTTCATATGCAGCAACCTCGACCATCTCTCAGTGAGGTGCTTTCAAGTGCTCAGCTACGGACTCTTGGCCTCACAGCATTGGCTGATGCAAATTTACCTGACACGGTTCCAGCAGAACTGATACATCAACTGTTGAAAAACTTTCCAAAGGTTCGGGGTCACAAGCTAACAGCTACAAGGCTTGGCCATGCCATGGGTATGACCAACTTTCCAGCTATGAAGTCTACTACTCGCACTTTCTCTTTGTTATCCAAGGATGCGACAATTCAAGCATGTCAAGAGCTATTGAGCTCGGATCACCCAAATTATGAGCGAAACAGACGGCTTCTCGCAATCTTCGGGTATTACTTTCTGGCTCGGGATGCCAAAGAAGACAAGGTAAAAACAGATATTCTCTCTACATTCTCCCACTGCGACGGGCTATACTGTTTAATCCACACTATCCCATGTGGATTCCACCAAATTCTCTTCAGCTCTTTGCAGTCTTTCACAGGACACAGTTACAGTTAGTACAGTTGGTCTGGTCTGTTCACACTAGACGGACACTTGGGTAGTGACACGTGGCAGGGATACAGAGGGTGGCCTAGTGGACATGTGGCCAGGTCACACTTAGCTGGCTGACATTTATAGGCCGTTGGTGGCTCTTTATGATTGTATCTATGAGTAGTAGCCGTTGGGTCATTATCATTATCTTATCTTGTACGTAGTCGTCTAGAGAGAGTCTTACACAGAGCACATTAGCACCATCCCTGCACATCTAAGCCACGGACAACCCCATTGTACCTGTGAGTCCTGGGCTGGAGCTGTGAGTGCTGCCACGCCAGAGTCTGTACACGGTTCTTTGAGCTAGTCGAGTCCACATGTTCTGGTCCATTGTTGTGTCTCTGTTGTTATCCATTGTTTCTGTGTTTCATTCTGTTTGAGAGAGTTTCCGTTTGTTTGAGTGAGATTGTCTCGCACATTGCACTGAGGGGCACCCACATTGTAGAGAGCACGACATATTATCCGCGCTACAAAGTTTGAAGTTGAGTAGGAGAAAGGTACTTAGTTCGCTTGCCAGTGCCCTCTGGCTTCTTAGAATGATCATCGTCTCTAGATGGAGGACGTTTTCTTCCTTGGCCCCCTTGGTCATCGTAGACCCCTCTTTGTCTTGCACGGTAAGTGCTATGCTCCATCTTTCTGGGCGTCCGAGTTGAGTGCAAATCCTCAGCAATGATTGCTGACTCCATCATCCTCTGAAGAGTATCATGCGGATACACCTTCATACTCTTTCGAAGCTGCGGTTGGAGACCCACTTCGAACTTTCGTTTCTTTTCCTCATCGGCAATCTTCATGAAGGGAGTGACCTTCAGAAGAACTGACCAATACTTGTCCACATAGGTCGTTACTCTTTCATGTTCCTTCTGGGCAAGCCAGTCCCATTCCTTCCGTATGTCCTCCCATTCCTTCCGTATGTCCTGCTCGAAGTCAGGCGGAAGAAATTGTTCATAAAATTCAGATTTGAAGCTCTCCCAAGTTCTGGCCTGAGAACCTTCCAGAATCTTGGGTAACCACCAATTACTTGCCGTTTCCTTGAGGTGCATCCCCACATGGCGTAATTTGGATTTTTCTGTGAAGTGCCCATTGGTAAAGGCGACTTCAAACTGTCTGATGAAGGACAGTGCTTTGGAGATGTCTCTCCATCCATTGTAGGTTTCGAACTTGATGTCCTTGTCGCCTGATTTGAAGACTCTCATGCGATGTTGAGACTTGCGACCTTGCTTCTTGAATCGGGGCTTATCTTTAGGTTGATGTAGGGTAGTAGTAGTAGCGGCTTCCTTCTTCTGTCGAGATGATCGAGAAGTAGAAGTATAATCAGGAGAGTAGGATGGAGATGAGATAGAGATTTCCTTGCTCTCGTCTAGCAAAGAGAGCGCTTTTTCCTGGCCTTTCCTTGAAGTAGGCCGTTCATTCCGATCCGAAGATCCTTTGTGCACCTCGGCACGTTCTTCTTCTCTTGCCTCCTGTGGTCTCACGCCAACAGTGTTGTCTGGATGCTTGGCTGCATCAGTTCCATTCGTTTTCTTCATTCCACCCAAAAGCTTTTGGACGTCTAGCAACAATTGATTTGTTGCAACTCCGCAAGCTGAGCTTGCACTTGTTGAAGCTCCTCTTCAACGCTTCTCCCTTGGCTCGACATAGTTCTTCCCGTTCTTCCCGGAATCGTCCTTCTTTGCAGAGAAAGAGAGGAGTCCGAGCTTTGATACCACTGTCACAAAACGGGAGCGTACACGAGCACTTAGAAAATCTGAAAATTATAATTCTTTGAAAACATGAGAGAAGGGAGAAGATCAACACAGTATTGGGGACCAAAAGATGGGCTGGTCCCCCCCCGTTAAGAGTATTCTTTTATTCAGGGAGAATTCTTATACAAGCACGAGAACACGAGGAAACCCCTCCGTTCTGTAGTCTTAGACCCGAAGGTCGTGCTTTCCCGTAAAGGGCTTGGGCACAAGGCCGCTCCTTCCCGTGAGGGACTTAGGCGCGAAGCCGTACTTTCCCGTAAGGGACTTAGGCGTGAAGCCGTACTTCCTGTAAGGGACTTAGGCGTGAAGCCGTACTTCTCGTGAAGGGCCTTCCCGTGAGACGGGAGATTCTTGCAAAACAAACCACACAAAGCAGCAATTCTCAATGCGTATCAACACCTTATACCTGTCGCTCCTTGCTCGGAGAATCAACCTCCGTACTCAGTCGTCACGCGAGCACTTGCAAATTCCGTCGCCAGTCTCTGCTCCTGAGTCCCAGCGCTTGCACTTCCTGCTGCTTCCGGCTCCTCCAAACTGAAACGCTGGCTAGCCTTTTATAAGGTCTGACACCCGGCAGGAATAGGGGTCCAAAAGCAGAGCTTGGCACTCCTAGAGAGAGGAGAGATAAAATGGTGTTTTTTAGAGAGAGGAGAGAGAGAGAGAGATCGCAATTCAGCCCCCCTGCGTAGGTTTTAGCGCTGGCTTTTTTGTAAGGGCCTTGCTTTATTTTATTAATAAAAGCTTGGTCACTTAAAAGTGACCGGCCACTTTAATAAAATAAAGTGTGAACCTGTTCAAACTTTAAAAACTCACTCAGTTAATGAAAACAATGCTACACAAACACATTCCAGGCGTCCCCGGGTGCAGGACACGACACAGATGCAATGCAGACACAGACTCCTCGCGGGAAAACATCTGTCCTCCCACGACTGTTCTTGCTTTTCGTAAAAAGCTTCATTGAACCCATCTTTATTCTTGTGCTTGCGTTCTTACGCGTATTTTCTTACTCAGTTCGGATTTCCTCCTTAGCCTACGAGATGCCCCCTTACTGATGCACCGGTCACCCATCATGTGACTCATCAGAGGCACTCGTAACCCGGCCCTTTCCACCGAACTTACAGAAACTCCTTCGCGATGTTTACCGTCACCCATCAAATGACACATCAGAGTTGTCCGTTCCTAATGGCAGTTCCTGTAGCTACAATCTTTTTAACAGTTCTTAGTGCACATAATAAAATATCCTAAAAAAGAGATTTAATCATTAAAAATAAGAAAATAGTCCAATTAGCAACATTAAGGCGATGTTGTGTAATATGCAGCCTTTCCTTTCCTTCTTATTGGATTCTCTTCACAAGCACTTAAGATTGAAATAGAGAGGGGTTTCTCCTTCTGCAGTTTGCAGAGTTTGTGTGTGTAATTCACAACTATTGGGGCTAAAAAGGTTTTGATGCTGCAACCTTTTAATTTAAGTTTCCAAGTCAATGCGGTTTTATGTGTTTTTCACAACCTACAGTTGTAGAATCCCCTCGCCCCTCCCTACCCTCTCTCGCCCCCATCAAATCTCTCTCGCCCTTACCCAATCCCCCTCGCCCCTCTCTACCCTCTCTCGCCCTTATCCAATCTCCCTCGCCCCTCCCTACTCTTCCTCAACCCTACCCAATCCTTTTCGCCTCTGCCTAACCCTCTCGTCCCTACCCTACCCTTTCTCCTTATCCAAACCCCTCGCCCCACACCTAACTATTCTCGCCCCTATCCCCTCTTGTCCCTGCCGTCTTGAGCTCGCCCATCTCTTCCTCCCTCGCCCCATCGACCAGTACACCCTCGCAAGAATTGGTCTTCGTCCTTCTTGCTCTCGGCTGACCTCTTGGTGACATCGCAGCTGCCATCCCTCTCAATGGCGTTTGGTTTTTCTGTCAAATCTCACAGCTTCGGTCAGTCACATTACCTCCTCCCACATACAGGACGTTGGGTTACATAGTTGGTATTTGCTGCTGCTGAAGGTCGACTCCTTCAGGATATGATAGGCTATGTATGTATACTATTGTGGTGATTGAAAATCGGTATATGTAAGCTGTTGTGGGATACAGAGAAGTGTTGAGTTTGCTGTGGCAGTTAGAGTTCTGCAATCACAAAGTGACTACGGCAAGCAGTAGTCGACAGATGCGGCGGGAAGTTCTGTGCAAAAAGTCTACTCGTAGGGAGATACAAAGTAGTTCTGAAGAGGAGGCAGAATCCAATCACAGCAACCATGATATGACTTCCAATGAAGCCAGTAGTAGTAGTGATGATGTTACAGAGTACCCTCTACTATGGTTGATGCGGCTTGAGAGTCACAGTCAGAGCCTTCTAGCAACCAAGAAGGAGAACCTAAAGGCAAAAGAAAGGAAAAATATCATGTGTTATGTCATGAAATCAGCAGGGCTCTGCATAGGCGGATGGGGAGATAATGCTCCCCTTCCTATGCCGTTAGTTGAATCCGATCCCTTCCGAGGGAAATGACGTAATTCTCCCCAAGCGAAGCTAGATGAGCTACGAGAGCACCCAAGTGCCATTCCCCCCTGGGGGGGTCAACTTCACCTAAAAGAGGTTGGGAAATGCATAATGGGAGACATTACCAGCCTCAGTGGACGCCACCTGTGAGCCGACGCCCTTCCAAGCGGGTATGGCATTTCCTAGGGGAAAACCGTCGGGTTTCAAAGGCAGTTTAGTGAGGTGAGCGATAAGTTACCTAGAGGAGGCAAGTCCAAAGGGAAGACCGAAGCAAGTCCCGCAGTACCTGGGCCTCTGAACAGAGGTACTTGGTCGCTGTCACGACCACCGAAATGGGTCTCTCAAGGAAAAAGTCATCGCCCTAAGAGTGTAGATAATTCTGGCCTCTCGAGTCCAGAGGAAACTAGTGACAAAAGCGTCTGCCTTCGGTTTCTCGGGGCATAGTCCTGGTCGTTCTTCTTGTTCACTGTTATGGTGAATAAGGGGAGTGGCCGGGCTTGCCCCGCCCGACTCCGAAAACAAAACAAAAAAGTCTGCTAAATCAAAAAGTCAGGCTGAGTTCACATTGAATTTTCACCTGCAGCTACCCCATCCTTCTCTCCAGAATCTCCTTTCCTAGGACCAACTCCAGACACTAGGGTTGACTGCATTAGTGGCATGAGATTTACCCACCGATGTGCTTGCAGCTATAATTCATGAACTTTTGAACCGTTTTCCCAAAGTGCAGGGTCACCACCTTACTACTACTCGGATTGGTCATGCACTGGGAATGAACATGTTTCCATCTGTGAAGCCGGCCACGCACATTCTCCAAGCTTTCCAAAGATGCCACCATTCAGGCCTGTCAACAGTCGCTCCATCCTGATCACCCAGAGTATGCGAGGAATAAAGAGTTGTGGACTATTTTTAAGTACTACTTTTTACTCAGAGCAAAAGAGTCAAATAAAGGTGGCGAGCTGCCCACAATCTTCTCCCACTATGATGGGCTCTACTGTCTCATCCACACTATGCCTTGTGGATTTCACGAGATTTTGTACACATCTTTACAAATCAGGGCCAAAAGATTTCGAGCACAGGTGCAATATGTCCAGTCAAGTTTTCAATGTTTTGCAGCGCCGATGTTGGCTTGGGTAATAAATGTCCATGTTAGCCCTGAAGATGTAGATGCAGATGCAGATATACAAGGCAAAAACTTAAAAGGAAGAGGTAAATCTGTGGCCAACACTTCCGACCTAATACTTGAGATGAAAAAGAAGAAAAGGGCTAAAGTGGTGAAGGATACAGCAGAATCATTAATATCATTGCCAGTTTCAGAAAGTTAGCAGCCTTGGGTGAAGCACAATGTCCACCGAAATTGGTCTACTCCTCCTCCTTCTGCTCCCACTACTACTTGTTCTGGGCCAGTGATATGCTCAGGTGTTTCGGATCACCCTATACATGTCCCTGTTACACATGCCCCATCTCGCCCTCCCTCTCCCATTTTCACTCCTGTCACAATGACTACCTTACCTATCTCCACTGCAGTCGTCTCCTCATCTATACCAATTTCGATTACACCCACTCCACCTGTCTCAGCTCGACCTCCTAGCCATCCTACAAGTTCATCACCAAGGGACCTTGTCCAACCAGACGCTGCTGTGAGATTTTCAACAGTAACGGACTCTACCTCACTTTTTCGGCTATCTGAGGATATACTGCAGGAGTCCAGGCAGGCCATTGCTACCATTGAGCTTGGAGCAGAGCGGTTGGCTGCTACTCACCAGCACCACTCCACTACATACGCAGCTATGGAGGACTCTGTGTATCGCAGAGAGCGTGATTGCGGATAGAGATGCTACTATTTTTGCTTTGCGACACGCATTGCAAGAAAAATCTAAAATCATTGAAGACCTTGTAGCCTGCTACAGTGTCACTTTCACTTTCATATGACAGTAGTTTACAGTTGGGCTTTGGTCAGTTGGTCTTTGGTCTGGTCGGTTCACACTTGGGCAGAGACACGTGGCAGGGTTGTCTAGTGGACATCGTGGCCAGGTCACCACCGCCACCCAGTGGGGATAGACTTAGATGATGTTCTTTATGAGCCGTTGGTGGCTCTTGATGATTGTACATATGAGTAGTCGTTTTGGGCCAGTGGCATTATCTTTGTACGTAGTAGTCGTCTAGAGTGGGTCTTTACTCCGAGCACGTCTGCACCATCCCGGCACATCTGAGCCTCGACACCCCCATTGTAACTAAGAGAATCCTGGGCTGGAGCTGAGTGTGCTGCCACGCCAGAGTCTGTATCAGTCTTTGAGATAGTCGAGTCATATGTTTTGTGGTCTGCTGTTGTGTCTTTCCGAGCTCTGTTGACGTCTATTTTTTCCTTTCTGTTCATCTGTTTGAGGGAGATTCAGTCTGTTTGAGTGAGATTGTCACGCACATTGCACTGAGGACCACTCACTGTAGAGAGCACTACACGTTGTCGAGCACGACACGTTATCCGCGCTACAGGTGCTCTCATTTTGGCGATCACGGTGGGACCTCAAAGGAAGTCTCACTCTTGTGGGGATAGAATCGTGAAGCTAATCGGTTGTTACCTGGCTCTGCACACTTGCTTACACTGTGTAGATAGTCAGCAAGTCTGGTCTGGTCCTCTCTCATCCTAGTCCAGGTCCTCGTCCTCGTCCTAGTCCTTGCCCCTGGTCCTTGGTCTTGGATCCTGGTCTAGTCCTCGCCCTGGTCCAACCCTCCTCGTCTTGCTAGGTGGTCTAGTCACTGGTCCTAGACCAGGTGGTCTAGTCATATGCTCACCTGTTTTGTGTTAGACCTGTGCTCTTCACTGTTCACTGCATGACACATACAAGGCGGTCAATTGAGCGTCAAAGCGCACTACTGAGTCCTCTGAAGCACTATAACAGAAGACGCCCGGTGGTATGTAGTAGAAGTCCATTAACCTCATCAACCTTACCTCCACATACGCCATCCCCCATTCCTTCATCTCCTATTCCTTCATTCCCCATTCCTTCATCAGGTTCCGCATCTTCCAGATCACCTTCTCCAGTAAAGCTCTCTCCTATTCTGCTACAACAAGGGGGCATGGAGGCGTTCGCTAGCGTGTTGGCCAAGGTAAACATCAAGTTCCCCACCTTCAAAGGACTCTCCTCGGAAGATGCGGACGACCATGCACGGAGGTTCGTATCTCTCTGTAGAGGACGTGGTCTTAACAGGGAAGATGCTTATCTGGTACTTTTTCCTTCCACCTTGGACGGCTTAGCAGACAAATGGTACAGCCAGTTTGCAGAGAATCATTTTGCAACTTGGGCAGACTTAAGACAACAGTTCTGTGCAGCTTTCAGGCCGGGCGACTACCAAGAGAAAGTGTTGGATGAGTTGGCCAACATGGTGCTCCAGCCAGAGGAGACTTTTGCGGAACTTATGACCAAAACCAAGTCTCTGGTTGCCAAGCTTCCCCAGCAACCCGGTGAATTCATGGTTAAGAAGTGGGTGGAGAAGGCGCTTCCAAAAACCTCTCAGCAAAAACTCCGGGAGAGCCTCCGACCTGATGCCACTCTGGAGGAATTCATCGCAGCTGCTACTAGAATAGAGGGGGCTAGGAAGCTGTTCAACAACTCTCCTCACATAGATACTCCCTCTGTGTTCTCCGAAGGAAGTCCTGCTGATCCTTTGACTTCCTTGCGCAGGGAACTCGAAGCCCTCAAACTACAACGAGCCCTCCAAGAAGAGAAATCAATCTCTCTGAGACGAGAGAAACCATCGCACCTGGAGGCTTTCGATCAAATCAAAAGAGAACTAGAAGAGCTTCGGTCTCAGCAAGAGACCAAAGCTATGGTATGGTGCAACTCTTGTCGCTCTCCTGGACATCCTCCACAAGACTGTCCCCTTCGGGCTTATTGCCACTTCTGCGAAAAATCTGGGCACGAAGATAAGGATTGTTACTATATCAAAGGATTGCGGCAAATACAACAAAATCTAGGTCCTTCTCTCCAACAAGGGCTAGCACCTGCATCCAACATGGTCTCACCCTACGTCCATCAAAACCCGTTGCCTCCTCTGCTGACAACACCCCCTATGCAGCAAGGTATGCACAACAACTTTGCACCCCACAGTTTTTATCATGCCAGTACTCCCTCAGTTCCCCAAAGTTTCTACACCTCAACCTCCAGCACCATGCAACAACAAGAGCAGCGACCACCTCGTCTCCCGTTTCGTCCGTCAAATCGGCCAATCCTATGCTACAGATGCGGTGAATATGGGCATTACCAAAGTAAGCGTCCTTTCCCTGAAGGGTCTCCTCCTTGCAGACATTGTCCGGAGTCTAAGGACCACTACAGTAAAGATTGTCCCAAACAAAGGGCATCCTCATCTTCAGGCCCAAATCAAAATCAACAAGTGTTTACATTCCCGAAAATCAATCTAATCACAGTGAACACCACCCCTCAGCCAGCACCTGCTACACATACAGTTCAGCCACGACAAGCAACAGAGCCTACTTGGGTGCTCACTCCAGCACAAAGAGCATCCCTCGGTTTAAGTTTGCCAACCGGACCATCAGGTCCAACACTTCAGTAACATGTTCAAAATGTCGCACCCGTAAATGGTGCAAAGAATAGGCCAATTTCTATGCTTTCGGACATTGATGGAGCCTTCCTGGCAGTAGTAGCCGACTTGCAACAGGTCAAAGTTTCCGAGGAGGCCCAGGTTGCAGAAGCCAGGCCCACTGCGGAAGCAATCTTGAAGAACACCTTTCAGCAAGTATCTCTTTATGAGATGCTTCGGCTAGATGCAACTCTTAGAAGTGACACCCTCTCAATAATTCAATCTTTGTACCCTGGTACAGGGCCTAGTGGCAGGCACCTACCTGTGCAGCCCCTGGAGTCCTACATGATTTCATATCCAGCTGCTCCCCTCACCGACTATAAAAGTCCACGTCTTACTGTATCTATTCTTGGGCAATCATTCTCAGGCGTCATAGTGGATGGTGGGTCTGGAATCAATCTAATGCCTGAATTTACCATGACAGCCTTAGGTCTGCAGCCTACTCGCCCTGCTCCGTTCACTGTTACATTGGCAGACCAGAGGACAGTCTATCCTGTGGGCATAGTAGAGAAGGTGCCTTTGAAGGTACAAGACTTCACTTTTAGCTTGGATTTTGTGGTGGTCAGTCTTCCTCAGGTGGAGGGAGGATTTCCCTTGCTGATTGGTAGACCATGGTTGCGGCATACTAAGGCACTTCATGATTGGGGAAACGACGCCATGTGGATACATACTCCCGGCTCCCAAATGCAACCAATCCGGCTTGAAGGAGGGATGCATCCAGTGGCTCAGCACAGCTCATTGACAGTACAGTCCAACCCCGACCCGGAGCAGCCCATCCTACCTGACGGGTCTGACGAGGACCTGCTACAGTGGTTGGAAGCTACCACTTCGATGCCATGCTACACGGTCTCTACTCAAAACTTCCCTGTGCCGCCAGTAACACTCTCTCGTCAAAATCCTCAGGAGGGCCCTGATGTCCAAAGTCCTACAGCAAGTCCTACAGCAGACAATACAACAGTCGAAGAAGTAAGTGTGTCAGCCCCAAATTATCATGCGTCGAATGACCAGCCGATGGAAGCCCTCGGTCTTGGGGAACCTATAACACATCACCGAAGGGGGAAGAAATCTCCTCTGCATGCACTAGCCAAAGATTTCCCCCTTCCTGGAGCATCTCCCAAGTCGGACCCCCTTCAAAAGTACTCTGTCATGTCGTCTGCATCTGAAGATTTACCCTTCGAGGAGCTCCCACAGGGATGGTTACAAGAAGAGTATGCAGAGTTTCCAATCGATCAAACACTTGCACATGATGTCTTGAAGCTCCAAGAGGCAGCTCACCTTTCATCTTCAGAAGCACCCTCTCCAGCTACAACCCCAGACCCGGTCAGAGAAGTCAACCTGGGAGATCTTGACAACCCTCAGCACGTACTGTTAGCAGCTTGGTTATGGGAGCATCCCGCATTACTCAATCAGGTAGTCTCTTTCATACACTCTTTTAAAGATGTTTTTGCTTGGTCCTACAAGGATTTAGAGGGGATTCCACCAGAATTGGGTGTCCACACTATACCTATGGTTGAAGGGGCTAAGCCTGTAAGAGGCCGAGCTTACAAGCTCAACCCAAAGTATGCTGAGGCGGTCAAGGCAGAGTTAGAAAAAATGCAAGAGGCAGGGATCATAGTACCTGTAGAGCACTCTGAGTGGTTATCACCCATGGTGATAGCGCCTAAGAAGCAATCCAACAAAATCCGTGTGTGCGTCGATTACCGTGCTCTGAATAAGGTAACTATCCCAGATGGTTTCCCAACACCTTTCACTGAGCGTGTGCTCGAAGACGTAGCAGGGCATGTATTGTACAGTTTCATGGATGGGTTTAGTGGATACAATCAGTTGGGCATCCATCCAGGTGATCAGCTGAAAACGGCATTTGTGACTTCCTGGGGTATTTTTATATACACTCGAATGTCTTTTGGGTTGAAAAATGCCCCACCTTCTTTCAATAGGGCGGTATATCTCATCTTTTGTCCTCTGCTTACGGATCATCTTCGCATCTTCATGGACGATTTTTCGACCTTCTCAGGTGCTCAATGTTCAATCCCAGTGGAAAACCTAGAGGAACACCTCGCTCAGCTCTCTGCTGTCTTCCTCAGGTGCAGAGAGGCACGCCTAAAGCTAAATCCTAACAAATGTCATTTTTTGGTTACTGAAGGCACACTTCTAGGCCATGTGGTGTCTGCTAAAGGTTTAGCGCTTGACCCAGAGAAGATTGTGGCAATCTTGAAGTTACCACCTCCCATCAATCCAAAAGGGGTACAGAGCTTTGTAGGCCACACAGGGTATCATCGCAGGTTTATACGCATGTATGCACAGGTGGCTCAATCCCTAACCAGCCTAACCAGTGCTGCTGCTCCCTTTCAATGGTCAAAGGCAGAGGCTGAAGCTTTTGCATACCTTAAAAAACGACTCACTGAAGCGTCTATTTTAGTAGCTCCCGATTGGTCTCTCACCTTTCATGTGCATACAGATGCGAGTCAACTGGCTGTGGGTGCGATGCTTACTCAACCTAGTAAGGAGTATAACCTGGATCGCCCTGTTCACTATGCAAGTCGCCTACTCACCAAGGCAGAGTGCAACTATAGCACCACAACAAGGGAAGGTTTAGCTATTGTGTATGCTCTGCAAAAATTTCGGCACTACTTATTAGGGGTCCACTTCACAGTTATTACTGATCACCATGCCTTGCGATATCTGCTCAACAAGCTGCAGGTTGCAGGTAGAGTATGGCGATGGCTACTCTTATTTCAAGAGTTCGATTTCGAAGTGGTACTTAGGCCCGACAAACATCATGTCCTTGCCGACCACCTGTCTCGAGTTCACACTGGTGAAGAAGCAACAGGGGTTACTGACGACTTTCCTGATAGCAGTCTCTTTAAGGTGGATACCACACCGGAATGGTACGGCGATGTTTTGCATCTGCTTTCTAGTGGCCTCTACCTAGAGAATGCTTCTCCCCTGTAGAAGAGACGCCTGTTGCTGAAGTCTAGGCCTTTCACTCTCATTGGGGGCCAGCTATACAAATCAGGGCAGGATGGTGTTCTGCGGCGGTGTGTCTCCCCTCATGAAGTCGAGTATATTTTAGAGGATGCCCATAGTGGTCCCACTGGTGGCCATTACCCTGGCCATATTACTGCACAAAAGATTCTCCAATGTGGCCTATGGTGGCCCTATATTTTCCGCGATGCAATTGCCTATGTAAAGGTATGTGATGTATGTCAAGGCTGTGGCCCTAAACCAAGCAAACAGTCAAACCGTCCTCTGCAGGTCTCTATGGCATGGCAACCCTTTGAGAGATGGGGCATAGATTTTTTAGGCCCAATTACTCCCTCTACCCAACCCGGCAATCGGAAGTATCTCTTGGTGGCTACCGACTACGCAACAAAGTGGGCAGAGGTACTTGCAACGACGGACTGCCTTGGCACTACGGTAGCCAAGTTTCTCTACGAAAATATTTTGTACAGGTTTGGATGTCCCTTGGAAATCATCAGTGACAGGGGTAGTCACTTTGTGAATGAAACAATTTCTACCTTGCTGGCCAACTACAAGATTTTTCACTGAAAATCTTGTTCCTATTACCCTAGAGCAAACGGGCAGGCAGAGAGCACTAATAAGGTCCTGATAGCACTCCTGCGGAAAGCATGTCATCTTCATCCCTCGACTTGGGCTCAAGCTATCCACGGTACACTTTGGGCTTATCGAACTTCTTTCAAAGCCACAACCAATCACACCCCATTTCAATTGGCTTTCGGGTTGGAAGCGATAGCACCTTTTGAATTCAACTCAGGATCCCCGCGAGTGGGGAGTCTTCGTGCCAATGGAAATTTGGGGTCGGCATCAGTCTCTCGTCTTTTCCTTTGAAGCAGAGCAGCTTCGTCGTAAAGCCTGGCATGATCGCCATCTCAGGAAGCCGCAAATAACGCAAGGAGCACTGGTGCTACTTTATCAAGCCAAGTTTGTGAAAAAAGCAAAGAAGTTGGTCCCAGCATGGCAAGGACCATATAAGGTGATGGAGATTCTACCCCACGGTGCTGTACAATTAGCCACTCTCGAAGGAGTTTCTCTGCCTTTAGTCAATGGATCTCGGATCAAATGCTATCATACTTAAGAAGCCGCTCAAGGGTCTAACCGCGTGACAATCAAGTGCTCGACTCTGAACCTTTAAATAGCCTCAGAATCACTATCCTCGGAATCACTATCTTCCGCATCTTGCTGTTCCGTTTTATCTTATCTCTTAGACCCTCTCCTTAGACATCTCTCCTTCTACAGACTCTGTTAAGCTCATAGGTTTGATTCTGGACTTGGATCAACTCTATCCTTCACTCTCTCTGTCTTCAATCCCTGTCGGTCTTGGGCATAACCAAATCCCTTCAGTCCTCAATCTCGACTCAGTACCTTTTCTCATCTTTTGCCTCTCAAGTGAATCACAGTTCTTTGATATGGATAAATGCCTTTGTATCATTGAGTGGGGTATTTATGAAAGTACTTCGCGTTCTATCCACTGCTCATTCTTTCTCAATACCTCGAAATTATCCATGCTTTCTATTAATCAAGTCTGTGTATTGGTTGTCGCTAAATCTTTAAGATCTTTGGGATAGTTCCTACGTGTTAAAACTCCCTCTTTATTTTTCTACCCTCGACTTTGTCTATCCTCTCAACCCCCCAGCCCTAATCCTAGCCCTAGTGCTTTCCCCGCCCTAGGCCCTAGGCCCTAGCCTTGACCTTACTCCCGCCCTCGCCCTCACCCTAGCCTTGGCCTGCTTGGCCCTTGACCTAACTTATCCCTAGCCCCTCGTCCTCACCCCCTATTTGCTCGCCCCTAGCCCCTCACCCCCTCACCCTCACCCCCTATTCCTCGCCCTAGACCTGCACCCTCTCGCCCTCCATCCCTAGCCCCTCTTCTCTCGCCCTAGCCCCTCACCCCTTCACCCTCACCCGCCCCTCGACCCTAGACCCGCACCCTCTCGCCCTCCATCCCTAGCCCCTTTTCTCTCGCCCTAGCCCGCCCCTAGCCCCTCGCCCTCGCCTCCTTATCTCTCGCCCCTAGACCCTCACCCTCTCGCCCTCGCCCTCAACCCCTATTCCCTGGCCCCTCGCCCTCGCCCTCGCCCTCGCCCTCGCCCCTAGCCCCTAGTCCTCAACCACTCCCTCGCCCCTAGCCCCTCGTCCTCAACCACTCCCTCGCCCCTAGCCCTCGCCTCTCGCCCTAGACCCCCTCACCCTCTCGCCTTGTCCATCCCCTCGTCCCTAGCCCTCCCATTCAGCCTTTCGACCTCACCCCTAGCCTCTAGACCTGGTCCTAGACCTAGCCCTTCCTCCCCTCGCCCCTCACCGCGGATTTGCAAGCGCAATTTGGGCGGTTTCTCACTTCTCACCAAGGGCATATTTTACCTGCGAAAAGCAACAAAGAAGAGGAGAGAACGTTTTACATGCAAAAAGCCAACCCCAAAAGCAGAGAGCCTTTATAGCCTTGGTACCAATATCTGCCAATATCTCTACTGCCAATCTATGTTCCCTCTTGCTAACTTTTCCAAAGCTGAATGATACTGCACTTACAGCGGAGGATATAGGACAGGCTATGGGAATATTCACTGTGCTGACACCTCTGCCCGCAACAAAAACCTTCTCGAATCTCTCACTAGAAGAAACTGCGAATGCTTGTCAGGAACTTTTGCTCGACTCACATCCAGACTATCACAGGAGTCAACAACTGTATTCAGTGTTACAGTATTATTTTTTACTGCGAGCACCTGAAAGAACAGGGGTTCCATCTTCTCCAGGTTCTCCAGCAATATGCGATGCTCTTTTTTGTCTCTATCACTACCTGCCATACCCATTTCACAATTTACTGTTTAAAGCGCTACAGGACAGGGCAAAGCGTTTTCGGACTCAGCGTAAAGGCAAAGCGGAAAGGTTCAATTGCTATGCAGCGCCTATTATGTATTGGGTAGTACAGATTATGCAGCAAAAGACAGATGCAAAAGCAGTTCTCACCCTTCAAGATGATCCAAAAGAGCAAGAACGTTCCAAAATGGCCAAAGGGAAAGGCATCTTGCGCAAGAGGGCAAAGGTACAAAAAGATTCATCTGAGCAGTTGGCAACACTACCTTTCTCAGAATCACAGGTCAAAATCTCGGACGTCCATACTACAACACCAGCAGTGCGTATGTCTACTTCTGTGGCCACCTCCACTTTCACACCACCTCTTGTGAGTAGTGTTGCAGTCACTAAAACACAACCTCCAGTTGTGTCGCCAGCACCACGTACTACTCTTCCTGCTGGGGCATCGAAGGATACTGCAGGGGCATCTAGCTCTGGGGCGCCTACATCTGACAAGCATGACATGTATGATACTTTTGTGCCTCAGGCCGACAGACTTTTAGAGGCAGACAGAAGAGCCATTTCGACGATTATCAATGCCGCCCTCTCATTGCAAGGTACCAACGGTATGCATCGCGCTATGACGGTATGACAAGGGAAGTGCAAACACATCTTCAACGAGCGATGGATAGGGACAATTTCATTGCTACAGCTCAAGATCGCATAAGAATCTTAACTCAACAAGTAGTGGACCTCAAACATATTGTCCACACTCAGCAAAAACAGTTAAAAGAGGCAAATGATATGACCGCAGCAGTTCAGGACCTCTCTCCGGTGGTACATACACTATGTCCTTCTTGCGCAAAATTCCAAGCTGTAGCCATTTCACAGGCAGTTCCAGCTACAGCTACAACTACAACTACAACCCCGGTTTCTCAGCAAGTTCCTGCTATGGCAACACAGGTATCGACACAGACGGACGTTGCCAAAGCACATTCAGGGGATTCTTAAACAGCAGAGAAAGCAAATCCTACCAAAATGGAGTCTAAACCAACAGGATCGGTCTCATCACACTTTCAGGGTCCCTCTATGGCCTCCCCCTCCCAGTCTCCATCCTTTCCTCAGCACTTCTACGGCTTCCCGGGATTCCAACAACCTGTTCCACCCTCACAGCCTGCGCAGTCTTTTCCTGGGTTTCCACCAGCTCCACCTACTCACAGTCAACCGTCTCACATGACGCAACCTGTTGCTCATGGGGTACTCCATACCCGATGTACCCTCCTCATGGCCACTACCCCTCACCATACACTTGGCCTCCATCTCCTTACCCACCTTACTATCAGCCTCCTCCACCTCCTCCTCCATCATCCGACCACCAACAGTAGATCGTCGATATTTCAGTTCTTCAGTTTCGCTCTCCGGGATGGGCAACGGTCTTGTGGCGGGCAACCTGTAGCCTGCTACAGTGTCACTTTCACTTTCATATGACAGTAGTTTACAGTTGGGCTTTGGTCAATTGGTCTTTGGTCTGGTCGGTTCACACTTGGGTAGAGACACGTGGCAGGGTGGTCTAGTGGACATCGTGGCCAGGTCACCACCGCCACCTAGTGGGGATAGACTTAGATGATGTTCTTTATGAGCCGTTGGTGGCTCTTGATGATTGTACATATGAGTAGTCGTTTTGGGCCAGTGGCATTATCTTTGTACATAGTAGTCGTCTAGAGTGGGTCTTTACACCGAGCACGTCTGCACCATCCCGGCACATCTGAGCCTCGACACCCCCATTGTACCTGAGAGAGTCCTGGGCTGGAGCTGAGTGTGCTGCCACGCCAGAGTCTGTATCAGTCTTTGAGATAGTCGAGTCATATGTTCTGTGGTCTGCTGTTGTGTCTTTGCGAGCTCTTTTGACGTCTATTGTTTCCTTTCTGTTCATCTGTTTGAGGGAGATTCAGTCTGTTTGAGTGAGATTGTCACGCACATTGCATCGAGGACCACCCACTGTAGAGAGCACTACACATTGTCGAGCACGACACGTTATCAGCGCTACAGACCTCCGAGCTCAGATGCAAGGTCTTCGGGAGATGGTACTCCACGGCGGTGATAGCGGATTTCAGGCTCCAGTGAGTAGGGGATATGGCTGGACAGGGCAGGGGAAATAGGTACAGACTCCTGTTGGATATGCACAACCAGGTAGCTCTGCCCATTTCATGGGACCCTCTACACACACTCTTGTGGGATACGACTAGCCTCAGTATTTTACCTACTATCCGCAGGGGCTTCAGCCATCGGCTTCCTTACCACATATGCAGTCGATACAAAGCGTTCCTTGCGACGGCCTTGCTGGTGCACACCAACATGGCTATGTTAGTCGACGGCCTGAGTACACTTCAGGCCAGGTGCTTCCATCAGCTGAGCAGCAGGTGGCAGCTCTAGTCACAGGGAGCCAGTTTGTCCAGAGCAGTAGAGCTCCGTAGCAGCAGTCTCCCACCATCGATTTGATGGCTCCTTCCACAGAGGCGGATACTTCGGGTGCAGCAGTGGCAATAACTCTTTCTCTTGGGTGATCGGACCGCACTTCTGCTTAGTCTTCTTTTGTACATATAATGACTTCTTGGTTCTCTTTGCAGCCTAGTGTTCCTCTCACCGAGACAGTGAGTGGTTTTGTGGCGGGCAACCTGTAGCAGGGCTACAGTGTCATAGGCACTGGACAGACAGTTAGTTGTAGTTGGGCTGGGGTTCACACTGGACGGACTTTTACCTGGGCAGTGACAGGTGGCAGGCATACGGTGGTGGTCTAGCCGATGCGGGGCCAGACTACCACGACCACAATTTGGAGATAGTCTTAGCTGGACGGGATATTTGTGAGCCGTTGGTGGCTCTTTATGGTTGTATATATCCGTAGTGTTTGGGGTTATCATATTATCTACTTTTGTGTGGTCAGTAGTCTAGGGTCTATTATCTTGAGTTTACGTGCAACATGTCTTCACGATCCCTGCATAGCTGAGCCTCCACACCCCCATTGTACCCATGAGTTCTGGGCTGGAACTGAGTGTGCTGCCATGCCAGAGTCTGTATTGGTTTCTTTGAGTTAGTCGATGTTCATACTGTTCAAGTTTCACTACTGGGTCTTACTATTGTTGCTATGTTCTTCATTGTCTTTTGTGTTTTCATTCTGTGGAGTGAGATCTCATGCACATTGCACTAAGGAGCACCCACTATAGAGAGCACGACACATTATCTCCGCTATAGTATGATGCATACAACGATTGGAGCCAACTAAGCATATATACAACCATAAAGAGTAGCCGATGGCTAACAAAAATATCCCTGACAGTCCAGCTACGTCTATCTCTGAACATTGGTGGTGGTGAACTTGCCACTGTGTCCACTAGACCACCATTGTGTGTCTACCAAGCGTCACTGCCCAGGCAAGAGTCCACCCAATTGAACCCAAGACCAACTGTAATTGCCTATCCAGTGTAAGTGACACCGTAGCCCTGCTCAGGTTGCTTGCAACAAAACCACTCACTATCTCGGAGAGTGGTACCGACTGTGTAAGAACAGTGGTGATATGTACACTACGTACATTCCCTTCAATTTGGAGTGGAAGAGAAAAGTAGATATCTTTGATAGGACATCAACTGCCGTGATGTTGGGTTTTGAGAATACTAAAGTGGAACTGTCAGAGCTTAATTAGAGAGAAACATGCTGTAACACATGCAATGAGTGTTGTGTTGTCATCTTTGAGTGAGAAAAATGAAGCTAGAGTGAATAAGTTGAAAGAGAAGAAGTAGTGGAAAGTGCTAAGGTAGAGGCTCTGGATGGGAAATGGTTCAAAACAAATCTGGACCTTGAGGCCTTAACAGCAGCAAAGGTTGCAAGAGATGAGGCAAACAAGCTTGACGCATTTTAAGTTGTTTGTAGGAGGAATTGGAGGCATTGCTAGGGGCTAGATATTATATCTAATTTTAAAAAAAATTATACTTTCTTGCCTAACCCAAAATTAAACCTCATATAGGTAAGGTTGCTTCGGAAACAATTTGTTTTTATGAAGCATATCTTTGCCCCCCTTCTCTCTACCAAACATCCTTACTTCACAACTAAGATTCTTCCCTTCTTAAAGCTCACTAAATTTCTCTCCTCTCTCATACCTACCAATTAATCGCTCACCCCTTTCCCTTTCACACACCAAGTCTAAAAACTTGCCACTTTTTAACTCATACAATAAAAGTCTAGAAGATGTCACGATTCAAATTTAAAAATTCTAGCTCCCTTCAACCTTCCCTCCAAAACTTACACCCAACCTCCCCTATTTAAACACCCCTACTCCCCTCTCAAATTTTTCCTATCCACAAGGCAACACCACTGATGAGCTCTCTAAAGAGTGAAACGCGTTGGTTATTTTTAGCCGCCCCCCCCTCCCTCTCTCTCCCCACTTTGAAGCGGTACGCACGCTTGGCTTTCAAAGCTTGTTCAGAGTTGTGGGCATCAATGGAAGGACTTGTGTCATAGACTCCGACCCGTCAGATCTTGAGTCAAGACACTTGCGGCTCTGAGCTTGGAAAAGCCGCTCTTTGGTGCGAGTGCAGTGAGACTCGTGGGAATGGTTTTGGCAAGATCCCTTTACTCCAACTGATCACCCGGGGGCCCTTGTACATTGCGAAAAGCCAGTCCTTGGGGCTAGTGCATCTTGGCTCGGAACTCCGCCATGCCATATCGACTCTCTCTCTCTCTCTCTCTCTCTCTCTCTCTCTCTCTCTCTCTCTCTCTCTCTCTCTCTCTCTATGTAACTTCAGTGATTTTGCAGTTTCTGTACGTGTGTTGCTATTGACTTCTCGCTTGGAGTGTCCAAGCGTGTAATGTTGGATTTCCCCAAGAGAGGACTATGATGTACTCTGACAACCAGAGTTGTATTATGCATAGCCATTGCAAGGAATCTGGTCTTTCATGCCCGGACCAAGTATATAGAGATACAGTACCATTTTGTTCATGAGAAGACGAAGGATGGCTCGCTTTGACCAAAGTGCTTTCCGACGTCAGATAACCGTGTTGATATCTTCACAAAGCCTCTTTCACAAGCGACATTATCCTCTCATGCCAGCTCCCTTGGACTTGGTTTCGCATCGGAGAGCTGAGACGGGGTGTTAGAGTTGAGATTCGTGTTCGGTGGTGGCTCTAGTATCTTTGAGGAGCAGATTAGGAAGTAAGGACTGTTTTGTGGTTGTGTCCGGCCGTATCCGAGGTAGATGTATCTTTTCCAAGGCAATGCACTCCACGGTGTTGCCCACCCGGTAGGTTGGCATGAAGCGGGACCCTCATTCCTAGGGTTGCAGACCCCCCCTTGTACTTCATGGCATGTTGTGATCAATGAGCAGAGCTTCTAGCGTTTGGGCTACACCCCTCTCCAATGTTTTCTCTCTCTAGAGCACCTATAACGTTTTCTCTCTCCTCTCTCTAGCGTTTTCATGTGCCATCAATCTCTTTCTCTAGGGTTTTTTGCCATCTCTCTCTCTCTCTCTCTCTCTCTCTCTAGCCCCCCTTCCCGTCCGTGTTGAGCCCCTACTTGTAGGTTTATCCCTGCCGATTGCACCCGTGCCCGCTTGGTGGGCGGTAGGAGTTCGATTTTGAGGAGATCTGTTGTGATAGATGCGACATCCGTTGGCTGCCCAATCCTGGAAAGAGGCCTGCTCACAGTTGCAGACGAGATCGCCACTTGATTCACCCTTTTTTGTTGCACCTTTGACAAAAGCCACCCCTTTGTTCGGGGCTCCTGGAAGTGTGCCTGGTGGCATTGTCTCTCTAACATGACTAATGTAGCATATCGCGTGTTAGCCTGATCCCATAGTGAATCATGTGTCGGCCGCAAAAAAAGTGACCCCAAGATGTAAATGTTAAGTGACTGACCACCTTTACATGACGGCCTGCAAGAGTGAATGTAAGCTGGCTCTTGCCCTGTCTCAAGGTGTGAAAGATCACAACCTTGGTCTCCACAAGGTTTTCTATGAGGCCTCTCTAGGTACAACAGTCATCTAATGCACACAAGTGTTGTTGTAATCCTCGTGAAGACTCAGAAACCAATATAATATCATTAGCATACTGTTAACATTATATGGACAGGAGTACCTCTCAAGTCAACTCTTTGGCCTCCACCACGTGTGATGAAATCGGTTAGCACATCTATGTATAATCCAAACACTGTAGGAGAGAGTGGGCATCCTTGCAATGATCTCTAACATACCTTTGGGTCATTGAACTCTCCCAAATACCTGCTCGTATAGTACATAAATGCCCCATGTCATGTATGATGGTGCGCGTGCGCGCGCACACACACACTCAAAGAGAGAGAGAGAGAGAGAGAGAGAGAGAGAGAGAGAGAGAGAGAGAGAGAGAGAGAGAGATTACATCAAAGTTTTATCAAGGGTGGAATATTTTCACTTTCTTGTAGGATGAGAATTTCCCAGCTAGTGAGCTCAACAAGGGGGCTCTTGGGCGTGGCTGGCAAAGCCCCAGGTGTATAATTGATCATATTGAATAATGAAGGCTTTGAATGTAGTTTATTAATTGATTCGTTTTATGCCTAGCATAGAAGGTATCCTTGAAACATTTTTTGCATGTTTATAGGTTTTGCACGTACCCTCAAGAGATAATCATTGAGCTAGAGTGCCAATCAAAAATAGCAAGCCTACAGCTCTTGTCTCATGAATATAAGGTGGTGTGTTTTATAAGGCTTGCAAGCTAGTAATTGATTGATATTGCTCTTGTTTTACATAAAGTTTCTTGCTCTATATGCAGATTGCATCAAAAGTGGAAGTTTTTGCTAGTTCAGAGTCCCCTTGGGGAGGCAAGGAATCATTGAAGCAAATGAAACAACTGGGGTGGGAACATGATCTTCTATGGATTTACTTCTTCACAAACTACATTTATTGATCTCTGAAAGTTGTTTCTTGTCATAGTGGATAGAACTTGATTTATAAGAAAGAACTATTAGTTCTAAATTCACAAGCAGCTTTGTAAGATCACATCCTTGCTAGGAAAGGTTCTGATCTTATATGCCTATGTGGTCTCCAAATGGCAAAGTGGCTTGTGAGACCAAAAGGTCACATCCATGTGTGACTCCAGTACAATGTTTGGAGAACATAAGTTTGAAAATAAGTGAGGGTACCTAGAGTGGGTAGGTATGTAAGCCTACCCTACATTCTTCTCATCATTGTCCAACATCATTATCAGCATCAACATCACATAATACATCATCTCGAAACAACAATGGAGAAAGCATACAATGGTGATCATCTCATGAAATGTCTTATGGGTCTCTGCAATATGGCCTCAATGTCCTCCATAGTCAACTCTCGGCGGGGGGGGGGGGGTTGTCGATATTGCTCAATGATACTCCATAACCTCCTTTGTAGACCTCGTCTAGGATGATCAAGAGGGGTTACTTGGGATGGCTCGATCAAGAAGGTTGCCCCAATGAGGGTGTGACTAGGTAACTTGTGGTGGGCCATCCCGAGTAGTCCCTCAGTAAAAAGTAGTGATCTGCCTCTATATGGATCCTCTATGTGTAGGTCCTTTGCTCCCAAGGGTAGTCTCTCTAAGTCCATGGATCTCAAGCAAGAAGAGACCTAGGCACCTCAAAACCATGATGCGGGATAAGGGACCAAAGGCTTCTTTGAATAAGCAATGAAAACGCCCGCCAATCTCACAAAGAGAGAGAGAGAGAGAGAGAGAGAGAGAGAGAGAGAGAGAGAGATATTTTATTAACATCTTTGAAATGCTGAACTCGACGTATGAGACAAATCAATGTACATATTTGGATTATTCTCTGTCATCACAAAACAAGAAAAGGTGAACTGAGTAAAGACTATAGCTAAAGCTAACTGATAAGGCGGTGATCTAGAGACAACGAACGGTGACTATAATGGTGGATGGAGGGAGGATGGAGCTCTACTGCTAGGGGTTTAGAATGCAGGACTGTAGCTGGTGGGCTACATTGTCACTCTACACGGAAATACAAGACAGTTACAGTTGGTCGTGGGTTCACACTTGGTGGACTTGTTAACACATGGGAGGAGTGGTGGTTTAGAGGACACCGTGGCCAGTTCTTCTCCGCCACAGTTTGGGGATAGGTGCAACTGGACAATCAGAGATATTTGATGTTATCTATTGGTTGCCCTTTTGGGGTGGTATATATTTTCACATTTGCTTGAGTCGGGACAGATTGTTCTAGATGGTTTATGAGTTTTGAGTCTAGCATCGAGTCGAGTCTACAGCACACACAGCACCCTCCCTGCACATTTTGAGCCTTGAACCCCCTTTGTACCCGTGAGTTCTGGGCTTGGAGCAGAGTGTGTTGCCAGACTAGAGTCTGTACTGGTTCACTTGAGTTAGTCGAGTCCCATACTGCTGAGTCTGCTGTTGAGTTTCTTGTTTGCCATTTTGTTCATCGTCTGCAGTGTTTTCATTCTGTTGGAGTGAGATTTCACGCACAGCACTGAAGAGCACCCAAAGTAGAGAGCACAACACATTATTCCCACTACAGGTGCTCTCATTTTTGGCACGCTCGGTGGGACCTCAACTAAAGTTTCACTCCGTTGTGCCTACAGGTCTAGGAGCTAGCTCCATGTGAGGTGCATGTAGCAGGCTACAGTGTCACTCACAGGACATAGTTAGTACAGTTGGTCTAGGCTGGTTCACACTGGATGGACCCTCTAGGCTGGGAGTGACACGTGGCAGGGTACTGACGGTGGTCTAGTGGACTTCGTGGCTAGGTCACCACATGGCTGACATTTATGAGCCGTTGGTGGCTCTTTATGGTGGTACATATGAGTAGTAGCGGTTGGTCATCAGGGGATCTTCTTCACCTTTGGTCGAGCATCGTCGTCGAGAGCAGTGAGTTTATACACAGAGCACTGATTCACCATCCCTGCACATCTGAGCCTCGACACCCCATTGTACCTGAGAGTCCTGGGCTGGAGCTGTGAGTGTGCTACCCCGCCAGAGTCTGTATCAGTTCTTTGAGATAGTCGAGTCATATGTTCTGGTCTACTGTTGTGCCTTTATGAGCTCTGTTGATGTCTATTGTTTCCTTTCTTTTCAGTCTGTTTGAGTGAGATTGTCATGCACATTGCACTGAGGAGCACCCACTATAGAGAGCACGACACATTATCCGCGCTACAGGTTCTCTCATTTTGGCGATCACGGTGGGACCTCAACTAAAATCTCACTCTGTGACGTGCAAATCTTGAAGCTAGTTGGGTCTATCTAGCTTCGCCTACCTTGCCTTGCACTGTCTCCTCTCGCCTGGTCCAATTGGTCTAGTCCTCTCTCGCCTAGTCATCTCTCGCCCTGGTCCAACCTGTCCTCGTCCCTAGTCTAGAACTCCTCGACCCTGGTCTAGTCCTCCTCGTCCCTGGTCCAGCCTGGTCTAGTCACTTTCTTGGTCTAGTAGAGTCTAGACCAGTCTTCAGCCAGTTCAAGGTTTTCTTGCCCAAGGTTGGTTTGGTGGTCGCTGCATGACCCATACAAGACGGTCAGTCGAGCGTCAAAGCGCACTCCTGAGTCCTCTGAAGTACTACAACAGAAGACGACCCTTGGAACCTGTTAGAAGTCCATCAACCTCATCACCCATACCTCTACATACGACATCACCCATTCCTCCCTCCTGTTCCACATCTTCCAGATCACCTTCTCCAGTAAAGCTCTCTCCTATTCTGCTACAGCAGGCTACTGAGCAACAGGCTCAGCAAGGGGCCATGGAGCAGTTGGCTAGCGTTTTGGCTAAGGTAAATATCAAGTTCCCTACATTCAAAGGACTCTCTTCAGAAGATGCCGACGACCATGCAAGGAGGTTTGTATCTCTCTGTAGGGGTCGTGGTCTTAACAGGGAAGATGCTTATTTGGTACTCTTTCCATCCACCTTGGATGGCTTAGCAGACAAATGGTACAGCCAGTTTGCAGAGAACCATTTTGCAACTTGGGAAGCCTTAAGACAACAGTTATGTGTAGCTTTCAGGCTAGGTGACTACCAGGAGAAGGTGTTGGATGATTTGGCCAACATGGTGCTCCAGCCAGAGGAGACTTTTGCAGAACTTACGACGAAAACCAAGTCTCTGGTTGCCAAGCTTCCCCAGCAACCAAGTGAATTTATGGTTAAGAAGTGGGTAGAGAAGGCGCTTCCCAAAACTTCTCAGCAAAAACTACGAGAGTCTCCGACCCGACGCCACTCTGGAGGAGTTCATCGCAGTTGCTACGAGGATAGAGGGGGCTAGGAAGTTGTTCACCAATCCTCCTCACATAGAGACCCCCTCTGTGTTTTTGGAAAGTCCTTCTGATCCTTTAACTTCTTTACGCAGGGATTTGGAAGCCCTAAAGTTACAGCGAGCTCTTCAAGAGGAGTAAGGCTACGGTTTGGTGTAGCTCATGCCGCTCTCCAGGGCACCTCCACAGGAATGCCCCCTTCGGGTTTAGTGCCACTTCTGTGAAAAATCTGGACATGAGGACAAGGATTGTTACTACTTCAAGGGATTGCGACAAATACAGCAAAGTCTTGGTCCTACTCTTCAACAAGGGCCAGCACCTACATCCAACATGGTTTCTCCCAGTGGCCATCCACACCATATGCCACCTTTGCTGACAGCCCCTCCGATGCAAGGTACGCAAAGCACTTTATCCTCTCAGAGCTTTTCTCATACCCATGCTCCCTCATCACCTCAAAGCTTCTATGCCTCCACCTCCAACTCAATGCACCAGGAGCAAGGACCACCTCGCCCTTCTACTCGCCCTTTGAATCGGCCCATTTTGTGCTACAGATGTAGGGAATATGGGCATTATCAAAGCAAATGCCCCCTACCAAAAGGGTCTCCTCCCTGCCGTCATTGCCCTGAAACGAAGGATCACTACAGTAAGGATTGCCCTAAACTTCGTGCATCCACGGCTTCGAACTCGAGTCAAAGCCAAAATGAGTTTGCCTTTCCCAAGCTCAATTTGATAGCAGTGAGCGCCATTTCTCAGCCGCCCCCTTCTACCCACGTGGTTACGCCTCAAAATAAGCCGCCGCAGTTGGCAGAGGAGCCATCGGGCGTCCTCACCCGGGCCCAGAGAGTCGCTCTCGGTCTTAGCATTCCAGCAAGTTCAACTCCCCCACACAGTCTCACACCAGTGGTTACCCTGCCTACAGTTGTTAACAAGCCATTCCCCAGTGCCATGAAAGAATCCAAATCTTTGCTCTCCGATGTTGATGACGCTTTCTTGGAAGAAGTTTCCGATCTACAAAAGATCAAGGTACCCGAGAAACCACTAGTAGAACAAGAAAAGCTTACAGCAGAGACAGTCTTGAAGAACACCTTCCAACAAGTGTCTCTGTATGACATGCAGCGACTAGATGCAAATTTTAGAAGTGACACCCTTGCTGTTATTCAGTCACTTTATCCTGGAGCAGGTCCTAGTGGCGGGCACCTCCCAGTGCAACCATCAGAGTCCTATATGATATCCAATCCCGCTGCTCCACTTACTAATTATAGAAGCCCTCGCCTGACAGTGTCCATTTTGGGTCGGCAATTCTCAGGAGTGATAGTGGATGGTGGATCTGGCATCAACCTGATGCCCGAGTTCACTATGTTAGCTCTAGGTCTACAGCCTACTCGCCCTACTCCCTTCACAGTTACATTGGCCGACCAGCGGACAGTCTACCCAGTGGGCAAAGTGGACAATGTGCCTCTGCAGGTACAAGACTTTACTTTTAACTTGGATTTTGTTGTGGTTCGTCTTCCTCAGGTTGAGGGCGGATTTCCCTTGCTCATTGGAAGACCATGGCTGCGACACACTAAAGCAGTTCATGATTGGGGAAACGATGCAATGTGGATACATACATCTGGCTCTCCGATGCAACCCATTCTCTTAGGAGGTATGGATCCAGTGGCGCAACAAGTTTCTTTGTCAATGGAAACCAACCCTGAACAAGAACAGCCTACTACACCTGAAGGGTCAGACGAAGATCTGCTGGAGTGGTTGGAGGCTACCAAATCTATGCCTTGTTATGGAGTCTCTATTCACTCTTTGCCTGAAGGTACACCCTCTTCAAATGTTTCCACTGTAACTAAACCTAATGAGCCACCGGAGCCTATGAAGAAGCATAGAAGCAGTAAGAAATCCCCTCTACAGGAGTTCACCCCTCCTCAAACATCAACCCCTTTGGTGTCTGCTTTTCCAACTAGAACAAAGCTCTCTTCTGTGTCTAGCAAACTCCCTTCACAGAGCCCGTCCTGCAAGATGAATTCCAAGATCATGATAGTTGTCTTGCTCATGATAGTTGTGTGCTCCTTACTTGCCCCAATCTACCCCTATCCCCTCGACCCTACACACAATCAGAATGCCCACATGCTTAGGGTTCACACTAGTAGTGGCAAAGAGATCATCAAGAGCGCCAAACATAACACGCTCTGCTTCAAGATGTGTCTCTGCCATACATGGATTAAGGGGCTCCCTAATCACAGCAGGCGGCAAATATGTCTCTTCACCAAGCCCAGATCGCTCAGAAATCCTACGCTGCAATTGCAAGCTCTTATCATTGAAGGCACCCATGGCAGCAGAGTATCTTATGATATCCTCATTACTGCACATGTCCGTTTTGGACGCCTTATAGCAGGAGAAGTACACCATATTCACAGGGTATGGCCATGTCATGAAGTAGATAGTACTGACAAAGACAAGTGTGGTGGAGAAGAGAGTGACATTGACCAGAGTGTATTGAAGCATATCCCAAATGGCTCTCATATCGACATGCCAAAGGCGACCCATCCCTGTTGTCATCACTGCCACACTCAAGGGAAACAGTGGGTTGAGATGGTTCTGCAGGGCGTGAGTCGGTATGCAGTAGAGTCCCCTTGATGGGCGAGCTGCATCCCTGTGCTGCATTGAGGAGTCGCGACTTGCTCCCTTACCCCTAGGTTCCCCTCACCAGACCTCGTCCCCCTACTTACCCCTCGCCCCCACCCTACCTACTCCTCGCCCTCACCCTACCTAGGCCTCGCCCTCGCCCTCCCCCTAGCCCCTGCCTACTCACCCCCCGCCCTACCCCTCGTACTTGTCCCTCCCCCTCGCCCCCCTCTCTCTCCCTCAACCCCTCGCCCCCTACCCACTCGCCCTCGCCCCCTCGCCTTCCCCTCGCCCCTACCCTCCCCCTCTCGCCCCTATCCACCCCCTCACCTTCCCCTCGCCCCTACCCTCCCCCTCCCCCCTCGCCCCTACCCACCCTCGCTTCCCCTCGCCCCTAACCAGCCCCCCTCGCCCCTACCCAGTCCCCTCACCTTCCCCTCGCCCCTACCCACCCCTCTCGCCCCTACCCAGCCCCTCACCTTCCTCTTGCCCCTACCCAACCCCCCTCGCCCCTACCCACCTCCCCTCCGCCTCCCTCACCACCCCTCATCCTAGTCCCCCTCGCCCTACTCCCCTTACCCCTCGCCCTCCTGCCGAGCCCTCGCTCCCTTTTCTCACCAGGGCCACCTCGAGCCGGAGACCTCCTGTATTTTAACAATCAAACCGGAGACCTCCTGTAATTTAACAATCAAGCGGGCCTCGGGCCTTGTTTCTTTGATTCACAGGTGATGGCTAGCGACACAAAGGGGAGAGCAAGCAGCTTCCTGTAATCGGATCACAGCAGAGCTTTTGGCTATTTTCCATGTGGCTTTCAAGAATTCACCTGGTTGCCATCCTGTCGCTCTTAATGCTTTTCGTTCTGCCATCACTATGGAGCTTAATCTTATTTGCGGTGTTACTCCACCTTATGGGCATCTCATTAAAGAGGAATGCTGTTCAGAAAGTGTTGCAAGGTTCATCTGCAAGGATGGACCAGGTCATTTTCGTCTCACTAAGGTTATGGAGGATAAAGATACGCTGGATCCAAACCGAGTATATCTCTTTACTGTGGAGCTTTATTCTGTTTTGCCAATTGGGATTCTTGGATTATGCAATCATACTGAGTCGCGCTTATTCAAAGGCTTAAAAAGTTTGCAAGCAGTGCAGTGTGTTTAAACTCCACTTTTGGGCCTAGAACCTTCTTCAAGAAAGATGTACAGATGCAGTATCACGTGACCCATCCCAACCCTATGTGTCTGTGGACAAGCTACACCACAGCAGGGTTCAGTCAGTCCAGTCAAGTCTAGATTAGCAGTGATCTGGCACTTTTGTGAGTCTATTCGTAGACCGTGCATGCCCAGTCACTTAGCATAGGTTGCATATCCTCCGGTTGCACACAGCATGATCATCGGAATTCCCATCAGAATCCATTAGCATCAGTTAGGGGAATTTTTCAGTGCATTTAGCCTATTTTCCTATTTATTGGTATTTTCACTTATTATTTTTAAGTGACTTTCCAACAAAAGTAGGTAGGGCAATTTTGCTAAGTTAATATATAAGCAAACCCAAGTTAGCACTTTCTGGCAGAAGAGGCAGTAGGAGCTTCCCGCTCAATAGGCAACTTCTCAGCAATACCCCCCCTCAGCATTGGACCATCGCCATCCTCCACTCCCCTTAGCGTTTTCCTTCCAAGTAGAGCCTCGCCATCAACCACCATTGCCTGGCGTTTTCATCCCAAGCAGGCATCGCCAGCAAGCCTTTGATGCTAGCATTTTCTCCTGACTACCCTCAGCGTTTTCAGTTTTACTAACGCCAGCTTCATCAGCCAGGGCAGCGTTTTTCTTCAGCAAATGCAGCCGAGTCACCACAGCTTGGTAAGGAATTACTAACGCTAAGGATGCTGCCATTTTCAGCAGGAAAAACACATGCTATCCCAGCGTTTTTCAGCATACAGCCGTGACCTTAAAACGCAGCCTAGCAGGTACAAGAACTCAGCGTTTTACCCTCAGCATGACCCCCGAATAACTCAATGATTTTCAGCCATTAAAAACAGCAAGAAACAGTCATTTTCAGCCACGAAGACAACCCCGAATTCAGCCCTAGAAGATCACAGATTTCAGCCTTAGCCGTCGTCGTCATCGGTATAGTCCAAGTTGCATCAGTCCATTGCATTCGCATTGTACACCTTTGTGCAATCAAAGTAGACCACTCTCGCCGACGAGAGTGGGGCCTTCGGAGGAGGGTTTTACAAACTCTCGGGTGTCGTATCTCTTCTCTCAGTCTCATTCACTTGCACGCACAATATCCACCCACTTTGTTCGTGATCACAGCACTCTACAAGACGGAAGGCTCTCTCCTTCCCTAAGAACTAAAAAGGAACCTTGAGCAATAAAGATCATTAATCTTGAGAAAATACAACATTCATTCCGCTGCACCTGACATTGGTACCAGAGCTTTGGAAGTGTTCTGCATTACTCAAGGAAAGAACCACAAGAATTTTTTTTGCTTGTTGAGGTCGCACGAACCCATGTTTACTTGGGCGTGGCGATTCCTAATCATGTTTTGTTGAAGAGTGACAGGAATCCCAAGAAAGAAGGGCTTGTCCAGCCTCCCCTTGTGTCTCTTTTCACTCATTGAGAGCGGACGTGCACTTTGCGGCCGGCCAATCAACGTGAGGTGGGAAAAAGCAACCTTGGTGTGAGCGCAAGGCCGCCAAGGGGTGCGCCCGCAGAAAGGAGTAGAACTCGGGTGAAGAGAAGATCCTTCTCAAACACAGATTGCAAGCGAAAGAAAACCTCAAGAACCTCAAGAACCCAAGACCCCCAAGAACCCAAGTTCCTCGTGAACTTAAGAACCCAAGACCCGCAAGAACCCAAGTTCCTCGTAAACTTAAGAACCCAAGAACCCATAAGAACCCACGATTGCAGAATGATCATCACTCAAAGGGGAATGGATACTTCGCTTGGAGGTGATGAGCATGAGAGAGGCGAAGAAGAATTTTCCCCACCAGGAGGTTTTTCTGACCCTTCCCCATCTACGACAAGGATTGCACTAACTCCTATGGAGGCTTTCGACAAGAGGATGATGGACAGGAAGTTAGAAAGCGAAGAAAGAATCGCAGCCATCGAGCGTAAGTACCAAGAAAGAATGGCAGCCATAGCGCGTGAGCGCGAGCAAGCACGCTTGGAAGCCAAAGCAAGAGAAGCAGAATTTGATCGAGAGAACAAAGCAAGAGAAGTGAAATTGGATCATGAATTCAAAGAAAGAAAAGCAAAAATGGAACGCAGACAAGCAGAGAACCAAGCAAGACAAGCAGAATTTTATCGCGAGAACAAAGCACGATTGCAAGAGATGTTGCGACTCTTTTCTCAAGTGCAAGCACCGATGCAAGAGATTTGGGAAAAGGAGACTCTCTCGGTCTCTTCTTCTCCATCGCATGATACAGAGGATTTGCATGATTGTATGAAGCATGATGATGAGAAGCATGATGAATTGAATGATAATGATTTGCATGATGATTTGAATGACAATGATAAGCATGATGATTTGGATGCCAATGATTTGCATAGTGATTTGGATGACAATGACAAGCATGATCATTTGCATGATCAAGATGTGATTTCTCACAAGCATGATGAATTCCATGAAGATGATGTGATTGTTCACAAGGATAATGTGTTAGTGGATGCTTTTCCTAGCGAAGCTAACCTCGTTGTAGATTCGATCAATCACGAAGGATCGATCTTGGCTCTCGAGCCTTGGTCCAAAGAACCATCACAGGAAGTATTATGTGTTCGCATGATTGATACACACGCATTGTTCGAGTGTTCCATCCGTGAAGGTTTCCTGTATTTTAGTCAGCATTGTTATGTGATCCCTTTTCCTTGGTATGACATATTGTATGTTGAGCACATTTCTCTCATGGATGAGCACGAATGTATGCGGATGGTTCATGAAAAGCTGAAAAGTTTGTATGTCAGGAAGTCACATTCCATGTCTCTTCTGTGGCGTGACACAATTTCCAAAAGAGCACATGATAGTATGAGCACCAAGCATGGGCATTTTCATTGTGATTTGCCACAGTTGATTGATTTTGATCAAACAGAAAAGATTCGAGCGCATTGTTTGTATGTGTTTGATGAACGGGTTGTCACTCCATCTATTTGTTCATCTACATTGCATACACAGTCTTTAGCGAACACAAGATTTTTTTCCTTCACTTTACATGGAATGGGTATGTTTATGGTTTTGTGTTGGAGATGGTTTCAGAAATTTTCAGCCATGGAGATTCTTGAAGACGAAAGAAGCAGGACTCTAAACGAAGTTGAAGCATCAAAGGAGCCACAGAAGACTTTGAGTCACTTCGGCGCGGCCCAAAGAAGCAAGCGTTGCAGACCTTTATGAAGTTTAAGTACCGCTCGACCCACACAACAGAGTGGGCCGGCGAAGAGTCTCTTCCATGATTCCGGATGCTATTGGCAATCTCCCTCGACGCCATACAGTTCGGTACCAGTACCTCACTTTGAAAAGGAGGGAATGTCACGTGACACATGCCAACCCTATGTGTCCGTGGACAAGCTACACCATAGCAGGGTTCAATCAGTCTAGTCAAGTCTAGATTAGCAATGATCTGGCACTTTTGTGAGTCTATTCGTAGACCGTGCATGCCCAGTCACTTAGCATCATAGTTACCCGGAACGCAGAATGGGAGCGGCGACGGGATCCCCGCGGAACGGGGGAACGGCAAGGGGTCCGGAACGGGAACGGCGCGGAACAGGAGGTATAAAAAACACCCAAATAGTGCATTTTTTAGCTCCTTGTGTTTAAATACAAGGAGTATTAGAGTGCTTTGACTCTAATACTCACAAAAAACTCGTTTTGAAGAACATTCAACCTTGCTATGACTAGATGATGAGAGAGAGAGAGGGAGAGAGGGAGAGTGAGATATTTGAGAGAGTGGGAGGGAGAGGAAGAGAGCTTGAAGGCTTGAAGCCTTGAGCCTTGAGATAGAGAGTCTTGAGAGGGAGAGATCTTGAGAGAGTGAGAGGGAGAGAGCTTGAGCCATGAGGATTAGCTTGTGGAGAGAAAGGGGGAGGGGGGTGCATTTTATGAGTCCTTGAGGCCTTGCACACTTCAAAAAGAAGCCCAAACATTTACTTTAATTTTTTCAATTTTTGCCAAATTTGTTTGTAGCCGTTGGCCATTCCAGGGGCATTCCGGAACATTCTGGGGGCGTTCTGGAACGTTCCGGATCGGCCGTTCCGGTTTGTACTGGCCACCCGGAACGTCAGACGTTTCGGAACGTTCGGGAAGGAAACTGCCCCCCGGAACGCCGGAACGGGGGCTAGGGGGCATTCCCTGGTAACTCTGCTTAGCATAGGTTGCATATCCTCCGGTTGCACACAGCATGATCATCGGAATTCCCATCAGAATCCATTAGCATCAGTTAGGGGAATTTTTTAATGCATTTAGCCTATTTTCCTATTTATTGGTATTTTCACTTATTATTTTTAGTGACTTTCCAACAAAAGTAGGTAGGGCAATTTTGCTAAGTTAATATATAAGCAAACCCAAGTTAGCACTTTCTGGCAGAAGAGGCAGCAGGAGCTTCCCGCTCAACAGGCAACTTCTCAGCAGTACCCTCCCTCAGCATTGGACCATCGCCATCCTCCACTCCCCTTGGCGTTTTCCTTCCACAGTAGAGCCTCGCCATCAACCACCATTGCCTGGCGTTTTCATCCCAAGCAGGCATCGCCAGCAAGCCTCTGATGCTAGCGTTTTCTCCTGACTACCCTCAGCGTTTTCAGTTTTACTAACGCCAGCTTCATCAGCCAGGGCAGAGTTTTTCTTCAGCAAATGCAGCCGAGTCACCACAGCTTGGTAAGGAATTACTAACGCTAAGGATGCTGCCATTTTCAGCAGGAAAAACACATGCTGTCCCAGAGTTTTTCAGCATACAGCAGTGACCTTAAAACGCAGCCTAGCAGGTACAAGAACTGAGCGTTTTACCCTCAGCATGACCCCCGAATAACTCAGTCATTTTCAGCCATTAAAAACAGCAAGAAACAGTCATTTTCAGCCACGAAGACGACCCCGAATTCAGCCCTAGAAGATCACAGATTTCAGCCTTAGCCGTCGTCGTCATCGGCATAGTCCAAGTTGCATCAGTCCATTGCATTCGCATTGTACACCTTTGTGCAATCAAAGTAGACCACTCTCGCCGACGAGAGTGGGGCCTTCGGAGGAGGGTTTTACAAACTCTCGGGTGTCGTATCTCTTCTCTCAGTCTCATTCACTTGCACGCACAATATCCACCCACTTTGTTCGTGATCACAGCACTCTACAAGACGGAAGGCTCTCTCTTTCCCTAAGAACTAAAAAGGAACCTTGAGCAATAAAGATCATTAATCTTGAGAAAATACAACATTCATTCCGCTGCACCTAACATGCAGTACCTAATGGTTTTCTTTCACAGTTTTTTCAGTATTTCCTCTCACCGAGACGGTGAGCGGTCTTGTGGCGGGCAACTTGTAGGCTACAGTGTCACTTTCACAGGACACAGTTAGTACAGTTGGTCTAGGACGGACCCTCTAGGCTGGGAGTAACACGTGGCAGGGTACCGACAGTGGTCTAGTGGACTTCGTGGCCAGGTCACCACATGGCTGACATTTATGAGCCGTTGGTGGTACATATGAGTAGTAGCGGTTGGTCATCAGGGGATCTTCTTCACCTTTGGTCGAGCATCGTCGTCGAGAGCAGTGAGTCTATACACAGAGCACTGATTCACCATCCCTGCACATCTGAGCCTCGACACCCCATTGTACTTGAGAGTCCTGGGTTGGAGCTGAGTGTGCTGCCACGCCAGAGTCTATATCAGTTCTTTGAGATAGTCGAGTCATATGTTCTGGTCTGCTGTTGTGCCTTCGTGAGCTCTGTTGATGTCTATTGTTTCCTTTCTTTTCAGTCTGTTTGAGTGAGATTATCACGCACATTGCACTGAGGACCACCCATAGTAGAGAGCATGACACATTATCTGCGCTACAGTGCAGCGGAAGTGAATGTTGAACTTTGCTCAAGATGAGTGCTCCAAACTGTGCTCAAGGTTCCTTTTACTTATGGAAGGGAGAGCCTTCTGTTCCTTTAGTGAGAGAGTGCAATGGACACAAACAAAGTGGATGAACACTGTGAATGAAGGTACTCAGACTGAGAGATAGAGAGAGAAGAATACGACACCAGAATGTTGTCAAACCCTCCTCCGAAGGCCCCACTCTCTATGGCGAGAGCGGTCTACTATTGATTGCACAAATCTCTACAATGCTTTGGACTTGCCGATGATGTCGACGACGACGAGACGGTCTGAAATCTGAAAACGCTAATGGCTGAAATCTGCAAATCTTCTTTATGTGCTGAGTTCTGACTCTATATCGATGATGATGTCAATGACGACGATGCGACGACGACGCACTGAAAACGCAGATGTTGAAATCTGCGTTTTCCGGGCTGAATCTGCAAACTGCACTGGATCTGACCGTGCGACAAGGATTTGTTGCGGGAAGGTGAGATCTGCGAGATTCGGGACTTGCAGTGCGGAGTCTTGATGCTGAAAACTGAAAACGCTAGTGCAAGGAATGGTCTTGTCGCGGAGAATCTGCAAAAACGCTAGGGCTGAATGTTGTGGTCTGCTACTGCCGGGGCTGATCTGCTACTGCAAATGCCAGGGCTGAATCTTGATGGAAGCGCTAGGTTGTTGCAGCAGAAAATGCTAGGTATCTGCTCCAAAAACGCTGGCTGATCTTGCTTGCAGTCTCCTGCCTCTTCTGCCAGAAAGTGCTAGCTCTAGCTTTTCTTATAAAGTTCCTTAGTCATTTTGCCCTACCCTGTTTCCCAACAAACTCACTTAAGATAATAAGTGAAAAAATGGATAAAATAGGGAATATAGGTTCTATGCACTGTAAAATGCTCCTGATGGAATCTGATTGCAATTTGATGGTCATGCTATGTGCAACCAGAGGATATGCATCTACTCTAAGTGTCTGGACATGCACGGTCTGCGAACAGACTCACAAAAGTGCCAGAACACTTCCTAAGCTAACTGAACTGAACCCAACCGAACCCATGTCATGAAGTAGCTTCTCCACGTACACATAGGGTTAGATGTGCACGTGACATCCCCTCCTTTTCAAAGTGAGGTACTGCTACCGAACTGTATGGCATCGAGGGAGATCACCAACAGCGTCTAAAATCTTGGAAAGGACTCTTCGCCGGCCCACTCTGATGCGTGAGTCATGCGATACTTGAACTTCATAAAGGTCTGCAATGCTTGCTTCTTTGGGCCGCGCCGAAAGCGACACAAAGTCATCCTCCTTCAATGCTTCAACTTCGTCTATAGTCATGCGTCTACCTTCTTCAAGAATCTCCGAGGATGAAAATTTTTGAAACCACTTCCAACACAAAAACATAAACATACCCATTCCATGTAAAGTGACTGGAAAAATGCTGTTCTTTCGAAAAAACTGTGCATGCAATGCAAATGAACAAAGTGACTGAGTGCCAAACCGTCCATCAAACACACATAAACAATGGGGTTGAATCTTGACTTTTTGATCTAAATCAATCAACTGTGGCAAGACACAATGGAAATGCCGATGCTTGATGCTCAATCCTTCTTGTGCTCTTTCGGATACTGTGTCATGCCAAGGAAGAGACATGGAATGTGAAATCCTCGAATGCAAACATTTCATCTTTTCATGAGTAATCCACATACATCCGTGCTCATTCATGAGTGAATCGTGTTCATCGTGCAATATGGCATGCCTATGAAAAGGGATCACATAAGGACGGTGACTAAAATATAGGAAAGCATCATGAATGAAACACTCGAACAATGCGTGCTGACTAATCATTCGAACACATAATACTTCCTGTGGGGGTTCTTTGGACCTCGACTCGAGAGCCAAGATCGGTTCGTCGTGATTGATCGAATCTTCCTGTGGAGGATCTATGGACCTCGACTAGAGAGCCAAGATCGGTTCTTCGTGATTGATCGAATCTACAATGAGGTTAGCTTCAGTAGACAAAGTATCAACTAAACCATCATCCTTGTGAACAATCACATCATTATCTTGCAAATCATCAAGCTCGTGAATAATCACATCTTGATCATGCAAATCATCATGCTCATGAATAATCACATCTTGATCATGCAAATCATGTGTGTCGTACTTTTGAGAAGACGAGACTGAGAGAGTCTCCTTGTCCTGATCCTTTGCAATCTGTGCCTGCACACTAGAAAATAGTCGGAACAACTCTTGCATGTGTTGGGCTCTCTGTACTTCACGCTCTTCACGCTTGCGATCCAATTCTGCTATTCTTTCTTTGGCCGCTAAGCATGCTTGCTCGCGCTCACGCTCTATGATTGCCATTCTTTCTTTGTATCTACGCTCTATGGTGGCCATTCTTTCTGCTGTTCTTTCTTCACGTTCTAACTTCCTGTCCATCATCATCTTGTCAAAAGCTTCCATAGGAGTTAGTGCAATCCTTGTCGTAGATGGGAAGGGAGAGGGTCGGAAAAACCTCCTGGTGGGAAAAACTCTTCTTCGCCACTCCCATGCTCACCACCTCCATGCGAAGTATCCATTCCGCTTCGGATGATGACCATTCACTGAGATCTTTGGTTCTTAAGTTTACGAGGACTTGGGTTTTGTGGGTCTTGGGTTCTTGGGTCTTGAGGTTCTTGAGGGTCTTGAGGTTCGTCTTTAGCTTGCAATGTGTGTTAGAGAAGGATCTTCTCTTACCCAATCTCTTCTCTTTCCCGCGGGCGCACCCCTTGGCGGCCTTGTGCTCACACCAAGGTTACTTTTTCCCACCTCATGTCGATTGGCCGGCCGCTAAGTGCACAGTCCGCTCTCAATGAGTGAAAAGAGAAACAAGAGGAGGCTGGACCCTTCTTTCTTGGGTTTCCTGTCACTCTTCAAAAACACGATTAGGAATCGACACGCACAAGTGGACTTGGGTTACGTGCGACCGCAACAAACAAAAAAAATTCTTGTGGTTCTTTCCTTGAGTGATAGAGAACACTGCCAAAGCTCTCATACCAATGCAAGGTGCAGCGGAAGAAGTGAATGTTGAACTTTGCTCAAGATGAGTGCTTCGAACTTTGCTCAAGGTTCCTTTTACTTACGGAAAGGAGAGCCTTCCGTTCCTTTAGTGAGAGAGTGCAATGGACACAAACAAAGTGGATGAACACTGTGAATGAAGGTACCGAGACTGAGAAATAGAGAGAGAAGAATATGACACCAGAATGTTGTTAAACCCTCCTCCGAAGGCCCCACTTTCTATGGCAAGAGCGGTCTACTATTGATTGCACAAATCTCTACAATGCTTTGGACTTGCCGACAATGTCGACGACGATGAGGATGACGACGTGACGGGCTGAAATTTGAAAACGCTAATGGCTGAAATCTGCACATCTTTATCTGCTGAATTCTGACTCTATATCGGTGACAATGTCGATGACGACGATGCAACGACGACGCACTGAAACCACAGATGCTGAAATCTGCGTTTTCCGGGCTGAATCTGCAAACTACGCTGGATCTGACCGTGCGGCGAGGATCTGCTGCGGGAAGGTGAGATCTACGAAGTTCGGGACTTGCGGTGCGGAGTCTTGATGCTATAAACTGAAAACGCTAGTGCAAGGAATGGTCTTGTCGCGGAGAATCTGCAAAAACGCAATGTTGATTGCTGATTCAAAAACGCTAGGGCTGAATGCTGTGGTCTGCTATCGCCGGGGCTGATCTGCTCTACTGCAAATGCCACTACTGAATCTTGATGGAAGCACTAGGTTGTTGCAGCAGAAAACGCTAGGCATCTGCTCCAAAAACGATGGCTGATCTTGCTTGCTTGAAAACGCTCGGGTTCTCTTGTTGTTCTTGCTAAGAAGGTGCACTTGATGGCGGTCTCCTGCCTCTTCTGCCAGAAAGTGCTAGCTCTAGCTTTTCTTATAAAGTTCCTTAGTCATTTTGTCCTACCCAGTTTCCCAACAAAGTCACTTAAAAATAAAAAGTGAAAATTCGATAAAATAGGGAAAATAGGTTCTATGCACTGTAAAATGCTCCTGATGGAATCTGACTGTAATCTGATGGTCATGTTGTGTGCAACCAGAGGATATGCATCTACTCTAAGTGTCTAGACATGCACGGTCTGCGAACAGACTCACAAAAGTGCCCAGAACACTTCCTAAGCTAACTGAACTGAACTGAACCCAACCCATGTCATGAAGTAGCTTGTCCACACACACATAGGGTTAAATGTGCACGTGACACTTCATTAAGCTCTCGCCTGTGTTGGTCTACTAGTTTGGACCAGAGTAGTTTAGCTTGGTCTGTCTAGCTCAGTCCTAAACCAGTTGGTCAAGTCACTCGTCCTGGTCTAGTCTCTCATCCGCTGGTGTAGTCACTCTTCCTGGTCTAGTCTCTGGTCCCAATCTAGTCACTTGTCCTTGGCTAGTGTCTCGTCCAGGTCACTCACACTGGGTTAGTGGGTTTCTGATTACTACATGACACATACGAGGCAGTCCAAAGATCGACAAAGTCCATTACTGATTCCTCTGAAGTACTACCATCGAAAGCGTCCGCCAGCCCCGTTACCCCTACCTTCCCTCGCGGCTACCTCCACTCCCTCAAATAGTTCTTCACCTCCGAGGTCACCTTCCTCAGTACAGTTCGCCCGCTGTGCTACAACAATCTCTTGAGCAACAAGCTTCTTAACAGGCAGCCATGGAGGAGCTCACAAGCGTCCTCCCTAAGGTGAATATAAAGTTTCCGACTTTCGGAGGACTCTCCACAGAGGATGCAGGCGACCATGCTAGGAGATTTGTCTCCCTCTGTAGGGGTCGTGGGCTCAATAGAGAAGACGCCTACCTAGTGCTCTTCCCTTCAACCTTGGATGGCTTAGCCAATAAATGGTACAGTCAGTTTGCTGAGAACCATTTTACGACTTGGGCCACATTACGAAGGCAGTTCTGTGAAGCTTTTAGACCAAGGGACTTCCAAGAAAAGGTTTTGGATGAATTGGCCAACCTCATGCTACATCCGCATGAGACTTTTGCAGAACTCATGACAAGGATTAAGTCTTTGGTCGCAAAGCTTCCTCAACAACCATGAGAATTCATGGTCAAGAAGTGGGTAGAGAAGGCTCTTTCTAAGACTTCTCAACAAAAACTCAAAGAGAGTCTCTAACCTGAAGCCGCTGTGGAACAATTTGTTGTTGCTGCTACTAGGATAGAGGGGGCCAGGAAGCTGTTCACCAACTCTCCTCAGGTAGAGACTGCCTCAGTATTTTTGGAAAGTCCCTCTGACCCTTTAACTTCTTTGTGCAAGGAGCTCGAAGCTCTGAAGTTACAACGAGCTCTTCAAGAGGAGAGATCAGTTTCTCTTCGACAGAGAAGCCTCCACATCAAGAAGCTTTGGACCATATCAAGCGGGAGCTGGAGGAGCTCAAGGCTCATCAGGAATCTAAGGCTATGATCTGGTGTAGCTCCTGCCGTACTCCCGGGCATCCTCAGCAAGAATGCCCGCTTCGAGCTTACTGTCACTTCTGTGAGAAGTCCGGCCATGATGACAAGGAGTGCTACTATCTGAAGGGACTGCGGCAATTACAGCAAAGCCTCGTCCCTACGCTTCAACCAGCTCGGCTCCTGCATCCAATATGGTTTCTCCCTATGGCCATCCAAACCACATGCCCCCTCTGTTGGCAACCCCTCCTACTATGCAAGGTATGCAAAGCGCCTTTCCATCTCAAGGTTTTTATCATGCTAGTGCCCAGATCTTCTACACCCCAGCTTCCACCCCCATGCAGCAAGAGCGGAGACCACCTCGTCCCCCCCCTCGTCCTCCAATCGCCCTATTTTGCGCTACAAGTGTGGGGACTATGGGCACTACCAAAGCAAGTGTCCTTGCCCGAAGGGTCTCCGCCTTGCCATCATTGCCCTGAGGCCAAGGATCACTAGAGTAAAGGTTGTCCCAAGCAACATGCATCCACCTCTGCCAACCTCAGTCAGAACCAACACGAAATCACCTTTCCGAAGATCAACCTGATTGCGATAAGCACCATTCCTCAACCGTCACTTGCTACACCTGTGGTTACCCCTAAGGATAGGGTGTAGCAAGTGGAGGAGCCCATTGGTGTCCTCACTAGGTCACAACGAGCAACCATAGGACTCAGTCTTCTTGAAGGTCCAGCTCTTCCATTTCCTCCTCAACAACCTAGTCCGTCTGCAACATCTGACAAGCCACCCCCTGGTGCCAACAACCTACCGACTTCTATGATATCTGATATTGATGGGGCCTTCTTGGAAGCAATAACTAACTTGCAGCAGATCAAAGTCCCAGAACATGCCTTGACAAAAGGGAGAAGCCTAGCGGGAACTATCCTGAGGAACACCTTTTAGCAAGTCTCCCTTTACGACATGCTAAAGCTCGATGCAAATCTAAGAAGTGACACCCTTAAGGTCATTCAGTCTCTATACCCGGGTGCAGGGCTTAGTGGCGGGCACCTTCCTGTACAGCCCTCAGAGTCCTATATAATTTCCTATCCCGCCGCTTCCCTCACCGATTATAGGAGTCCTTGTCTCACTGTGTCTATTCTTGGGTGCCAATTCTCTAGTGTCAGAGTCGATGGTGGATCTGGCATCAATTTGATGCCAGAGTTCACTATGTTGGCTTTAGGTCTGTAGCCTACCCACCCTACTCCCTTCAGAGTTACAACTTACATTGGCAGACTAGAGGACCGTCTACCCAGTGGGCATAGTGGGCAAGGTGCCTATGCAGGTACAAGACACATTTCACTTGATTTTGTTGTGGTTCGTCTTCCCCAGGTTGAGGGAGGATTTCCTTTGCTCATCGGTAGACCATGGCTGCGGCACACTAAAGCACTTCATGATTGGGGAACCGACGCCATGTGGATCCATACTCCTCGCTCCCCAATGCAACGAATTCGACTTGAAGGAGGTATGGATCTAGTGGTTCATCATAGTTCTTTGTTAGTGGAGTCCAACCCCGACATGAAACAGCCTACTACCCCACCTGATGGGTCTAACGAAGATCTACTGCAGTGGCTGGAGGCTACCACATCACTACCATGCTATGTGGTCTCTATTCAACCCTTGCCTACTGATCCACCCTCTTCTTCCCTGCTCCTCTAGCTGAGACCAGTGCGCCACATCATCTAGAAACCAGTGTGACAATCAGTGAAAATCATGCATTTGTTACCCCCTTGATGGAAGCCATTGGCCTTGGTAAACCTATAACACATCATAGAAGGGGGAAGAAATCTCCTTTGCAAGAGTTCACACTGTCTCACCTCTCCCCTTAGCCTCCTCTGTGTCCGACTCCCACCCACACAAACGCACTCTGCTCTGTCTGAGGATTTTCCTTTCGAGGAGCTTCCACCAGGATGGTTACAAGAGGAGTATGCTGATTTACACATTGATCAGACACTAGCCCATGATCTCTCAAAGCTCCAAGAGGCGACTCAACCTTCATCTTCTGATGCACCCTCACCAGCTACACTTCCTGACCCCATTAGAGAAGTCAACTTGGGCGACCCTGACGACCCTCAGCACATCCTCTTAGCAGCTTGGTTATGGGATCATCCGGCGCTACTTGATCAGGGAGTCTCTTTTATGCACTTCTTTAAGGATGTTTTTGCATGGTCTACAAAGATTTGGAAGGAATCGCACCAGAATTGGGTGTCCATACTATCCCTCTGGTTGAATTGGGGCTAAAGCAGTCAGAGGCCGAGCTTACAAGCTCAACCCTAAGTATGCAGAGGCTGTAAAGAAAGAGATAGAAAAAATGCAAGAAGCAAGGATCATTGTACCAGTGGAGCACTCTGAGTGGCTATCACCCATGGTTATAGCGCCTAAGAAGCAATCCAATAAAATCCGCATGTGCGTCGACTACCGCGCCCTGAACAAGGTAACTATCCCAGATGGTTTTCCCACACCCTTCACTGAGCGTGTGCTCGAAGATGAGGCAGGACACATACTTTACAGTTTCACGGATGGGTTCAATCACCAGTGGCTATAATTAGTTGGGCATCCATTTGGGTGATCAGCTCAAAACGCCTTTGTGACTCCATCGGGTATTTTCGTTTACATTAGAATGTCCTTTGGGCTGAAAAATGCTCCACCTTCTTTCAATCGCACAATATATCTCATCTTTTGTGCCCTTTGCTCACGAATCATCTTTGCATATTTATGGACGATTTTTCAACCTTTTGGAGTACTCAGTGTTCAACCCTAGTGGAAAATCTCTAGAGGAGCACCTCGCTCAGCTCTTTGCTGTCTTCCTGAGGTACAAGGAGGCACGTCTGAAGCTCAATCTGAACAAATGCCATTTTTTGGTCATTGAAGGTACTCTTTTAGGCCATGTGGTGTCTCCTAAAGGTTTAGCGCCTAACCAGAGAAGATAGTAGCCGTCTTGAAGTTGCCTCCTCCCATCCATCCCAAAGGTGTTCGGAGCTTTGTATGCCACACATGCTATCATTGCAGTTTCATCTGGATGTATGCACAAGTAGCTCAACCATTGACCCAGCTGACCAGTGCTACTGTACCCTTTCAATGGTCAAAGCCCGAGGTTGAGGCATTTGCATACCTCAAAAAACATATAATTGAAGCACTTATTCTAGTTGCCCCCGATTGGTCCCTCCCATTTCATGTGCATACGGATGCCAGTCAACTGGCTGTGGGTGTTGTGCTGACTCAACCTAGCAAGGAGCTCAACCTGGATCGGCCTGTTCACTAAGTAAGTCGACTGCTCACCAAAGCAGAGCACAACTATAGCACGACAGAAAGGGAAGGTTAAGCTATTGTGTATGCTCTACAAAAATTTCGTCATTAGTTATTAGGGGTGCACTTCACAATTATTGTTGATCACCATGCCCTGCGCTATCTGCTTAACAAGCCGCAAGTGGCAAGTCGAGTGTGGCTGTCACAGGACGGGCACCACGTGTGCCACTAGAAAAGAACAAACTGAAACAGACTTTTAGCACTTCAATAACAACTAAACTGAGAGAGGGAGAGAGAGAGAGAGACAACATGCGACACAGAGTGGCGTAATTCCACCCCAGAGAGTATTGGCCCCAAACCTTGGCGTCCCTTTCAGTATTTCTTTATATTGCATCAACACAGTACAAGCTGGTACTCCAGACTCTGCACCTTCTCCAGGAAGCATGCTAGAGAATGAGCCCTAACCTCATATTTAAAGGTCCTTGGCCTGAAAAGCAATTACAGTGAAAAGCCTTCAAAACTCAAAAGCTTTTGGTCCCAAAAGCAATGCCAAAAGCTGCCAGCGTAATTTACGGACATCCGTACAGCCTGCCAAGTCATCTGCCAGCGTAGAACGCGGAAATCCGTACAGTCTACCACGTCATCGTGCCAGCGCAATTTTTGGAAATTTGCCGTATAGCTGCCACGTCATCAACTTTGCGTGAGTGTGTGTGAGTCTTGCTTTATTTTAATCCCTTTATGTCACTGAGGCCCATCGGACGAGGTCCCCATAAGTTGGTAGGGCTTCTTCTTCTTCTGCTACTTGTTCTTCTTAGGGTTTAGGCCCCTCGGCCGACATCTGCAAGTTGACTCCCTTCTTCAGGGCTTTGACACGTGAGCAGTTTGTGACAGTGGTATTGGCTACTTCTATTTCAGGAGTTTGATTTCGAGATGGTCCTCCGTACGGGCAAGCATCATGTCATGGCTTACCACCTCTCTCGCATTCAAACAGGTGAAGAAGCTACAGGGATTGTAGATGACTTCCAGATAGAAGTCTCTTTAAGGTGGATACAACTCCGGAATGGTACGGCAATGTCTTGCATTTGTTATCTACTGGCTTGTACCCAGAGAATGCATCTCCCTCGCAGAAGAGAAGGTTGTTGTTGAAACCACGCCCATTCACTCTCATTGGCGCGCCAGCCAGCTCTACAAGTCGGGCTCGGAGGGTATTCTGAGGCGGTGTGTCTCTCCCCATGAAATTGAGCATATTCTTGAGGATGCCCACAATGGTCTTACTGGTGGCCATTACCCTGGTCACATTATCGCCTAGAAATTATACAGAGTGGTCTCTTGTGGCCTTATGTATTGAGGGATACAATTGCTTATTCAAAGTTTGTGATGTTTGTGAGCGTTGTGGACAGAAACCAAGTAAGCAGTCTAATCGTCCTTTGCAGGTCTCGCTGGCATGGTTACCATTCAAGAGATGGGGGTTATAATCCCCTGGCTCAACTAGGTAATCGGATTGTGGAAGCATATGCTTGTGGCTACAGGTTGGCAGAGGTCCTAGCAACAACTGATTGCACTAGCAATACTGTGGCAAATTTTTTGTACGAAAATATATTGTGCAGGTTTGGATGTCCCCTGGAGATCACCAGTGATTAGGGCAATCACTTTGTTAATGAGAAGATTCCAACTTTGTTGGCCAACTACAAGATTTTTCATCGCAAATCTTGTGCCTATTATTCTAGAGGCAATGGGCAAGCCGAGAGCACAAACAAGGTTCTAATCGCCCTCCTACGGAAAGCATGTCATCTCCATCCGGCGTCATGGGCTCAAGCTATCCACAACCCTCTGGGCATACCGCACTTCCTCCAAAGCGACAACCGCTCACACCCCTTTCCAACTAGCCTTCGGTTTGGAAGCCATAGCTCCTTTCGAATTTAACTCAGGCTCCCTTCGAGTAGGCAGTCTTGGCACGGATTGGGGTATGGGCTCTGCCTACATCTCTCGTCTCTCCCAACTGGAAGAGAGTCGCTTGTTAGCTTCCAATTCACTTTAAGCGGAACAGCTCTGTCGTAAGGCGTGGCATGATCATCATCTTTGCGAGCCAAAATTCAAGCCCGGATCATTGGTGCTTCTCTATCAGGCTCGCTACCAAAGGAAATCCAAAAATCTCATCCATGCTTGGCAAGGCCCTTACAAAGTGCAGGAGATTCTGCCCAAAAAAAGAAGTTGTTCAATTATCCACCCTAGAAGGCCTCCCTCTACTCCTAGTCAATGGATCTCGGATTAAGTGCTATCATTCTGCCCTTTAAAAATCTATATTGCCTTCCCCTCTAGTGGTCTAGCCAAGTCTCACTATTCAATAGCTTCTTTCTTCCCCTCTCTTATCTAAGTTCACCTCTTCTCTCTGAGTAGACCTACTTTGTTTGATGGGTTAAGGTTCTGGTTGTTCCCTAGTGTAGTTCGTGCAAAGCACCAAGTGTATGTTATTCTTAATTCTGCTCGTTGCTTTTCTTTCCTGGTGTACTCTTTATCTTCCTCACCTAATCTTAATTCTGGGTCACTCATCATATCACTCTCTTCTCTACAGCTACTTCTTGGCACTGACTCCTCATTACCTACTGTGTCCATTGTGTCTCTGATCGCTCTCACTGAATAGGTGTGGGGCTGCTTTTCAAAATGTTCGTTTACAATTCAAGCTACATGATACATTCATTAATCCACTACCTGTGAGCTGTGTTGCAATGTTGCGTGAATGTGTATGTCTTTCTCAAGCTCCTCAAGAGTGTGTTGATCCCTTCCGGATTATCTTCTGGATTATGTGGTTGCAAGTGTCTATCCTTTCTCAACTTCAATTCATGGTTCTAGCCCTGCTGCATCAATCTATCCTTCTCATCTTCAATTGATGGTCGTCGCCCTGCTGATCCCTCGGCTTGCTGTACGTCAATTGTTGTACGATAATCGCCATTCGCCTCAGCTACTCCTTGCACATTTCAGCTCCACACCCTCGACCTGGTCTTGCGCTAGCCTCTCGCCCTTGACCTCGACTTGCCAACGCCCTTGCCTTTTGACATTAGACCTCGCCCTCACCCCACGCTGGCCTCACCTTCGCCCTTGCCCTTCGCCCTCGTCCTCGCCATTCGCCCACTTTGCCTCGCCATTCGGTGTTCGCCTTTCGCCAGGCTACAAATTGACTCCGGGAAGTCAGTGCCTTTCTTCTGCTTTTTGTCGTGCTTTTCAACTTTGTTCTGCGCGTCAAAAAGCTGGCTAATCTGTGCATCAACCACCTCTTCTAATTCTTGCTCTGTAAACATCCTTGGAGTAGGAGGTTTCTTGACTGCCGGTCTGAGGGGTGGCTCCGTGGTTTGCCGCCACTGTGAGTGCACCTCGTCGAAGGAGGTCTGGGTGAAAAATTTTGCAAGTTTAGGGTCCTTCGCAAAATTCATCATCAGCTTTGTCGCATCATCGAATCTTCTTCGTGATCTCTTCCCACATCTCCGGATGCAGAGGAAGTTGACTGTCCTTTGCTTGAATCCATAAGTGCTGCATAAAAAGGATCGGATTTCCCGGTAGAAGAGAAATCGGCCGTGCTCTGATACCACTGTAACAGACTTGGACACTCCAAGTCAAGAATCTACCACGACAAGACAGGAATTCACTTCAAAACAGTTCACAATTTGATTCAACACCGGCCCGGTGGAGTTCCGTGCCAAGAGATATTGGCCCCAAAGACTGACGCACCTTTCGGTATTTCTTTTTGTATTAAATCTGCTGCTCAAAGTACAAGGGAGTGATTGGGTCTTACTCTCAGACTTTGTGTCCAGATGCTCTGAGAAGTGGGAGCCCAAACCACACTTATAAAGAGTTACAAGGGATGCCAAAAGCAGAGCCCCATAAGCTGCCCGTAAAAAGCTGCCCCAAAAATAGGCTTACAAAAATAAAGCAACTTTCAAAGGCTTCTAAAATAAAGCAATTTAACAAAAGCTCTTTTTATGCCTTGTGTAGCACTGCGTAGAGCCAAATGCTGCCTTCTTTTCCGTACGTTGCCTGCCAGCTTTTCTTGCACCGCAATTTGCTGAGGTGTTCGTGCACTGCTTCCACGTCACTGCTGCCACGTCAACCAACCAGGGCGGGAGTGTGTGTGTGTGTGTGTATACAGGGCACATCACCAGTTTGTGACGTCTCTCTCCTTATCCCAACAACTATTACAAGGATTTGACATGAGGAGTATCCGTATGAAGGGTTAGACAGGGTCAGATGGGGTGGTTGGAGAGGTGCGTAACCATTATTTAACGACTAGAAAATTAAGTCATCTATGCTCATTATAGAATGCTAGCCTTTATCATGGCTGAGTATGCCCATCATCTCCGGAGGGTGATAGAAACTCAGCTCGTTGGTTTTATAGAGTACGTTCAAAGCATGAATGACCTCTATACAAACCTGCACCTACTCTTGGGCACTGACGACGTGAGTAGGGATGTCATAGTTGTTGTCCAAGCTATGCATGATAAAGGTGATAATCTTATTCTTCCTGTTTGGACAAGCAAGGAAGTTGAGGTCACATATTGTCGAGTTTGGATCTTTGTACTTTTCTGGTTATTTCTAGCCTCTTCTTTGTAGATTTGTAGTAGTATTCATTTCTAGTATTTAGCCTACATTAGGTCTTAAGAATTTGTTTTTGTAGAAGTTGTGTTGTGAAGTCTGATTTCTAGGATTAAGTCTTTGAGATGTCTTATCATTTGTAGTTTAAAGTTGAGTACTTGTTTCAAGTTTTATCCAAGTAAGCTGCATCAACTTATTTTGTGTATGCTTTTTCTAATTTTCTTTTTAAAAAAAGTAAATAATGGTTTGTTTTATCTAGTTTTGTTTAATAGCAAATAAAGTGTTTTTTTTTTTCCCTTGTGTCTCTTGCTTCTGTAGTTTTATGAGTGTTTAATCCCCTCTTATAATTCGTGAGGTCAGACTATTCTGATCTTATGAAGGTATATCTTTTCACATGTGGCGTAAGTTTTGTATGCCAAATTCAAAATAATGGAGGTTATATTACTTTGAATACTCTCGAGTGAAGATGAGTTATTTACTATCCTTTTGTATGTATCTAGAACAGGTTTGTTTCTTTAGATCCAAATGACAAGACAAAGCATCAAGCTCGTGAGCTGAAGCATATTTCTATCGATTGCCAAGCTATATTGGTTCGACTATTGCTACATACATGCTTTCTAAACAAGATGAATGCTTACAATCAGGTAATGCGATATTGCCATTGAACTGCCCCTTTTAGGATGGACTTTATCGGGCTTGTGGAAATTACATAAACTTATAGTACATAAGTTGTTTTTGAACGGTTATGTGAGACTTATCCTACAGGTGGGAATAATTGCACTAATAGTAACTGGAGAACCCTTGGCAGAGCAATGTATGAAGGAGCCTCTTGCTAAAAGCCCTTCCGTAAAATGTACTAGGTATGGACTATACACTGGAATTTTTGTAATATTCAAGTATTTTGTCACTACTCAAGCATCAAATTCTGTGTTTTTTTAAAGAGCCTATCTCATTTGATACTTGTCTCTCTGGAGTAGTATACAGCCTGGCTGATAACCAGACAAGACCAATTATGGATTGCAAGGGAAAAATCAACGTTTTTATATAGTTTTAACCGTAGGATCTTTTTTTCTGAAGGGGAAGGGAGAAGAGGGGGGGGGGGGAGAGTGCATAGTGGAAAGCACTGTGAATAAGGTGCAAAGTTGACGAAGGGGAGAATAGAGAACTCTGTTTTACTTTTTACAGCCTATACACTTATGGAGGCCACATATCATGATACTCTCACATATACGCTGCAAAAAATCCCTCAGCACATGATATTATTAGAGCTAAACTGTCTGCCCCACCCATGCTAGTGAAGCCCTCCCTCTTCCAGGCAGTGTTTCATCCAGAGGATTAAAGAGCTACCACAGGTACTCTCACAGAGCAGTTTTTAGGCATCGAGACAACTATTAGAGGTGAGAGCAGATAATGGATTTCAGAGTTGACAGAGTTGTTCAATGCTCATGCCCTGCATAGGTGTTTTGTGTATGCGCGTTTTTCCTGCCTGTGGACATGGTCTAAAGGAGATCAAACAGGGGACGCATGATGAGAGGATTGGGTCTTCTGACTGAATTTTAGCAGCTCTATATTGAAAAGACTTAGAGTACACCTATGGAGATGCTGTACTATAGAGATCAGTACTTGAAGGATAGGTTTATACAGAGGCTAAGATACATTGCATATGCATGCCAAATAATGCCTAGGTGGCTATTGGACAGCCTAGAGGAGATTAGAGATTGAAATTGGTCGAGTTTCATGTATCCCCAGAGCAAAGAGGAATTACTCAGAGGGCAGTTATTGAAGAGGGATTTTTAGGAGGATCTACTAAGGCTTGGTAGTTTTCCGCAAAGCTTTTGCTGTTTTTCACATG